>NC_137456.1:324116587-324716587 GCF_964235325.1 Thermobia domestica
GGGGCCTTGAATGAGTGACATGTAGTGCCACCTTGTTGAAAGAGCCTTGGGGCCACCTAAAGGACAGGGTGCATAGAAACTGTCGAAGAGCACTCGGAGAAAACAATCAGGAATGAAATTAACAACATTAACTTTAGGGAACTTCACAAAATAAATGTGACAGGTTTAGTTGAGTTTACAGAATGCCCTTCCATATAAATTACCTGATATTCTCGTGGAATGTAGCTGTCAATGATGATGGATTGAAGCCGAGATTCTCTCGACAACTGACGAATGTTGTCTAAAAGTCCTTCCATTTCTCGTTGATTCTCTTGCTGAAGGTCCGATAATTCAGCGCGTGCAGATAAAAGCATTGTCCACACTTTCTTCAATTTCTTCGTCTTCCCGGCCGCCTCTTCTTGCAAACTAGAATAACGCTCCTCAATATCAACTCGTTCGGCCTAGAAAGCAATAAAGTTTGTAAATAATTTAAAACTTATCTTTGCTGGGAGATGAAAAACTGTGATTATATATATATATATATATATAACGGTATACCTTTCGGGTCCTCGCCTGAACATGCAAATTGTAGTGTGGCAACGCTGCAAATAAACCATACAGTTTATCTATCAACAGTCTCGGACTGGGGAATACAGGGCCCCGGCAGGAGCCTCATTCGGGGGCCCCATCTTCATTTTTCATGTACCATGTAAGAGTCTCACAAAATATACTAAATTACAGAATCTTGTAAAACCTTTGCGATGAGGGGTGGCTTTTCTTCATAAAGCTGTCAGCTCCATTAAAGCGTGGTAATGGGGCTCCAGGGTGGGGACCATTCTGTTTCTTTTTGGTGTTACCATAACTTGTCAAACGACTAACAGAGGGTCCCAGCAGAACTTTATAAAAGTCAGTCTCATAAATTTATGTGGCCCAAATACATATTTAGACAATATAATGCTGGGGTCCCATTTTTCATATTGTTGAAATATATTCTTAATAGGCTCCAAAGAAGATTTATAATAAAAGTATTTTTTTTTTCAGAATGCCGAACTGTTACGATCATTTAAGAACATCTTGTATACGGACATTTTTACGAGCTACCCGGTGTTTAAAAAAGCAATTAAATGAAATGAAATCTTTGAGTTTTACGTCCCACGGTTATGCCGGTTAGGCTAAAGGAGACGGTGATTATGAGAAATGAATGAAATGGTGAAATGAAGAAAGTGGGAGGAAACGGGAGAACCTCGAGAAAACTCACGCACACGGTGTTTGTCCATCACAAAGTTCACTTGGCGAGGACTAGGATCGAACCCGGGACCCCAAGCACTAGAGGTGAACGCTCTACCACTGAGCCACCGCGGCCCCTAGCAATTAAATGAGTTTTGGCGAAATAATATTACTTTTGCATTATTTGTTGACACTATTTTTTTGTCTTGTTCTTTTTTTCCCTGTATGTTAACATTTCCCTGTGTAAAATGGCAAAGTTATGCTTATCTGCCAATTCGTTCAATAAAAATAAATATTTAGAGAGTGCCTCGGCAGGAATTCCTGCCCACCTGCCCTGGCCTGTCTATCAATCCATAAAACAGTTACATCGATTCTTTCCAGACGGCAGTTCAAGTCGATGGACGTTGACACTAGCACCATCTATTAACGTAACAATCGATGTATCAGCTGATGAATTTGTAAAGCAATGCTAATCGTTCCAAATTAATTTATGACGTTGCCACATAATGAAATTTTTGATTCCCCATTGCAGCTGAAGTAGGTTCCAGAGGGCATATCATTATATAGCACTTTCACTCTATTTTGATCTGTAGAATAGCCCTCTGTTGGCTGAGCGCAACATCTTAATCTTTCGCGGTCAATATAATTTTTCAAAACGGAATCGGGTTTGAAGAAAACCGAAACCGGACCAGGTAAAAAACCGAACCGGTTTTGGAGAAATCCGATAACCGGTTTCGGTGAAAAACCGAACCGGTTTTGAAGAAAACCGAAACCGGTTTTTGTGCCCACCACTAGTTTGAACATGGCATTTACCATCCATAATCCATCCAAGTCGAATCAGCCAACAGTCACCCACTTTTTATGTCAGAGGAATGTCAAGCGACGGAGATATTTCGTTTAATGAAGGATCGATTATGAGTCATGTGTATTGTAAATGTACACTTCACTTCGAATTTAATTTAGTTCGTAACTAGTGATATATTTTTTCCTTGAATAAAGATGATGCATTTTGATTAGTATTTGAAGAATTTTCTGTGGCATAAACTTCCGCATGCATCTTATTATGCAGATTTTCTTTTGCTGATGACTGCATCGCTGGCATTTTGTTGTTTCTGGAAATATATACTCATTCTTGGGAATACCATAAATAGCTGAATCTTCTGCTATTAGTCTAACCAAGTATCAGTTCATAAATAAATTCTCGGAACGCCAAAATCGAATCAAAATGACCCGGACATTTTTTTTTTTTTTTTTTGTGCATATTCAACCACTACACATATTCATGGAATTAATGTATTCTTCACGTACCTGTCCACAAGTCTCCAAGAAAATAAAGAAGTTAGGGTATGCATTCGTTATTTTGAAAACTATAATATTATCTAGTCAAGTTTGATTAGGTCTTGGCAGTTTCGATAATTTTTCAAATTGTAACAAATTTTGCCAAGCAACCGATTATAAGATGCAGCTGTTGTTAATAACAATCATATGTTTAAACACAGCAATTTCGTTTATCTGTTTTTTCTTCTTTCTTTTAAATAGAATACATCATGAGTAAACAACAAAATTTTATTGTTCGCGTAGGCCACGTTTTAGTCTGTCAATATTACCGTTAGGTATTACTATGGGTCAAAAATATCACATGTTACAAATCAGTCGAAGGTACTTTAACCTACCTCTTTCTGCTGTAATTTGTGTCTTAGCTGCGCTTCTTTCTGTCGCCTATCCTCCAATTCCTTAGCTGACGCCTGCAACAACATTTCCTGTTGTTCTGCTTTCTCCAGCAAGTTTTCTCCACCAATCAGAATCTTCCGCTCAAGATTTCTCAGCTTATCCCGTAGCATCTCCTTATCGCTCCTATTGGAAAGAAGTAACATTAAGATAAAAAGTTGAATAGCAAAAATGCATATAACGTACATAGCCCATACGCAAATAGAACCCTTATATTTCACGTTTCTTTTGTTCCTTGGTAACATTGAACGTTTGTCGCTTTTGTGAAGATACCCGTCTGTCCCTGCAATTTACTTCGTTTGGTTATTTAAGTTTTCAGGAACAATGTAAACATTTATTCACAATTCAAAACGATCACTTCATTTTAAAACTTTTTATTAGTGTCATACTCTGACAACCAAAACATTTGTAAAATTACCTTCGTTTCATCAGCTTGTAAAATAATGAAAATAAAATAATAGGTTCAATCCTTTTTCTTTTGAAACTACATTCCACTGAGACACGTCTGTTCTCCCGGGACATACATTTCTCAAAAGTAATTGAACATATACGTCACTCGATGATCCGAACAAAATCAATCGACCAGAGTAGTTGTCGCTGAATGTCGATTGATCGTTGGTGAGGTGCACAAGTACACACTGTGCCCCTTGGAAACAAGAGACTGTCTCTAGGTTGAGGAACTGCTACTAGTATTTGTCGAGGTTCAACGCCTCAAAAATAATCATCTCCGATATGGGCACAAATCAAGTCGAGTTTCCGTAACTGGTATTTGACAGAGCACCACTACCATCATTTCTATGCTGCACACAGGATAAACCATTCTAAAACCATGGATTACATCTTACGATGCATCGTCTAAATATGAGACCCGTCTGCCTAGCCGCAAGCACGTCACTATCTTCCATGTCACCGAAGACGTACATTAAAGAGGTACTGTGCTCGTTATTCTTTTCATATAGTTAGCCTCTTCTTGTAATGAAATGAAATATTCCAATTTATTGTCCCATGATTATGCTTTTTAATCTAAGGAAGACGATGATTAAGGCAAGTGAATGATGATGAAAAAAATTGGTGGAATGAGAATGTGGGGCGAAAGGGAGTACTCCGAGGAAACCCACGGACACGACCTTCTTGTTTGTTATTTCACCCATTTTCATCCTCAACCATTCTAATCTGTTTTCACATTTTTTTAATTCTTCAGTTTGATTTATGCACCTCTAAGCATAATCTGGTATTATTTACGATGCATGGGAGATTTGTCAGCTTTTATCTCCGATCATCTCATCTGGTATTAAGTTGCATCTGAGCTACTAGCCCTGACAATCCCCTCCACTACACACCTTATATTGGGCTCGCTTTGAAGGATATTTACTTTATGGGAAACCTCGGTGGTGTTCTATTGGGCCAACAGCACTGACAATTTGTCATCTGAACTTTCGCTCGCCACCGCAATAAATTACGTTAGATCACATGCATAGGAATTCTATCCCATTATTTCTTTCAGTTTTCCATAAGCAGTGACGACGATGTTGTAGACGTCATGTTAACAGTCTAAATACGCAAAAATCAATTGATCTGGTGTCAAAACTTTGACAAAGAATGTTACAAAAGGAAATAACATGGATTCCAGTTTCCTGCTTCATGTCATGATAAAACCCGAGGAGTGGCCCTGCGTAGCGTAGTCGCTAACGCTCTTGCCTTCGGTGCGACGGTCCTGGGTTCGATTCCCGGTGGGGGCACTCAGTCGAAAAAGTGGAAAAAGCTTTTTCAGACCAGCCATCCTGAATGAGGTTTTCCCGGGTTTTCCTCATTTACACCAGGCAAATGCCGGGGTGGTACCTAACATATAGGCCACACGTCGCTTCCTCCCTTCTCTTTTTTCCGGATAGTGTGCTCGCCGAGGGAAGTCATCCTTCAAACGTGACGGGCTAACATGGCCATAGATGCTGAAAGCCCAGAAATCTAAATCCTAAAACCCGAGAAGACAGGTAGACGCTTTATTCATGTGGATCCGCATCTGGTTCTTGTTGGATCCGCATCTGGATCTTGTTGGATATTCTCTGGATCCGCATCAAAACGAAGAATGTCTTTTCGATAGATTGAGGTCATGACGGACTGTTGGAGTCCTATACAGGCATCCAGAATTAATTAATACATTAGGTTCGTCAAAAGTACAGATGTTTCCGAATATTTAAGAACTCTACATTCTTTAAAAATCAATTTTCCTTAAAACAAAAAATTATGACCATGCAAACTTAGGTATCAGATACGGTGTTAATAATTACAATATATATATATATAAAGCACAATATTTGAAAACAATGAATATCTAACTACCAATTTTAAAGAATAAAAGGCCATCTTACTATGAATTACTAAGCTTATGGAAATCTCCATAGCCTATTTCTCTTCCGAACACCTTCAACAAGTTTCACTCTATCTTTCGTGATCAACTCTAATGATTTTCAGTCAAAATATTGAACATATTACATTTCTTACAAGGAAGGGTCACGCAGTGGCTCCGCTGAGATCCGAACGAGACAATTGTGTTTGCATTTGATATGTTATAACTAGATGAATTCCAAAGTTATACGTGCCACCGAGCGGAATATCGTGAGTTACAACATATTTTGTAATGTAAGAACTACAAAAAAATACCTGTTAGAATAGTTTGAACCGAGTCATTTGTTCGGAAACGGTTGGGTAAGTGGAAAATTCGGCCAACACGTATCCCATCATTTTCAACGACAAACATTTTTGGAGTAAAAACTTTGTCCCAGGGTCCCCCGCAGGGTCCCAGACGGGGTCCAACTCAAAATTTTCAAATGGCAAGGGGGTTAAAGGGCACATCATTTGAAAGCTTTTGTAAAATGAAAGAAAATGCAGCAAGTCTCGACTCTTTACAACAACTGTGTGCAAAATGGCGACGTGTCAAAGTGTAAACAAAAACTTAATTGAAAAGTCCATGGTTACCCCTATAAATCGGAAACGGTAAGACAAATGTGAAAACAGGAAAGGATGTGTGGCATTATTTTCAAAGTACAACGATTTAAGTGAAAACGTCTTGTCCCAGGGTCCCCACATGGTCCCAGGTGAGGTCCAACTAAAAAATTTTAAATGGCAAGAGAGGTACGACATCGTTTGAAAGCTGTTGTTAAGTGAAAGAAGATGGAGGACGTCTCGACTTTCTACGACAACCCTGTCCAAAATTGCGGTGGGTCAAAATGTAAACAAAAGCTTAATTGAAAATCGATGGCCACCTTGAATCCAAGAGGGCCGCTTAAAACCTATATCGAAAGAATAAGCATACCAAAATGCTGAAGCTACGAAAACAAATTTGGCATTAATGTTGATTAGTAAATGACTAAAATATGCAAAATGTACAAAAGCGCAACAAAATTGTTGTACTTTGAAAATAATGCCACACTCCCTTTCCTATTTTCATATTTGTCTCACCTTTTCCGATTTATAGGGGTAACCATAGACTTTTCAATTAAGTTTTTGTTTACATTTTGACCCACCGCCATTTTGCACAGGGTTGTCGTAGAGAGACGAGACTTGCTGCATTTTCTTTCATTTTATAACAGCTTTCAAATGATGTGCCACTTAACCCCCCTTGCCATTTGAAAATTTTGAGTTGGACCCCGTCTGGGACCCTGCGGGGGACCCTGGGACAAAGTTTTTACCCCAAAAATGTTTGTCGTTGAAAATGATGGGATACGTATTGTCCGAGTTTTCCATTTACCCAACTGTTTCCGAACAAATGACTCGGTTCAAACTATTCTGCCAGCTTTGTAGCTTTTATATTACAAAATATGTTGTAACTCACGATATTCCGCCCGGTGGCACGTATAACTTTGGGATTCGTCTAATTATAACATCAAATGCAAACACAATTGTCTCGTTCGGATCTCAGCGGAGCCACTGCGTGACCCTTCCTTGTTAGATGAGAAACTAAGCGTAATCAACTGTTATTCCATAACCACACATCTTATAGATACCAATTTAATTAAAATTCGAAAAGAGCGAAGTTCGAAATTGAGCTGTAAAGCTATATAATCGGCCTTTTTTTTTTTATAGTTGTAAAAATTCCCGCTAAAGTTTAACCAGATATAGTAGATTTTAAGGCGTCCAGCGGACATTCCGGCAATACGCACTAGATATAGCAAAGGCAGAAGGATGCTTCCACTGCACAATCTAGGTGTTAAAAATACCAAATTTAATACTTTTTAAGGATCAATCTTTTTAGCAGTTTCCTGCATTCAGCACTACTTGTAAGAAACTATACGATACATTTATTATGACATCACACAATACTTGAAATGAAATGAAATCTTCGAGTTTTACGTCCCACGGTTATGCCGGTTAGGCTAAAGGAGACGGTGATGATGAGAGATGAATGAAATGGTGGAATGAAGAAACGAGAGAACCCCGAGAAAACCCACGCACATGGTGTTTGTCCACCACAAAGTTCACTTGGCTGGAGCAGGGTTTGAACCCGAGACCTCACACAATAATTAAATGTGCGAATCCCGAATATGCAACATACCATAGGAGCGCATGTAAACTATCCTAAGAGAGGAATCAAGAAAATTCAAAATTTAGTACAACATTATATATTATATTATTTCAATTAAGACATAATTGCAGTTACATCTAGCATTACCTTGGTTCAATATCTTATGTATATAATGTGGTGGAAATACTTAATACAGCATAAAGGAGCAATTTCGTTTAACTTGCCGAGTTCTTGTAAAGCGTTGGGGGGAATGGTTACGAACACAGGTTTTGGTCTCCTGTGCGTGCTCAGTATTACTCACAGCCAAAGACATAAAATGAATAATACGTAAGAGCTACTTTAATTGGCTGAAAAATTACATTTTTCATACAGAATGGTAGCGGAGGAACGTCCGTGGGAAAGCGGATATTCAAATTTTCTCATCAGACAATTCTAATAATAAAGCAGAAAAAATAATAAATGTTCAATGAAGTTCGAATATGTTTTAACGTTTAGTAGCTTTCTGAATTTGTCCATGAATGCATTATGAATAATATATATATAAAAGTTTATCATAAAGCGATCCCACGACTTTGGCTTACTATGCCAATCTAATCACTACGCTACCATGATATACAAAGAATTAAAAATGTAGGATTGAACCGAGATTCGAGCCTGTCTCTTCGGTTTACCGTGGCGATACGTTAGCCACTACGCTACCCAACCCAGTCCGTTACTTAAGACACTGGGTTATCTAAACACAGCAGGAGTCCATGTAGTCTCTGAGTGACTGAACACCGACTCCAAGAGTGAGACAGAACGAATGGTTGTTCAAGAAACGAACTGGGTAGTGTAATGCTTAGTATCGGCACGTTAAGCCGGAGCCTGAATTCGAATCCCAGTCCGATTATGCATTTTTCACTCTGTATATCATTGAAGTCACACCTACAGGGGAATTGGTATGGTATAGAATCGGTTATTTATTCCATTTATTACGCTACTCAGCTTACTTTTAGGTCGATGTCCAATAGGAATGAAGGGCGTGTGCCTATTCAAGGAACGGACTGGGTGTAACTATACGATCTAGTTCATCGATTATTAATGAAGAAAATTTTAATTTTTAAGTGAACCTCGTATAAAAGCGCTCTCAAGAATTTTTCTCTCAGCAAACAGACGAATATGCATATGTGTGTGTGCGTCGCGTCTGCGACGGAGATCTTGGTGATCCTCTCGTCTCCCCAAATAAGGTGCTAAAATTCAGCGCAGGAAGCAAACTTCGTCTCTAAAAATTCCTGCATATGGGTTGTCATAACTATTTTTAACTTTGACATCACCAGACTGTATCGTGAGCCGATCCACTGCGTAGAAACGCGAGGAGACGGGGAGAAAAGTTAAGTAAGTCTGACAATTGGCGGGTGTGACAACAGTTTGTTACCATGAAGGCTGTTCTGGACAAGTAAACACATAAGACTGCGTATAGTATTATACATCTTTTTACGTTGTTAAGTGCAATGCTACAATACATATTAAAAGTGCGTTAATAACAATGAAAATGTCTCAAAGTAAAGATTGAAACCTTAAAATGTTCGTCTGTAATAGTTACTTCTAAATAGTCTTAACGACGAGGAGCAGCAGAGCAGCGTAAAGTTTCTGGTCTATGAACAAAAGACGAAATGGATGAAGAGGGAATGCAACCCGTAACCTTCAGGACTTCCCCCCTGGAACCACCAAAAATGATTTTTCTTCAGCATCAATGTGAGTGCAAAGTGACAGTGCGAAATTATGGAAAATAACGATGTAGTGAAATACAACCGGTAACCCGCGACTACCGCGCCTTCCGCGATTGCAATACGAATAATTGGACCTAATGCTATATTTCATTATCATATTCAATCATTCAAATTAAAGTGCCAAATGTAAAGTAGTATGTGTTTGTGCTGTTTTAGTGTTGTTAATTAAAGTGAAAAGTGAAATCTTGAGTATCCTTTACCAAAATAATTATCATGGTATAAATTTACATTTTCTAGTTTTAAGAAATAATTTAATTTACTTTTCTTTTCAGCACAAATAACCAGTGCCTATGCAACGTAATAATTTTCACATTATTAAATTGTATTGGCATTGAGAATACAATTAAAATCAACTTTTATGTCGATTTCCCAGAACGTTCTGACTCGAACTCTGAACCGTGTTGTCCAGTGGCTATATGGTCGGCTTTGGTGGACGATCCAAACTGTTATTAAAATCTAAAGGAGACGTATAAATCGTAGAGGATCGAATCCCGGACTGTTGTAAATGTCCAAACCCTCCTAGGGAACTAAAGGACACGAACCACATACACTTATATGGGCACCATCATATTAGCGCATCGATATAGAATTGTGGAGACCTGGATTTTATCCGGCTCAGTCCCGTATATTTCTCTTTTCGAATTTTCATTCCAATTACATTTACCCACATACAGAGGAAATACTGTTAGCTATTGCATCCTCAGAGCACATATCGAAAAGCTATTATTATATTTAAGAAAAATGATGAATGAAAAGGAAAGAAAATCATGAACGTACTGAGTTTTTTGAAGTTCATTTTGGCTTTGTTCCAATTCAGATGCTAATTTCTGTCGCTCCTCTTCTACCATATCCTTACTCTCTGCTAATCGCATGCGGTCGGATGAAATTTTAGCCTGAAAGTCAAATGGAAGTTTATTAATTCTTTCCATTAAGAAAAATTACTATATATATGCACTTATTAAACATTAAATCAAATATCGATTGTACCACTTTCTCTGCAAGCAATTGTTCCTTTTTGTTCCTTCGCAAGTTCAGAAGGAACGGCTACATTCTTTGAAGGAATACACTTAACGAAGGTAAAGGACTTATTGAAAGGATCTTCTGAAACCAAATTGCTACTTGGACTATTTCAGAAATGTAACAGCCCAGCCCACTGAACAACTGAAAACCCAAAGACCAATTTTACACATATAAAGCTAAATATCTGTTTGTCTATTTTTAGATAAATCTACATCGTTGACCTGTCATACTTCTACATCAGGTTTCCCAGTTATTTCGCGAGCACGAATTTACTGAGCGTTCCAGATTACGATTTACATATTTTCAGAGAAGAGTCGAAAGCTTGGAAGTTTAAAGAAAATTCAGGAATTACAGGAATTTGCAAGTAGAATGATAAGCAGAATTCCTGATCGTGGTTTTCCATTTCCTTAATCAGTCTATACAAGCATCTTCCATAAGTAAGCGTCCAAGTTCTTAGGAAGTTTTATAAATACTTTAAGAAGCTGTTTCTAGTACAATATCGGTGAGCGAGAGATTAAATAAGCAAAATGTAAATCCCCACTCGATTTAAGTTTCAAAAGTTGAAATCCTCCGAAGAAGCTAACAAGCAAAATGAATGAAATATTAGGATCCCAATAAAACTACGCAAATGGTCTTAAAATGATATTATTATCATCAAAAGTAACGGGTTTGTTTTATCTTCTTTTACATAGTGTCCAAGTTTTTACATCACACGAAAGATTTTCCTTGGCTCCTTATTAACGACCCGTAAAAGACACTTTTCTCTTTTTTAAATGTTACTTTCGGTATTTCTAACTCAACTATTTTTGCCTCTTAAAAATGGTTTAAAATTTACTTAAAAAGTTTTCAGCCATCTTACCTTCAATTCCTCGATCTGATCCTCAGAGAGTATCTTATTCTTGTTCTTTTTCTGCTTTTTCTTCTCCTTCTTTGGCTCTTCCGATACATTATCTTGTATTATGTTGTCTATATCTTTATCGGTGCCTCCTCCCTCCTCGGTTGATTCTCCTTCCTCTGTGTCCGTTTCAGTACTTCCTGCAATCACAACTTTAATTTAGAATCATATTAAACAAACCCACAACTCAACAACCACTAACCCTTATAGTACCCTGGGAATTCCACTGGATGATTAATTTCCTGGTATGATTTCGGCAAACAATCCTGTCGCCATCGACTGCCAAACACTACATAAAGAACTCCGGCATTACAAAGATTTTTTACATGTTATTTAACTTAGTTTTTTTGAAACCAATCACTAAAATCAACAATTACTTTTTTCCCTTTTGGTGATCACCTACACACACTAGCGGAAAAGTTGACGGTACTAATTATATATACGCAAAAGGAATTTTGGACGTAATTATTTACATATGTGTGTCCAAGTTACATACACGAAGGAGAAATCCGTGTTATTCCCTTTCACCTTGAAATTGTACATATTGTAAGGATCCCCACCTTTCAGTGCGAGTATATGTTATCCATACACATGTGCTACTGTTTACAATCATCAATACAAGCAGACGATACACATACAGTACACAGGAAGACACTAAGCCAGCACGACCGGACCCGAGGAGGAACGAGCCACCCAGAAATCATCTATAAAAATGGACCCGAAGAGGAAAGAGCTATCAGTTGACCACTGATCGCTTAACCTACACCTGCTCCTGAGGTCGCCCTGGAGGAAGGAGTACTACCTTGCTCAAATCCTTGGAGGCTGTCATGAGTTAAGGCAGCGTTTCCCAACCTTATTTGTAAATATAAAATACCGTGGTATTTTAATGTGATTACTGATCTCCTTCTTACAGGGAAGAAAGCTCGATCACTAACTTTCCCCCGTGGTAAATCATTATGCTTATTTTTTATTCTAATTTTAAAATAGAAAACAATAGCAATGAAATATAGGACTCGGGTTTTTAAAAATCCACTTTCTCTTTCGAAAACTGTATCTAACCTTTCACTAAAAGGGAAGATCACTAAATAACAACAAATAAACAAATCTCCTATACTTTTAAAACACAAATGTAGGTAATTTGTATGCATGTTTGCTTTGTTGAATTTATTGAATGATATGTTAAAATTTCAAGTTACAAAATGGTCTGCAATAATGGTTATGACAATGATAAATACGTTTTTCAACATTAAAAATGTACAGAAAAGTAACACAGTATGAAACTTAAAATTGTAAATTTATAGTAGAGGTTCATAGTAATGTGAAATACAAATATACATTTTCCCCTATGTCTTGCAATCTGGTTTCTATAGAATTAATAATTTGTTTCGATTTTCTCGCGGCACACTGGTTGGGAAACGCTGAGTTAAGGGGATTCCTAACTACAACCTAAACCTCCGGGGATAGCATGAACTAAGAAGGTTACCACAATACCGTATCGTGAAGTCGATACAGACGCCCTGGAAGCTGCCATGAGCTAAAAGGTTCCCGTGCAAAGCATTTTCTTCCTTCACCTTACTTGTTATAAGGAAAGACTCTGATATATTTCTCTTTATACATTGACATTTTGTAATATTTCTTTTATAAAATAAAATTCGGTGAAGGGTCAATCCCGAACTGTTATTGTCTCTACCCAATAGACATTATAATATAATTTCTTTATGAGATGAATATTCGTTTTTAAAAATCCAGTGAAGAAAGAAAAACTTTTTGAATAATTCAGTTAATTATATTTCGTTATAACTGTTGACTAATTTGGTTAGTAATGATGATGTTCTACCTCCTATCCATATTTAACGTTAAATTTTTCTCTTACAAAAAAGATTTGAGAACTGTCCTATCGATAAGTCATGAGCTAGTGTCAGGGTCGTGCCGTGGAAAATTAGCGCCTGGGGCGAGAGTATACGACGGCGCCCCTATACATATATTAAAAGCAATTTTTCCTATCTTTTTTATTTTTCTCCCGAATTTTTCGCCCCTCTTACTTCGGCGCCCGGGGCCGTCGCCCCTCCCAAGGCACGGCCCTGGCTCCTGAATAGAACTTGCAAGTCCTTTTTATATTTTGTTCTTTTAGTCTTTTTACGACCGCTGTTCCAATTTTTTATATTTTTTTTTTTCTGTTTTAATGTCTGATTTTGTAGTATTATGATTTAAAATACATTTTTTAAGAAGTTTTATTATGAATTTTTGATGTAAGGGGTGTCCCACAAAAAACGCAACTTTTGAAATGCCTGCCATTTCTGTTCTAGTAAATTGGTAGCACTGAAAGTTTAGTGAGAAAATGGAAGGAAGCCAGGAAGAAAGGGAGATTATAAAGGCAGGAGACAAGGTGATGAATTGGAATGCAGGATTCTCGATAAATAAAGAGTGGGAGAAGATTCTGCTTAAAGAAGAAGAAATGAAAAGGAAGAAGAAAGAAAGAGAAAAAATTAACAAGGAGAATAAGGACAATTAGAGGACAGAATACATCCAGCGAAAAAAGTAAACTTTTAATTGGACACGTGTGCAGCTAAAAAGTGAAAGTGAAAGCCACACAAGTGTTACTTTTTAATGAAGGATCAGAGCCTAATTAAAAGTTGATCTCCGGAAAGTATATATAAGTGATGACCATCTCCCAAGCAGCCAGAAGGAGTGGAAGTCTGATGAAGACACAGTTATTGTGTTGAAACTGTTACGTGATACTGTTTTTAACATATTATCACATAACCTTACTCAGTGTGTTATTGTGTATTAGTACAAAATGGAAACAAGGCCTGATAGAATAGAAAAGAACGATTTTGATCTGTTGTCTTTTGTGGTTAGAAGTCACAGAGCGCCGTATAGCGTATGATCGTAATCTGTTTTCTTAACGTGTAGGAATGGAGCGCTTTACAACGGAACAGGGTTTTGTCACAGTGAAAATTTATTGAAACGTCATTACAGTCAATCTATTCGGTGAATTTACGTTGAGCAAACATTCCACGGAGTTTGCGAACTGTTTCGGTACATTTTACCACATTTTTAATAATGTTTCACTATGACAACACGCTGTTCCTAGTGAAGCACACCATTCGTACCCGTACAGAAAGCAGATAACATTCATATGTTCCTTTACCCGTGCCAATCTATTCCTTTCTGTCATGCTTATATAGCATTGGTCATAGGACTATTTACAATTGAAACATGTGCAATTACATTATTACTCGGATGCTTGAATATATATTAACTTCCGCTATTATTACCCAAACACTACTTAAAATTTTATTTACTTTTTAACTTACAAACAGATTCTTTTACTTGCATGCAATTATGATTCCTGAAAATCCTTCGCACATCTTAACTTTTGGCTCTTCCCTAGAGTCTTGTTCACAAAGGATAAAAAGAGGAGGCGAAACAATGAAACCAATCAGGACAATAATAAGACAAACCCATCGGGGTAGAGCAGTGCGACGAATACTTTGTGTTAGTTGCCAGTCACACATCAAATAGTGGAGAAGCACACTGTGAAATGGTAGCTCAATTTGTGTTCTTTTGTTCAGGAAGAGAAGATTGCCAGCTCATGGATGCTACTTTTTAATTACTGTTTTCAATTCCTTCCTTAATCAACCCTTATGTATATTAAGCTTTGGATTTTTTAAAGAAAACGCATTTTCAAAAACAAGTCTTTCTATTTCATTCTTCGCTCCAAAATTCGTAAATTGGACACGATGATTAAAACGTTCATACAATACTGGCAGAAAAACAAAAATAACATCAGCTTCTTCGCATTGCTCCACCTCGGTGAGTTCGTTCCTACTATTTTTCTAATGATTTTATTTCTCCTCCTGTTTTTATCTTCCGTGAACAAAGCTCTGAAAGAAAGCCAAAAACTCAAAATGAAACAACTAAAAGTAAAAAGCTTCTTACTCACCGCAGCCAAACGTTCATCTAATAAGTACTTTCGGAAATTACTACTTCCATCTTGAGCTTAGCAGTTCGAAATAGAAAATGTACAAATGGGCAAGAAACATGGATGGGAAAAACGCCAGGTTAAAAGGAGTAAATAATATGAAGTAAACCGCTTCTCGTCAAAGAAAAGTTTGTACACATGTTTCTTCATTGTTTTAGTGTTTCTTTCCAACCGGTGAAAATATGTGCCAAAAAGATCACTCCAAATTGTATTTATGTCACCTGCTGTGTCTAAATTAAGTGCAGGTCTCTCTTTATAAATATAATAGGCTTCTTTAATTCTACGTTACGTCATTGTTTTCTTCAACAAACGTGAATTAGGAATAGTGTGAAATTACGTAGACGCATCAGAAGATGATTCAAATGTTTACTTAACAACATATCCTACCATGGGAAAACTAAAACTTTCCAAACGTTCCGATACGTTTGGAGAATACTTATTTTCCCACGAAAGACTATACTTGTAAGCAACCATTTTTTTTTTTTTTTTTTTTTTTAACAGGAATATTGTAGCTGTTTCCTTTAAGGTGTGCTGATAATCAGGACAAGTGCTTGGATTACGGGACTCTGATGTACGAACGTGTTCGGCTATTCTCGTTGTTCTTCGTTTGGCTTATGTATGTTTTGTTGCAATGATACTTTACAAGATAGATATCACTGCATTGTTAGGGGTCAGTGAATTATTGTTTGAAACTTGTTATATATTTCTCAACTGATCTAGAGGGAACCTCTGCAATCTTAACATTATGCTTCTGTAATATCTTGTTAATCTTTGCATAGCTGTGTGGAACCAGAGGGACGCCAATCCATTTATCTGTCCTAACCTCTATTGTCTGTTGATGGCGGGGGCTGGCGATTTCCTGTAGTAGTAGTAGTAGTAGTAGTAGTAGTAGTAGTAGTAGTAGTAGTAGTAGTAGTAGTAGTAGTAGTAGTAGTAGTAGTAGTAGTAGTAGTAGTAGTAGTAGTAGTAGTAGTAGTAGTAGTAGTAGTAGTAGTAGTAGTAGTAGTAGTAGTAGTAGTAGTAGTAGTAGTAGTAGTAGTAGTAGTAGTAGTAGTAGTAGTAGTAGTAGTAGTAGTAGTAGTAGTAGTAGTAGTAGTAGTAGTAGTAGTAGTAGTAGTAGTAGTAGTAGTAGTAGTAGTAGTAGTAGTAGTAGTAGTAGTAGTAGTAGTAGTAGTAGTAGTAGTAGTAGTAGTAGTAGTAGTAGTAGTAGAAGAAGAAGAAGAAATAATAATGATAATAATAAAATTGAAGTAATCTTTGTAGTACACATTTCCACCGCTTGGAACGAAATACTAAAACAGTAACACTGATCAGTGAGTGGTGAACAAATAAGTTTACAACTTTCCTTTGACGAGAAATGCTTTATTTCATACTTTTTACTCCTTTTAACCTGGCTTTTTACCCATTAAGGTTTCTTGCACATTTTTAAATTTTCTTTTTTTCAACTACTAAGCTGAAGATAGAAATAGTAATTTCCGAAAGTATTTCTTAGATGAACATTTGGTCTGCGGTGAGTACTAAGCTTTTTCCTTACAGTTATTTCTAAATATAATCACCACTCGCAATATATAGTGATTTACATCGAGATATTCACTTACCACCCCCACCTCCTCCTGTTTCAGCCAGTTTTCTCTTGAGCTCCTCAATTTCCTGCTGGAACTGACGAAGAAGCGCATCTTTAGGATCTTCATTGATTCTTGCTCTGTTCTTAATATTCTTGGCTCGATTAGCGTACCGTAGAGTGCTGATTGTTTCGTCGTAGTTGTAGTCAGCTGGGCCAACGTTTGCGCACTTAAAAGAAATAAATAAAAATGTTAACATCAACGACGTCACTTAAGGATTTTTGCTGAATTCTAGATTAAAAAGAAAAATAAAATAAAATAAAATAAAAGTTACTGCTACAAAGAAGGTGGGTTCTTTCATACATACTAGCTGAACCTGCGCTCATTACACAGCGCATCATTCACATATGAGCATGAATCTCCTTGTCATTTCTCACAATATCTGTAAATGTCCCTTTACCGACTCAAGTGACAGATGTCTTGATAAAAGAAGGCAAGAGGTACCATAAATGGGAGATTTTTCAATATCTCACACTGTTTGCAAGATTTGAGACTACTTCCAGTTGGAGTTTCTAATTTATGTATGATCAGTGTTTTCTTTCTTCTGCATACAGTATGTAATAAGCAAATACATTACACACACAATTAATTATGTCAGTAATATATGGTGTTCATTGGGCAAAACACGCCAAACAATAAAGAGTCATTTTAAACTGGAGCAATGGTTATCCTTCGTTTTTCATTGTCATTTGGCCATGAAACAAACGCCTCAGAGATATATTAACCTCATATATACTTCTGTGGTGCTGGAATGTATAACTCATAGGATACAATACTTCATTTTTTAAATTTCAACACTTTCAGTGTGCCCCTAAAAAATGTAAAGAAATAACGGCCATTTTTTAAAAAAATATTCAATTAGAACTGGGCAATCTACACAAAATTTGAAATTTACCAGAGAAAACGGCACCTTTCTAAAGCTTGTAGTTTCTGAGATATCTCTGTCAAAAAAACTGGCCACAAACATACGGTATTAACCTCGCGTAGCATTTTAATATATAGATACATACATCTATGTAGGCAAGTTTGTAAATTTCACTGGTTGACTTGCAGTTTACCGTCCCTTTCAGCACCGAGGCTATATGAGACGTGAATGTATAGCTTAACGTGGGATTCGAACCATATGAGTTCCCGGCAGGAATTGAACCCAGATCTCCCGTGACAAAGACGCGTACGCTAACCATGTAGCCACAAGGGAGTTCAGTTTGTAAATTTGTCTATTCCTACATAGAATTCGACTTGTTTCATAGATTTCGCGAATAAAGTGTCAATAGATCCATTAATAAAGAAGAAAAATTCATGGACTCTTCAGAGGTGATTAAATAGAGACTTATGTTTGTGAACACCATTCGCGTATATTTTCAAATAATGTTTTGACCGAACACGAGGGGAGGAAACGGGAGTACTCCGAGGAAACCAACGGACACAATGTTGTCCATCACAAACTTACTTCGCCAGGGATCGAATCAGGGACCCCACGCACCACAGAACCCCACGGAAACGCTCTGCCACTGAGCCGCCGTCCCCGACTTACTTTCGTAGATTTTTTCAAGTCAAACAAGTTATACAATATTGCCAGGTTGTTAACGAAATATTTATTTATGAAGTATGAACAAAATCGCCTTAGTCGTTTTTATGAAGTATGAACAAAGTCGCCTTAGTCGTTTTTATGAAGTATGAACAAAGTCGCCTTAGTCGTTTTTATGAAGTATGAACAAAGTCGCCTTAGTCGTTTTTATGAAGTATGAACAAAGTCGCCTTAGTCGTTTTTATGAAGTATGAACAAAGTCGCCTTAGTCGTTTTTTATGAAGTATGAACAAAGTCGCCTTAGTCGTTTTTTATGATGTAGGAACAAAGTCGCCTTAGTCGTTTTTATGAAGTATGAACAAAGTCGCCTTAGTCGTTTTTTATGAAGTATGAACAAAGTCGCCTTAGTCGTTTTTTATGAAGTATGAACAAAGTCGCCTTAGTCGTTTTTATGAAGTATGAACAAAGTCGCCTTAGTCGTTTTTTATGAAGTATGAACAAAGTCGCCTTAGTCGTTTTTATGAAGTATGAACAAAGTCGCCTTAGTCGTTTTTATGAAGTATGAACAAAGTCGCCTTAGTCGTTTTTTATGAAGTATGAACAAAGTCGCCTTAGTCGTTTTTTATGATGTAGGAACAAAGTCGCCTTAGTCGTTTTTATGAAGTATGAACAAAGTCGCCTTAGTCGTTTTTTATGAAGTATGAACAAAGTCGCCTTAGTCGTTTTTTATGAAGTATGAACAAAGTCGCCTTAGTCGTTTTTATGAAGTATGAACAAAGTCGCCTTAGTCGTTTTTTATGAAGTATGAACAAAGTCGCCTTAGTCGTTTTTTATGAAGTATGAACAAAGTCGCCTTAGTCGTTTTTTATGAAGTATGAATAAAGTCGCCTTAGTCGTTTTTTATGAAGTATGAACAAAGTCGCCTTAGTCGTTTTTTATGAAGTATGAACAAAGTCGCCTTAGTCGTTAACAAAATCGTCCGAAAAAAAAAACCCTTAATAATATACTACTCCTTGTATATTTTTTCAGCACAAATGAGTTATACCATATTGTCAGGTTATTAATGAAAGATTTATTTATGAAATAAGAATAAAATTGCCTGAATCGTTTTTGAGAAGAGTCCGAAAAAACTCCCGAAGAGTAAACTATCCCGTCTCGATCTTTCCCAGAGAAATTATTTATATTATATGATCTGGTTGTTTCTGAAAAACTGATTTATGAACTAAACGAAATTGATGGAGCTGTTTTTGAGAAAATCGTAATTCCTGATATTTATCCTTAAGTAAACTGCCATTATTTTCAGGAGTAGGAAGGAACCTAAATAACCTACATTTTTAATTTTATAGCCTAGAAATTTGCTTCTTGGAAATTTAGTAAACATGATAAATGGGGTGCTTAGAAGACTCGAATTTTGATTGGAAATATTAATATTACTGGACTTTTTTTTTATTTCTTTGAAAATTAAAAATGATACAGAATCGGAAAACAATTTCTAAACCCTTCTACTGATACTCCAGTTTCCTTCTACCCATCTTCAAATTTACAGTAAAACGAGCCTGTGTAAGATTACAGAGGGGTTCAAAGAAAGTATTCACTGTTTGCTAGTTCGTATCTCGTGGCAATTCTGATTTGACGTGACAATTTTTGGCACTGAGAAGGTTATGATATGTGTTCGAAATGACCATTAGCAGCTTCTATATAGCGCCCATGACGCCGAATTTTACAAGAAACTACAGCTGTTAGTGTATCTGGCGTAATGGCAGCACATTACTCTATGATTTTTTTTAATACTTGTCGATTATTCATGGTTTTTGACGATACACGTCAATTTTGACGGTCCCCCAGATGTAGAAATACAGAGCTATCAAATCAGGAGACCGAGGTGGGTAGTCAAGAGGAAATTTTCGACCAACCCACAGTCCAGGTAGAGTGTTATAGAGGTACAACCTGACATCTCGATGATAGTGAGGTCGCTCTATCTTGTTGCATGTAGAGAAGTTCATCACCAACAGGTTTTGGATAACATTTAAAATCCTTTTCTGAAGCATATCAAGATACGCCTCACCAGTTACGGTTCCCTCGAAGAGACCAATCACACCACACACTGATACACCACATCATACAGCAAACCCCGATAGATTCACTATTCTGTCCTCATAAGCTTGAGGATTTTCAGGAGTCCAATAGACACAATTTTGGCGGTTCACAGTACCGTTAAATTTGAATTACGTCTCGTCACTCCACACAAACTTTCCTGAAAATTCCGCATCCTCGTCGACTGTGTGCTGACACCATTCACAGTACTCCATCCTTCGATCTGGGTCGTCCTCATTCACTGCATGTAGGAGTCTTACAATGTACACTTTCCACTTTGCCCTCTTCAGAATGCGTCTTACACTTGATTGGCCCACCTCACTTTCGTGCGCTCCCTTGTTGACTAATGTCTGCTGTGATTGAGTGAAATGTTGCAACACCGCAGCACTGGACGCCGGACTTGTAGCTGTTCGTGGTCGGCCGGATCTTTTTTTCTGGACATCTTGAACTGTTCTGTCGGCTTCGAATTTATCGCGAATGCAGGCAATTGTTCGACGTGTCGGTGGCAGTGTTCCAAACTCTCTCTACCAATGCCATTATACTTTGTGAATATTCTCGTACTTTTCCAGTACTATTTCAGTACAGCTTTACGTTCAACAAACGATAAGCGAACCTCAGCCTTGTTGCTACTCTACTATCTTCTGCTGCACTGGCTAATATGACTGATTCTGCTGCACTGGCTCGTTCCATCACCAACCACTCGCGTATGCGCGCCAAAAATTACCTGCTCCGCCTACCACAACGAATTTAGTACCTTACAGTACACTACGCATTAGATTAGTAAGTGTAAGTGTTTTTGTTTTGAAATTATTTAATTACAAACAGTAAGTATATTGTTTGGATCCCCTCTGTACACGTTTTTTTAAAAATAATTATTTTTTGTAAATCAATCTTAAGTAATAAACTGTAACATTCTACAAAACTGAACTATTTATCTAAAGAATTGTCAACGTTTAGAGTGAGAATAAATTATTTCGAAATTTTCTTGTGTACACTTTTAATCAGCGTGATTTCAGTGTGTTTGTAATCCTTTGAAGATATTTCAGAGCATCTAATTCATAAATAACGGTCAAAATTGTAACTTGAGTAGGAATATTTTTGGTTAATCGCGTTTTACACTCCTTTAATCCTTTTTCGTCTTGCTTTTCTACCTTACCCAATTTTTCACTATTTTGTTAGCTCCTGCGTAAGCATACGGAGTTTGAACCAAAGTTGGTGGGCAAGTAGCCCATCGTCTAAGGATAAAAGATAACGAAATTTGGTAGGCAAGTAGCCTATCGCCTAAGGAATAATAATAACCGAAAGGATAATAAAATAACCAAAAATAATCAATATAGATAACCATATTTTGTGACCAAGCTCGGAAAGGGACGGAGTCGGTTCAGTTCGTTTGTGTCTGGTACTTTATTTCTGGTACTCTACTGACCGGATCTGGACGAAATTTTGTAGGAAAGTAACTTATTGTCTAAGGAATAAAGATCACTATATTTGATGGCCCAGCTTGGCCAGATACGGCTCAGCTCGGAAACAAAGGCTGTGTTTCACAACTTTGCATGTCGGGAGCTTCTGAGTTTGGCTCACGTCGGCTTGTTAGTATTATCACACTTTCACCTCCCCTTAAATCAAGTTTTGGGCAAACACAACTATACTTACCATAACTGTTTTAGCATTCCCTCCTAAAGAATCTTGCAGAAGTCTTGTAAGTTTAGAATTCCTATAAGGTATGTGGGTACTTTTGCCATCAACTAACGCTGATATTACATTGCCTAACGTTGACAAAGACAAATTAATTTTGGTTGCTTCTTTCAGTCTTTGGCCTGTAGCTCCAGTCTTGCTCTGTCTTTCGGAACCCTAAAAGAGATAAGTTAAAAATACATAGTTTATAACAACATAATAACCAATAACAATAAATTACTATTATAACTACATAAGATTATCATGGGATAAATGATACTCAGCGAAATTTGTTCACGGCAAAATCCGCATAAATAAAGAGGGAAGTTGCGAAAGGTAGAAAGTTATGTAGAGGGTGTTTCAAATTTATATCAGGGTTTTACGGCTATGTAGTATTTATTACAATTAACTTATATCAAATGAAAGTAATACATCAAATGAAAGAGTAACTCAAACAGTTTTGTACGCACGCATGCGCATGCACTATTTCCTCTGTCTGCCGTCAGAAAGCGCTAGTAGCAGAGATGGCGACTACTGAGCACAAAGCTTTTTGTGTTTTACATTTTGCAAAGACTGAACCTGTAATTACTGTGCAACGTTCTTTCCGTATTAAATTCAATTGCAATCCACCAAGTGATAACATCCATAGATGGTATCATCAGTTTGAAAACACCGGCTCTCTGTACAAAGGGAAGAGTACGGGATGATCAAGAGTGATTGAAGAATGTGTTGAACGAGTGAGAGTGTCTTTCACGCGTAATCCTAACAAATCAATTCTGAAGGCCAGTCGTGAATTAACAATTCCAGTGACGTCTGTGTGGAGAATTTGAAGGAGATTGAGGAATTTAAAAAAAGAGGATTGAAGCTGTTGTTGCAATAATTACTCCAAACCACGGATGTAATGAGGCGTATATGGGAGTATTGTGTATTCCATCTATACATGTGCAGTTCGGCAAATTGTTTGAACTTCCCCTTCCTCCCTCCAACCCTCTTTTCAGGGTGTCTACTAAAATTCCACAATGAAATTTCGTGACTTTTTCGTGACCTTTTCTTTACCAAGTCATAAAATTTCCTAACATTTTCAAGAGCGAATTTGGGTGCGAATTAGGAGGAATTTTGATCCATGCGATACAAACGTACTTTGCTTGCGATTTGGTAGCGTCTAAATCCGACCATAGACATTTTTGGTGTTGAATTTTGATGTTTTATAGAACAAAATTTTCCAATCTCTATTTACATTTGCACACTTAAAAAAAAATCGTGACCCAAAAGCTAAATTTCGTGACTTTCATGACCGTTTTCTGATTTCGTGACTTTCTCGTGACATTCGTGACTTTCGTGACCGATAGACACCCTGCTTTTGACCGCATTTGCGGGGTTGCAATGTCTCAACACCCACTGTGTCTGTCTCTCACTCTCTCCCCCAATACTATGGCTAATATGAAAAAGATGTCAGCCAATGTAAGAATAAGAGAGCTAATCTTGGGAACAGGCATTTCTTTCAAAAAGGAAAATAATGGAAATCGTTAATTTTTATTTAGCATATGATATGAATAACTTGTGGAAAACAGATTTCTCTGCTTATATGAGTATCTTGTTACAGTCGAATATAATATACATATAAAAGAAAACTATGTATGTTGAACAGCAATATTCTAAACACTGACTGAAAGGACAGCGGTTGGAACTGTGGCAACTAAGTACTCCACGTGTACCTGACGAGCGGCTGTCAAATGCAGAAATTGAGGGTTCTGGTTGGCCATTTAGTTATCGGGGGTGTTTTCCACAAGTTCCCGCGGAAGATGACTTATTTATGGCACTAGCCCTCACACATAGAAGGCGGCATCCTTTATATACAAACTGCACATGTATAGATGGAATACACAATATACGACGTATATCAACCTAAAATGTTTATAGTCCAGCATACACTCACCTTACATTTACGAAAGCAAGAGTGCATATGGGGGGGTGCGTATACGCTGTATGTTTGAAAATGGTCGAGCATATACCTACCAAAAAAGCTCTAGCACTACATCACTGCTCCAAACACACTGATCAAGGTTTGGGAAGAACTCGCCTATCGACTCAATGAGCACCGTGTGACGAATGGTGCTCACAATGAACACTTGTAGCAAAAACTGTTTGAGTTGCTCTTTCATTTGATATTATTTATAACTGTACATTAAATGTAATAAATACTACGAAGCCTTACAACCATGATATTCATTTCGAAACACCCTGTATTTTAAAAACCTGTGGATTTGATTCCACGTTGAAGTACCGGTATATTTCGTTCGGTTGTTGTTTGTTGTTGTATTGTCCGCTTTTTAGCACTGAGACTATGAAACATGACCTACAGTTTAAGGTGAAAGTTGAACCACCGTACAATAACCGAACAATACCAATACATGTAAGTTTATCATTAAAATTGTACTTACGAGAAGAGTTAAATCGTAAAATGACAATTCGACGCTACGAAAGTAAAATTTTAATTTTTATTATTAATATACATCCTATATGTCAATAGTATGTCAATAGACAGATAATATATTATTTTCAGTATACACTTTGCATACGTCTTGCTCACCTTTGAAGTTCTCATCCAATTACCGAAAGGCTCAATCAAACTCTATTTTGATATAAATATTTCCGTTGTCCTGATTGTTCGCTAACCGCCCGTAGTTAGAGGCTTTTGCTTCTCTAAATTTGTCGCGTTGGATGGACAAAATTAAAGAAATCGTATCATACTGAGAACGTCTCAATGCATCTCAAATGCCATATATTTTACTGAAAAGTGTTCTCGGAAACTATCAGCCTGATTCGTCCCTCGTTGTTAGTGCCTGACGTTTGTATCCATATAGTTTAACAGATGAAATTATGATTTTTATATATTGTCATTTTCAATTTCCTCAACATTAGTCGCGGTGATCTTTTCTATGAAACAAAGGCATCAGTTTCTTTTTATCGAATTTCTAAATTGCTGTATTTTTAATATCAATATGGGATATATAATTCACGTTAACAGGTAACGCAAGAAGAAATTCTGAGAAGTGAAATGAATTGCTAGGTCTATTGAGGAAGGAGTCAGGGAACACTGAAACAACACAGTCAATAGTACAATAAATATTTGGCGCAGTAAATAGAACAGAACTTACAAATTGTTATAAACATGTGCCAATTCATATCCTGAAATAATTACAATAGCATTCACTTGACTTTTAAAATTACTGCCATACCAATATAACAAGTAACGTACTCATTTACAAATGGAATTTCTTCAGTAAGTAACTTCCGAGTGTCCTGTCTAATTATATTAGAGATTTTTTTAGTACAGTCAAGTAACTTTTTCTTTAAGTCGCAGAAAAAATTAGTAGAATTGATTATTCTGTTCCAGAAGTATTCAGAAAAAGAAGTTCATAACTGAGATCCGTTTATCAGACAGTGACTATACCACAGAAATGAATTATTCCTTAATTGTTCTTTGTTTTTATTTAACATTACACTAACAAAGATGCGAGAAAAGGCATAACGATTCAGTGCCTACGCCATGTGCTTATTGATTTACATAGAGAATTATATTCTTTTTTCTTTGAAATAAATTGAAATTTGGATGAGTCTGATTTTACTGATTTCTGCAAACCTTTTTAAATGACGACCTTACTTCGTAAAAATTAAATTTTCTTACATACCGTTTTAATACAACCTTTGTCAGAAAAGTTTTAGGACATTTTCTTCTCTTATTTCTGAGTTTGTAATACTAAAAAGGAACAAATGTTGTTTCTATGTTACCTGGTATGTGTTTTTACTTATTATGACCTTGACCATGTTTCCGCGCACAGGTGGTAGCAGGGTTATGTTTAGCAACACACTGTTCGGGTTGTTGTGGCATTTGTTAAGGTGACATCAATGGATGATGATTGTGAGCAAAGAGTAAACATTAAGTTCTGCGTTAAGCTTGGGAAAACCTCTACTGAAACGTAGGACATGATTCAGCAAGCATATTCAGGCCAGGCGCTTTTAAGAAGTCGTATTTTCGAGAGGCACAAAAGGTTTCGCGGAGGCAGAGATTCAGTGCAAGAGGATCCCAGAGTTGGTCGCCCGTCTATAGCACATACCGATGCAAACGTGGAACGTGTAAGGCAGTTATTGTACGAAGACCGGCGTGTAACTTGTGCGTACGATATTAGAAGAACTGAATTTGAATAGTGATGTGTGTCGTAAGATTTTACGCGAAGACTTAGAGAAACGGAAACTTACTGCAAAAATCGTCCCTCATTCATTAACAAACGAACAGAAAGAGGTAAAACGAAGAATTTCTGCTGAACTATTGGATAAAGCCACACATGATGCTACATTTGCGTCAAAGATTACTGCAGGGGATGTAAGTTGGTGCTACCAGTATGACCCTCACACGAAGTGTCAAAGTGTTGAATGACGGAGTCATGGATCACCAGCCTCGAAAAAAAAGTCAAATGACAACCTTCGAGAACAAAGACAATGATGATCGCATTCCTTGATACTAAAGGATTGGTTCACCATGAGTATGTTCCTCCAGGCCAAACAGTAAACCAAACTCTTTACGTCGAAGTCTTGAAACGTTTGCGACAAGCAATTCGACGTCGTCGCCCTGATTTGTGGCCTTCTCAGGACTGGTTCTTACTGCACGACAATGCAAAAGACCTCATACTACTTTATCTGTAAACAAGTATCTGGCCAGACATCTGTTATTGCCATCCCACGTCCGCCATATTCGCCCGGCCTCTCACCTTGTGATTTTTTCTTGTTTCCGCGAGTGAAAAGGCGACTGATACGAAAGCTTCATCAAGACATCCACATACATCCAACAGGCTGTGACACATGAGCTTAAGAGCATCGCAGTTGAAGATTTCCGTGCTTGTTTCCAAGCCCACCAGAAACGTTGGCAATTGTGTATAGATAGCCAAGAGAATTACTATAATTGCGGCTAGGATCATTACTTGGTAAGTGCAATTTTCTATTTTTTTTTTTTACGACCTTTATCCCGGAACTTTTTTGATAAAGGTTGTATTTAATAATGACATTTAATTTAAGCAATAATACATTTATACAAAATGCAAATTCACTTTGAAAAAGCAAGGGACATTTAACTAGCTTTAAAAAATCAGTAAAATCATATCATTAAAATGTCAGTTAACAAGAAAACAATTTTATATAGAAATAAGAGAACTAAGAATACAAACAGCCACTCTCTCTCTCACTCTCGAAGTCGATGCTTTCCACTCAGACCACCTGACTTGTACCACAGACTGCTGATGTGCTTGGACAATACATTGTTTATATACTGAGAACACTTTTGTGTTCACTCTTTGGTATTATTGAACTCGCACTTACAGAGGATTTGGTGTAAATATATATTCAGGGTGTCCCAGGAGAAAGGGGCAATACTTCGGAAAATGGTAGTATGGATGATTCTAAGCAAAAAAGTTTATAAGAACATAGGTCCTAATTTCAACGGTTTGAGAACTACAGGTTGAGAACCATTTTTTACTTTATATTGCATATTGATCAACCTGTAGTTATTCTACAGAGGCGGTACATAGCGGATTTGAAAGGTGATGGAGTGGCCTTTCCAACGATATGCAACATGTGACAATGGTATCTTTGGAAGAAAAGTTATTGAGGAACTATTTCCTAAAATACTGCCCCTTCTTCCTGGGACACCCTGTATATGTGTGTGTAAAATCGGTTGTATCCTCCTTTTATTAATATATATAAAATTACAACCGTAAAAAAATGTTCTTAATATATGGATACTGTATTGTCCAAGCACAGCAAGAGTCTATGGTACAAGCCACGTGATCTGAATGGAGAGCAATGACTTCGAGAGTGAGTGAGTGTGTGGCTGTTCTGTGAAGCGGACTGGTGGCACAGTGGTTAACGCATCGGCATAGTATGCCGGAGATCCCGGTCCAATCATTCACTTTTTCTACTCTTTGTGTGTTATTAGAAAAACAAAGATGGCGCATATATGAAATACAGCTAGAAGTGTCATATAAATAGACGACATATTTGGAATTTGTAAGTATTAATCTAGTATTACTATAGCTGATTGGTTTTCATACATTTCTCAATTGTTCGAGATTATCACCCGTTACTTTCTCACTGACAACAGCTATGAAATTACTCACTGCTAGATCCACAAGATGTAGTTTCCCCATCCGCACATGCTGTTGACCATCTGCTCCCCGTTCACTACTTTCAATTGTAATTGTAAATATAGCATGAGAGCGAGAGCTATGAGCATTCATGTTGGTTGCTCCGACGGCACCTGAAAATAAGTAAATCATTAGCTTTCACACACAATTTCATATTATATAGGTTTCGCACTGAAATTCTCGCATTTGCTGCAAGGTTCATTCAAGAAATAACCGCAAAAAGTTGTACAAAAATAAAGAACTTCGACGAAGTTTGTGCTTCTTAGTTATTTTTCGGTGGTGTTTTACAACTATTATCAGATGGGCCTGGCACACCTGCCTCGCGAACGGGATGCTGGGAGCATTTTCGTCGATCCCGAGAGGTTCATCCAAAACATGGCTGTAGTAGCATTCTTATTGGCCACGTACCGATGGCGTCACCTACTATTACTACTACTACTACTACTGCTTTTGCTATGGATCTGTATAGTACAAGGGCAAACTTATTTTAATGAAAGAAGTTTAATGAAAATTTTAAAAAAATAATCGTTAAATCACTTTCTGAATATTATTTTAACAAAAGAAGTGTTATAAAAAAAATTTTAAAATAATAAAAAAAAACTTTCCTTAGGCTGGAGGCAGGGTTTGAAACCACGCCAAAAACGATTTTCCTTACTAGCATGTTGCGCTAGCTCACTCGGCCACGAGGGCCGACAGCAGCTGGTGTTTACTTTATGCTATATGTATATCATGACTCGTGATGTATCTGTATCGGCCAATCAGATCAGAAGATATCTGAAGCTTTTGGGATCCGCGAAAATGTATGCTGGGAATCAGTTAAACAAGATGGCGACACCATATTGCAGATTTGCACTAACGTGGAGCAGCGGAGTATCATTAGATTTCTGTTAGCTAGACGGTTGAAACCAATCGAAATTCACTGGCAGTGCAATATAGTGAAAGTTGTCTGAGATAAACATTAGTGTCGATCAGCCCACCATATTGTTCATGACGTACTGATGTTCAAGAAAGTGTGTGCAAAACATTTGACATCAGAAATGAAAGAAAGGCGAATGGATGTGTGCTAGGAGCTTTTTATCTGCCACTCTTACCCTTGTGTTCGACTAAAACGACTTCATTACATTAATAAAATGAGCAAACAACAGTAAATATAACTTAAACTCGGTTGATTCCTCTTTTCATTAATATAATGGTAATACAACCGTTAGCGGTGTTCTGAACAAAGACACCGGATCTGTCCAAGTTACAACCAGGTTGTGGAACAAGCCACGTGATCTGAATGGAAGAGTACCGACAAGTGAGAGAGTGAGTATATGGCTGTTCTGTGAGAGCGAATTGGGTAGCATAATGGTTAAAGCATCGGCACGGTACGCCGAAGACCCCAGGTTTAAGTTCCAGTTCAGTCATGTACGTTTTCACTCTTCGTGTATTACTGAATTCGTACCTACAGAGGATTTGGTGTGTAAACATACACAGTAGGCCTATGTCGGAAAAGTAATGGAACTTCTTTTTCCAGATAATCACTAGCTCCATCTAATGAAGCAACATATCAACGGAAAGTTGGATATCTGCTCAACAAATTGCGACCACAATCATGAGAACTGATTAACTGAGTGTCACGTTAAAGCAAGAAAAGTGCGGTGTATCTGGTGTCACCTCGTCACAAAATCACGATGAAGCAAAGAGTCAATATTAAATTTTGTTTCAAGCTAGATAAAACATTTACACAAACATTAGAAATGATGAAAAGGTGTATAGTGATGAGTGTTAATTTCGTACACGTGTGTTAGATTGGTATACGCAGTCGGGAGTCCTTGGAAGACGATCCAAAGCCAGACAGATCGAAAAACAAAAATCTCGATGAGTTGCTAAAACAAGGGAGTGAAACGATCAGCCAGGATGCGAATTCGACTGTGAGATGGATAGCGCAGGAATTAAATACAACGAAAGACATGATTCACAAAATTTTGACAAAGGATTTAAAAAAACGGAAAGTCTGCCCTCGATTTGTTCCGCACACCTTAAGTGACGACCAAAAACTTGCTCGCGTTGAACTACAAGGACCTGATTAAGATAGCAAGGCGGAACAGAACATCCCTGGAATGGAACTGCTGATGAGACTTTGTGCTTCAAGTACGATCCGCAGACAAACCGCCAAAGTGCTACGTGGAAGTCCCCAGGTTCTCCGAGAAAACAAAAAGTCACGTGAGAAGACAATGTTGATTTGTTTTTACGATTCCAATTATACTTTGGAAATTCGTACCACAGGGTCACACTGTCAACGGTGAATATTAGCTGGGTGTTACGGAGCGTTTGTGGAAGCGAATCGTTCGGGTAAAGCCCGAGTATTGAGCGTCAGGCAGTTGTCTTTATTACATAACAATGCACCATGTCACAGAACCGTCGCAGTTTGTGACTTTTTGTCTAAAAGCACAAATCTGTGTCCTCCCACATCCTCTGTATTCGCCTGATTTACCGCCGTGTGACTATTTCTTATTCCCAAAATTAAAATTGGCCACGAAAGGAACATTTAATGACAATGTTACACACGTCCAGTCTGCCGTGACGAGGGTCGTTGAGGGAAGTTCGAAAAAGGATATTAAAAACTCTATGGTTGAACGTGTCCTGCGGTGTATTTATGCAGAAGGGATGTATTTTGAGTAAAAAGAACTACAATTGGTAAAATACTTAATTCGTTTTGTTTAATTTAAAAAGTTCCGTTATTTTTCCGACATACTGTATGTTAGAACTTCAAGGATTTGTGACCATAAACAATAAATATATCTAAGTTATATATTTTTTAAAAAATAATCTTTTAAAACACTATGTATGATTATTCTGTTATCACAGTCTTTCATAGTTTAAATATTCCTAACAGTAGATGATAATTCGTGTGACTATTCAATAATTTTACTATAATTAAAGTATACTAAGTACGTCGGAATTACTGAAATAATATGTTGCATGCATGCAAAATTTAAAGAACATCAAATTGGAATATAATAATAATAATAATAATAATAATAATAATAATAATAATAATAATAATAATAATAATAATAATAATAATAATAATAAATGTATATATACCAACAGAGGAACTAAACTGACTGAACTCATGTAAAAATAAGTTTTAAGAAGAAACAAACTACTTACGATTTTTATTTCCAACGGTCATTATTCTGTCCATATCATCAGCATTATTGACTACATAGCTTGACAAGTCCTTAACATAAACCCCAATATCAGGTCGCTCTTTGACCTCGTAGTGTTTAGTTTGGTCTTTTCCCAACAGATCGCGCACTTCTTCATTGTAGATTTCCAAATAGGAAACTCGAACCAAAAATCTGAAAGTTTACAATAATATCAAATTCAAGTTGTTACAAATAAACAAAAATATAAATATCGTACATGTAAAAATACAGAAAACATTTTACAATAGACACTGCAAACAATAAAAATCTGCGATTGAGACAGAGATCCTATCTGAATCCCCGACTTCACGTTCCAATGCGTTAATCACTACGTTATGCAATCTTTCTTCAGACCATTACCGATTTCTAGTTATGTGACTTACCAGGGATGACTTTAAAGTTGAACCTTGAATCTGGGGACAACCTATATAATTCCTGTTTGTCGAGTAAGATCCAAAACAAGTTTCAATTCCTTGCCCGAAAGTGTCCCCACCCCTTCAGGGTTGGAAATATATACAACTTTACCTATATGTCCCAAATATCAGCGTGATCTGCATGACTAGTAGATTAAGAATACAATATGCGCTACTCAATTATATCCAATATTAATGAATAAAACCAAAATACATGGTCATTTCACTATAAATATCCTATATTAGTGGACCTATAGTTGAGAAATACCCATACTATTTTATCAGCAGCAACTCATTTGGTACCATGATGACTAGATGTGACATATTCGGAGAACGTATTTCAATTTATATATTTTCCACGACTTCATCTATATACGTTCTCATATCAGTATGTTCATTATATATTCGTTAACTGCTCATCTAGACGAGTTGTTTGATAGGTCACACGGTACAAAAGCGTTCAACAGATTTTGAGTTACTAATTAGGGAAAACTGGTCGTGGTGGTAATTTGAGCTCTTTCTTTGTAGCTATATAAACCTGATTGGTCACCCATCAGAGTTTAAGCCCTCTAGCCACGACAAGGCCCGGGTAATGGGAGGGAAGAAGGTTTTCACTCGATGTTGTTTGCCAGAGCTTGGGTTTAGTTTTTGGCTATGTGTGAGTCATGTAGCTCACACGTCATGGTCCTGGCAGGATTGGCCTTTGTTTTTAAGGTGTGCGGGCCCGTAACTACAGTCTCACGTTCACTCTACGGTGTCATACTGAGTTTCCCTAATATAGGATATTTATAGGGAAATAATCATTTCTGGGTTTATTACCTTGATATACGATATAATTGGGTAGTGCATATTAAATTCTTAATCTACTTGACATGCGGAGTACTTTGATACATAGGATATATAGATCAAGTTGTTCTATGTATTTCTAACCCTGAAGGGGTGGGGTCACTTCCGGGCAAGGAATTCAAACTTGTTTTTGAACTTGCTCGACAAACCCTTTCAGGAAATATAGAGGTTATGCCCAGATTCAAGGCTCAACGTTGGAGTCATCCCTAGTTGGAGATCAGATGAGTTCTAACAAAATAGGTATCTGCTGTGCTTCGACAAACTAAGATATTATTTTGGAATAAATATTTATGAGACCCTGGCTTCAATGTTCCAACTAGTCGCATTCGCGCTTTGAAATTAATGGAAACATGAAAACTCACAGAAGATTATGATACGTATCCCTCGTTTTGAAAATTCTTTAAAAATCAAATTACTTACGTGATTTGTAATTGAAGAAGCCTATCTAGTGTAGAAAATTTACAGAATTAAGTAACTTTCACCGTCTTTAGAGCTTACAAGGGAAGACAGGGAGATTATATATCGAAGTGGAAGATGGTTTATACACCAATCGAAAGCACTAATGACGTCTATTACGAAACTGTAATAAAAATTTTCCGAATGCATATACTGTGCGAGTTATATGAATATACAGGGTGTCCAGAAAGTCCGTTTCCATCCCTAGAAATCGCAAACGGTAAGAAAGATGCCAAAACAGGAAAACACGTATTTGATCATTTTTACCCACCCGCAGGGTCCCAGGTGGGGACCAATTCAAAAATTGCAAATTGTGACGGGATCAAGTAGCATATCGTTGGAAAGCTGTTGGGAAATGAAAGAAGACAAAACAAGTCTCGACTCTAAAATTACCATGTGCAAAATGGCGGCCGGTCAAAATGTCAGGAAAAACGTCACTGTAAAGTCTATGTCCACCCTCATAAATCTGAAATGGTGCAACACATGTCAAAACAGGAAAACATACGAGACATCATTTCCATAGTAGAATGATTGAAAGTAAAAATATTTTTCCCAGGGTCCCAGACGGGTCCTACTCAAAATTTTCAAATTTCAAGGGGGTCAAATAGAATATTGTTTGAAAGCTGTTGTTAAATGAAACAACTACATGTGTATGGAAGTAGTCATTTACTGTGCATGTAAAATGAACTTCCATTTAGCACTTCTGTCAAACACAAATCTCTAGGAAATCAGTTTCAGACTACACTCAAAGTATTTCCGATGAGATCTGATATAAAAAAGGGAAAACTTATAATTTCACATGCATATAACTCGCACCGTACATGCATTCGGACCAATAATATTACACTTTCTTAACAAGCATGATTAGTGCTTTCGATTAGTGTATAAACCATTTTCCACTTCTATGTACTACCTTGATCAAAAAGTTCCCGGAATCACCGTGTGGCGTCTGATTTGACTTTTCCTTTTTTTGGTGGGTTGCCACATCTATCAGCGATAATTTCTCCCAATTTGAACATCCTAGTTTGTGAAAATGACAGTGTTGAGTACATCTGTTTAGGTGCATGTTTCGATTTTTGCCCTGGATTTAATTTTGCAACCCAATGAATGTGTATTAAATTTTGCGGTCAAAAACGGATTCAATGGTGCAAAGATCTTAAAAATGTTGAAAAAGTGTTTCAGCAATGATGCTTTATAAAAACATCGGTTTAAGAGTGGCGAACACCCAATGAGTTAAAACCGAAAAAAAAAACACGTCGTTTTCAGTCGAAAAAGAAGGTGATGCTCACGGTTTTCTTGGATCACAATGGTGTCGTACATCATAAATTTCTGCCAGAAAGTCAGATAGTCAACAAGGAGTATTATTTGGGCGTTATAAACTGTTTGCATGACGCAATTTGCCTAAAAATAAAATATTTCTTGGCAAACAACTCGTGGATTTTGCACCGTAAGAACGCAGCGTCGCACAATGCTATCTTATCCGTGAGTTTCTCACTGAATACCATTCTGCGGCCACCGTAGTCACCTTATTAAACTTTGCTCGACATTTTCCTGTTTGATCGACTCAAGAAACCATTACGGGGAACGCGTTTTAGTAGCCGAGAGGAGATAATACGAAAATCGAAGACGGCTCTGATGAACATACCGAAAATCGAGTACCACAAATGTTTTGAGAACTGGATCAAGCGCTGGCATATGTGCGTTGCAGTCGATGGGGATTACTTCGAACTGGACATCAATTTTCAAGAATATACTTGTATTTTTAATTTGTGAGTGAATTCCTGGAACTTTTTGATCAAGGTAGTATAATCTCCGTCCCTTTTCGTTTTTCTGTTCATGTTGTTTCTTTTCTTTTCTTTACACATTAATGGGCCCCGAAGAGCAGAGTCTCACAGCAGGCGCATTTCCTTTCTTTATGTTGCGTACTGGAATTAAATTAAAACAAACGAACACCTGACTACAGAAAAAAGAACTAAAATGCAATATTTTTGCACAGTGTTATCGTAAAGTGTCCAAATTTGTTCCATCTGCTTTCATTTAACAACAGCTTTCAAATAATATGCTACTTGAACCCCTTTGAAATTTGAAAATTTTGAGTTGAATCCCGTCTAGGACACATATTCTTATCTTCAATCATTCTACTATCGGAATGATGTCTCACGTGTTTTCCTGTTTTGACATCGCACCATTTCAGATTTATGAGGTTGGACTTTACAATGACGTTTCTGCTGACATTTTGACCGGCCGCCATTTTGCACATGGTAATTTTTAGAGAGTCCAGACTTTTTTCGTCTTCGTTCATTTCCCAACAGCTTTCCAACGATATGCTACTTGATCCCGTAACTATTTGCAATTTTTGAGTTGGTCCCCACCTGGGACAACAATTTTTGCTTTGATACGTTGCACTTTTAAAATAATCAAATATGTGTTTTCCTGTTTTGGCATCTTTTTTAACGTTTGCGATTTCTAGGGATGGAAACGGACTTTCTGAACACCCTGTATATTAATATAACTCGCACAGTATATGCATTCGGAAAATTTTTATTACAGTTTCGTAATAGGCGTCATTAGTGCTTTCGATTGGTGTATAAACCATCTTCCACTTCGATATATAATCTCCCTCTCTTACCTTATTAGTCGTGGTATATGTTAATATATGAGCCTCTGGCATGGGAGACTCAGGTTCTATTCCCGGAGAAAATTCGGGTAATTCGAATTGAAATGAAATTTCTAGCTTTACTTTCTCACGACTATGTCCTTCAGGCTAAAAGAGACGGATGATTAATGGTAGTGGATGTGGAAGGAAACGGTAGAATCCTTAGACACGCTTTGTCTACCAAAAAATCCTCGTAGCCGGTATCGAATATGGAACCGTGACACCAGAGGGTGAGAATTCTACCACTGAGTTACCATGCCCTCTCGATGTATTTCGATTCCGCATTAAAGTGCAGGTCAATGCCTCATCGAGCTACGGTGTTAAACAGACATGTTAAGCATCAGTCAGTCACTCAGGACAATTTCTTTTTTATATAGAGAGATCCGAGGGCATTTCCAAAAGTTTTCGACCTAATACTGAAATATTGTATCACTGATAATAAAGGCGTCCATGTCACACAGTGCCATCTATGGAAGAAATATTGTATGTTTTCAAGTTTAATAACAACATTTAGAAGTAATAAATCAAGATACTTACTTCTTATCTCCTTCTGATTTCGCAATGTAGCCAAATATATGAGCAAAGGAATTCGGAATAATGCCCTTCAGTTCGGGGACATTTCGATCGCCTTCCATTGTAAAAGTTTTGCCAGTTCCTGTTTGACCATACGCAAATATCGTCCCATTGTATCCTTGTAAAACTTTCTCTACAATAGGGCGTGCTGTCTGATTATAGACATCGACCTAGAATTAAACAGAAATACGAAAGAACGAAACATTATAATGAAATATCAAATTCGACTCCATCTAATAAATACTATACACTCTATCACCAACATTAAAATACAATGGATTAAAAAAAAAAAACTATGTGAAAAGATCCAAACAAAAGAAAAGAACATTGATAATCAGTACCTGTGTAATCCCAGTAAAATTTATTAGATGGTTAAAACAACTGAGCTTGAAACAGGGTTGCAGAGAAGGCATGCATCATATTCTTCTTTTAACCTTTTTCTAACATATGGTGTCTACTCTGTAATCATGTTTTAACCTTCGAAACGCTAAGATAGGGTCATTTTTTAACTACGTATATTTCCCGCAATAAATGAGTTTTTCTAGAATATAGAGGAGACATATATAGGGTTATTCAAAAAGGGTGCAGGGCCGCGGTGGCTCAGTGGTAGAGCGTTCACCTCTGGTGCTTGGGGTCTCGGGTCCGATCCCAGCCCCGCCAAGTGAATTTTGTGGTGGACAAACACCGTGTGCGTGGGTTTCCTCGGGGTTCTCCCGTTTCCTCCCACTTTCTTTATTCCACCATTTCATTCATTTCTCATAATCACCGTCTCCTTTAGCCTAAGCGGCATAACCGTGGGACGTAAAAGCTAAGATTTCATTTCATTTTTTTTTTTTTTTTTTCAAAAAGGGTGCAGGTTTTGGGTCGTCTGCCAAATTTTTGTTTCTCGGTTGCCAACATTGTTTTGTATTGTTGATCTACCCACAAACATTCTGATTGTCACTTTAGTCTGAATTTCTGGCATTTTCTCAGTCTGTGTCTAGGCATGGAATAGTTTATTTTAGCACAACGTGTGTTAATTGTGAAAACTTTTTATCAGAACGGATAGTCTCATCTCGCGTAATGCTGACCAGCAATGGCCCCCAAATCATGGTGTATGTCAAAAAACCCTGTTCCATCCGTGAATTAAAGAAGGCAATTCGACGAGTCGTCGGAGAAATCCAAGCGGAAACTTGTCAAGCAGTCATCACGAATTTCACGAACAGAGTTATTGCATGACCCAGCGACGTCATGCACCATACCTGAAGTCGAAATGTATGATGAACATGTTTATGAATTTTGTTAATGTGCTTTGAAAACATAAAATTCATAATTTGATGTAACAAAACCGGCGCGCTTTTTGAATAACCCTATATATGTTCTTGTTAAATATTTATTTTCTACTATTGACGTAGATAATTAAAAGAAACAAGACAAGATCTGTCTAAACAAGTAAATAAATAAATAAATAAAATGAAGTGTTTTATGTCCACAAATTTTTATTAGACTGAATATCAAAATGTTGTCATTTAGTCCCAAAATATTCTACTGTTTTACCCACATCCCACAGACAGATAAATAAATCAACTAACTCTGTCCGCTTATATAAACCATTGTTGTCAATAAACTTGCTGCCAGTTGCTTTAACAGAGCTTAAAAGTTGCTGCCTGGAAAATATGATTAGATTTGCATAAAACGTGGTGGACATTTACGAAAGAATTTATTTATGATGGAGATTTTTTTTTTTAACTTTTATTCATTACAACTTTAACTTTTAGCATGTTTAGTAATTCAATGTGTTTTTGAAAAAAAAAATAAGAGTGAGCTAATTATTTACATTTATTTAGTGTGGTTCAAGGAATTATTTAAGGAAAAATCCACGGAAGACTTTTTCAGAAGATTCAATTCACTAGTTGGGGGGCGCGGTGGCTCAGTGGTAAAGCATTCACCTCCGGTGCTCGGGGACCTTGGTTCGATCCCAGTTCGCGCCGTGTGGACTTTGTGGTGAACAAACACCGTGGTCGTGGGTTTTCTCGGGGTTCTTCCGTTTCCTCCCACTTTCTTCATTACACCATTTCACTCATTCTCATTATCATCGTCTCCTTTAGCCTAACCGGCATAAGCGTGGGACGTTAAACTTAAAGATTTCATTTCATTTTTTCAATCCACTAGTTTAACTACTAATTTGAATATAATAACAAATTTAACACATTATTAGAAACAGTGTTTAAATATGAAGAACTTATTATCTTATCGAGGTTCCTTGTAACAAGGAACGATGAACAATTATATCAAGTGAAGAGTAACATTCAACATTTCTGCTTCAACACAAGAATAAGTGCTTCTATCCAATTACAAATACGAGGAACTTCTTTCACCTTCAAGAAAGTGAAACGTATCTTTACCTTACAACGTATTTTTTTCAGACGGTACGTTAAGCCAACATTTTTGAAAATGAAGATTGAACTTACTTATTTTTAGCTTCCGGCTTAAGTATATGGTTTGTAGGGCTTATGGTTTCACTCCAAGTGTAGGTGCGTATGTGGTACTTTATTTCTCGGGAACCACTGGCCGGACCTGAACAAAATTTGGTCAGCAAGTAGTCCATCTTTTAGCTCGCTTTGTACGTAGTAATTCATATCTCGGCAACTACTCGCTGGATCTGAACCAAGAATGGTGAAGAAATAAACCATCGTCTAAGGAACTGAAGATTACAAGGTAGTAATGTTCTTAACAATGTGCCGGTCTATTATTTTAAACGTAACACTTTCTGCCTACTCCTACAGATTCACCCCTTCTTCATATTTCATACTCTCATCTACCAGGTGGTTTCCTTATTCTTGCCGAGGCTCTTCTCTCTGAATCTCTCCGCTCCTGGCCCACTTGTGTTATCAGTGCAGCATCCAGCCTGTACAGTTCCAGCACACAGATGTCTGCCATTGTCTACCTGAGCTCCTGAATGTTCCAGACATTCCTTTTCCTCCGCTACTTTCTCTGTATATGTCGTCCTTATTCCCTCCACTCCAATACACTTTTCCTCTGTATGTCTTCTTCCAGACAGACTTACATCTTCATCTTTCTTATTATCTGTACATTTTTCCTGTCGTATGATGAGACCTCTAATTTGTTATCTATGAATGGACTTAGTCATACCATTAACTTGATAAATATGGTTTCCGATTCTTCTGACGATTAACCTTTTTGAAAGTTAGTATGTTCCGGAACACTCATATGTTCCGGAAAGCTGCCTAACACTCATATGGTTGTTCTGGAAGTGGACTGGATAGCGTAGTGCGTAGTGGTTAACGCATCGGTACGGTACACCGAAGATCCCGGGTTCGCGTCCCGGTCCACACATGCACTTTTTCACTCTGCGTATTATTGAATTCGCACCTACAGAGGATTTGGTATGTAAAAGCTTAAATCGATTGCTCCCTCTCATTATGAAGATATGTGATAGTCACAATTTAGACACAAGGACTTGGGTGATCTCATGCCAAAACGGACGAACTACATTTTTGATAACATTCAAATAGAGTGACATTTCTGTTGAGAATTGAAAAGTTCATCACTCACCATAGAATCCACGCATCACAAGAACTTACTCCATCTTTTGGCAAACTAAAGAAGCTACAAACTTGCTTCATTCTAGCATAATAAAACTCTCAGTTCACAAAATGTCAATCTATCTCAATATCATTACAAAAGTAGTTAATCCTTTTTGGCATGGTTTCACATAATAACGTATAACAATATAAACTGCAAACTGGGACAGTTTCATTAAAAATATGTGAGATACAAAACATAAAAAAGTAGGGCTATATTGCAATTCCTGATAGAAGCTCATGTTGCTCGGCTCCCACGTAACGCTGCCGTCTCATATCCCCTTGTGCTGAAAGAGACGCTAAACTCGAATGCAGCAAGTCAAATACATTACATAAATCTTTGTTATCTTTTAATTGTACTTTATTGAAGACTTTGCATCTATTAACAGTTCCACATCCTTCTTTATACATTCAAAAAATCCTTACAGGGCGTATGGAAATTGAAATTCACAACCACTGGAGTTCTACTTTTATTAAATTACAGTAGCTTCTATTCCTGACATCATATAACGACACGATATTGACAGACGTAGGACCAGATGCTAAACCCAATTTATTTCTAAACAAATCATTACAGGCCGGTTAGTCAATTGATTCATATGAGGTTTTTGGTTAAATATTTTGATTCTCAAATTTTTAACTACAGCGCCTCTGGTGGCGGCTTTCTGCGATATTAGCCAGCACTTCAGCTAAGCTGCTAGATGTGTGCTGGAAATCGTACTACACGATTCTTTAATATAGTCAAGTGTTACCATATAACCTACGTAATGGTTATTGCATTTAAATTATAAAATTGTTCTATTCTGAGAATAACTAGTGAGTTTAAATTGGATTTAGAAGGTTTCATTACTTTAACAAGTCTCTACAAGTTCTAATAGAGTCATTAACTACATATTTGAATGAGTACATAAGCTACATTTGGGCTTGTATTACTTATAAATTCTTACCAATTTGTGTATTAAAGAAACGCGATAGTTATTGTTCTAATCATTTCAAACTATTGTTTATTTCATCGTAAGCTAATTCTTATTGATACTAAATTAGATTTGCATAGGGTTCAGATTCAAATGAGGACATTTGATAATTGTGAGGTTAATGTATTCGTTTGTAAATCTTTGTAAATGTAGATTGAGTGTTATAAACTGAACTAAAGTAGAATAGCCTCTTGACCTGATTTTTATAAATGCTGTATTGCTATTGTATTCCAATAATTCTACATTGTGTTTATATTCAATCTATGTATAAATTGTGTCCATGAGAAATATTATTACCAACTATGCACTATTTAATTTTTACAAAATTCTTCTTAAATGTGGCGGGTCTCTACTAGTGGGAGGACCATGTCGAATAATGACCTCCTTTCTATAAAGGAACGTTACAATACGAAGCTGAGTTGTTAACAGTCTGAGAAATAACTTCCTATAATAATAATAATAATAATAATAATAATAATAATAATAATAATAATAATAATAATAATAATAATAATAATACTAGCACCAACAAAATAGCGTAAAATAACTTTAAAATGTTCAGAATTATAATTTATTTTCTTTATTAAAGAAAACAGACAAAATCGTTTTACAGGGAAAATATAAACGTATATTGTAAAATTTATCAGAAAAACATAAAACTTACGGGAAAGCTATTTAGCAGTCGCGGAGTGCCAAGCGGGATACAAATTGGATCCCATGTTATATGTCTTTGGTTGTGTCACAGTTGTTATCACTAGGCATGTAATCATTTTTATCATTTTGGTAGTCAATCTCTTCTTCTAAATTCTCAACATAATCCTCATCATATGCAAGAAGTTTAGATTCCACTTCTTGTTCTGCTAGGGTTGCACAGTTCATTCTGGAGTTTTAGCTAGCTGTTACACAATGGTACTCAATGCCAAGTGAAAAGTACAATGTTTACTAATGTAATATTGCGTCATTCTTCTAAGAATTTATTATGTTCTGAAACAGTTGTGCCAGTCCAATGTAAAATAATGCGCATTGCAATAATTTAAATTATTTCCACGGAGTGCCGAGTGGGATACATTTTGGACCTTGATCACTTTTTTTTTTTCTTTTTAACAAAAAATAACACTTTCTACACAAAAATTATTTCATTGCTATATTTTTCACTTATTTAGTCAACTATAAGAAAAATTGAAAACATAGTCGTTACTTTCAGAGTTGTCATAGAAAAATATACGTAGGGTACAATTTGCACCCAGTTGGTCCTCCTAATGGAAGTTTCTGCTGACATTGCACAAACATGGGGTCAAGGTCACAAAGAAGACCGACATACAGTAAAAGAGAAATTTTAAATAGGGACAGCGTTTGTGGTGCAAGATAAGATTATGTTTAGGAAAATATATTCTAGAGCATATGTCAGTAATTATAAAATACCTACCTGTTTAGAATCGGAACCAAACACCAAATCAAAAGCAAATTCTTTTGGTGGCTCCCCACTGGTTGCGTGGGGATTCTCAACAGATATTATTCCATTGATTTCGTCTACTTCTACAATGTTTATGTAGCCTTCGGATATTTCTTTCTCGTTTAAAGGACGAACTCGAACAACTACCCGTACATTTTCCACTTCTCCTTTCTGCTCCTATTGAATGAAAAGAACAAAAGTTAAAAAAAACATATAGGAGTTTTAAGAAACTACAATTATTACAACACCCATCAGTTCTTGAGTACAACAAAACTATGTTTTCTTTTCCGGAAATGTCTTGCTACAAGCAATCAACACTTTTAATGTCTCGTATACACTCACATAAAAGGCAATCCAAGTCTTGATGGAAGGCATCTTATTTGTCTAAAATAAACAGCATTATTAAACCAGTTGAGAATGCTCCAGGAGCATTTCCAAAATGGACTTAGAAAGAATTAATTTTCCTTCTAGTCCTAGTTCTAGTTACCTCCCTTTTCGGAGATTTATAAAGAAAGTCCCGGCCTTATAGCCCAGTGGACTGTTTCACTAAATTTGTTTTAATTGTTTTTGAAAACATAGATTTGTTGTCACACAATTTGCAAAATTACTTGGGGGTTAGACATACAAAATAGATGTAATAATATATAAAAATTGTAAAGAAACTAAATTTTGTCAAAATTTAAAATTATGTACAAATTCACAATTGCACAATTAAAGGAGCATGATACTCCAGATGTAAAGATGTCCGTCGGCATCCTGCTCCCCTAATTTTTCTTATTAACTTCTACAGGCTTTATACCAATTGTTTTATGTATTTTATTATTATACTCATTAAACGATTGTTGTAATATATCTATCCATTTATAATTTCCTTGACTACTAAATTTTTTCCACATGTTTTGTTAAGAGTTCTGTTAAAACGTTCTACGATATTTTGTCTTACGAAAACAAATGCTGAAAATGGAGGGCTCAATTCACAACGGTTCCCGAGATATGGCTCCTTAAATCTCCCGAAATTCGAAATTTTTTGACCAATACCTGGGGAAGAGTGGTCAACGGTTACTATTTGGTATCGAAATGTTCACTATCCTCTTAGGTATTGATCAACGCCAATATCACCTCTCTATAGCTTATGGTTCCCGAGATATGGCTCCTCAAGTCTCCCGAAATTGGACATTTTTTAGCCAATATCTTGGGAACGGTAAGAGTGACGCGAAAAATTCCATCACTTTTTCACATAGTTTTTGATGCTCTATCGAATGGAGAGCTCAAAATTAGAAAATTTCGCAAGTAACAGACACACATACACACACTCACAGACATAAAGCTAATTCAATAACGAACTTTCTAATTCGTTGAAAATTTGTATATACTCTACATTAATAAAGAGTACACTGTTAGAAAAATAATGTTTTAGATAAAAGAATGATGAATTGAACTAGTATGTTAAGGTTTTTATTTTTGTGTATAATACGTCTTTTTACGTAAAATAATGAAAAATACGGTCACATATTTTAGCGTAGTATTTTTTAAAAAATACTATTCTTTAGCACCAATAATTTCAATGTCCTGCAAATCCATTGACATACTAGGTAGACTCATTAGTTCGTGCTGTATGGAACCAATGGATGGATAAATTTCTTGTTTCAGAGTTGAATTAATTAGACAGTAGGTCAATGATGTATTCCCCCACATTATTTATAATCTATTCCCACCGTTCACGAAGCTGCTAGAGGCAAAAAAAGAAAAAAAAAAAGCTTGGATGCAGGATTGGCAAAAACCATGGTTTTTATTGAAAAAACAACAAAAAACCAGGCTTTTGGGTTTAAATCCGTTTTTTTTTTTTCGTTTAAACCAGGTTTTTTGATTTAAATAAGTTACTCTATGTATTTATATTAAATATGGACAGAAATTAGCTTGTTTCGGCTTGGTGTTATTATACAACAAGGTCATGCTGGAAGGGGTCACATAAGCTTAAAGGGAATCCAAACCGCTTCTCGGCTTACATCCAAGAGAAACTGTCCATTTGGACACGAAACTGGGACTAATTGGTCACAAATGCGACTGCCAACTCACTCACGAAGGACTTCTGATAAAAATACGTTTCGCTGATCTTTACATAGGCCTACTTGTTAATATAACTGTCAAGAGTCATTTCAGAAGGACAAAAGGATAAACAGTTACACAAGTAAAAACATTATACAATTATATATAAATCGGGAAACTCCCGCCTTAGCCATTGGGAAAATCCTGTTATTACTTTAAATGTATTTGTATATAAAATTTTAAGGTCAACGTATCATAATCACTACACTAAAACTGAAGTATTAAATTACAAATTTGGTATGTAGATATCATTCAATAAAATAAAAATCAAGTCAAATCCAAGCTGATGTTGGAAGCTACGTAGGCAGTTGATAAATTTTGCCAATTTCTATCAATATATTTAAGCAACCTTGGCTTCTTTATAAAACAACAGGCATTCATTCAAGTAGAAATATATAATTTGGTTTCATTTCGTATGTTTAGCTTAACATCCTTATGAAATACCAAGGTTATCACGGAGACGACGTTCGTTTAAAGGGACACCTCGAATCGCTACTTGGTTTACACTTGAAAGATAGGTTGTGGTTTGACCGAGAATTGAACACTGGACCCCTTGACTAAAAGGTGAAAAGTAGATAAACGTAATGTGGATGGTTTAATATGTGGAAACGTCACCATGACGTTCACACGATTTACAGCATTTTTCGTTTTTTTTTTTTTTTTTGTTTTGTTTAAATCAGTTAAAAAAAAAAAGAGCTGGTTTAAACCAGCCAAACCTGCTTGGATGCATATAAATTTTACAGCTGTTTATCGTTTTCTAAGGATATGCCACGGATTGCATTCGACAGAGATCGGAAAAGATTATAATCTGTAGCCATATATGGGGAATATTCCAGGTGAAGAACTTCTCATTCCAGCTGCTGAATGGCTACGGTTGTCATGTACGTCATAGCGTTGTTCATGTGGATAATGATGCCATGTCTTTTATACGTTTTTTTTTCTTTTTCTTTTTTTTAAATGCTGCATGAATATGTTGGAACTGATCATACAGTATACAGCAGAAGTGATGGTGCCATTGCGCGGTAGAAGTTTACTCTAGATAATCCCTTCCATGTCATACCCGATAAACAATATTGTTTTCTTGGAAATGTAAACTCTATTTGGAACGAGATGTTGGCTTTCTGTTTGGGATGACCCAATCCTTTCTTTGCTTAAAGTTCACGAACAGGTGTATCAGTTGTTATCTCCGATAATAATACGTGAGAGAAAGGGCTGATGTTGTCGACATGATTTGGGATGATGGATAGGTAAAGAATTACGTGGCACCACGCTGGTCCTTATTGTCTGAACTGAGTCAATGAGGCAGCCACGACCCGTTTCTGAACCTTTTCCATACATTGAAGGTGACGCATAACAGTTGACTGTCCACATCCAATTTCCGTGACCAATTCTCAGGTACATTGTTGTGGATCACGATGGATTAAGTTGTTCAAATGGTCCTCATCAAAGCGTCCAGAACATGGGGCAACACTCAGGTCAAAATTTCAAATTCGGAACCTGTCAAACCATTTCCGGGTGGTCCTCTTTGTTGAACCACTTTTCAGAGGACAGTGTTTTACATGTTTACTATACTTATCACCCACATGAAATAAGTGTTGAATAAAAAAAAGCTTCATTGTCAACATTGTGACACATCTATATTACTCGATACTCAACAGAACTCTGACCGATCTTTGAGCAAAATATTAGTACGGGCTAAAATGTACTACGAACCGTCTTTATTGTGCAGTATATGTCTCTATTGAGTTGAAAGTGAAGTCTAGTTTTTCTCCCTATCTGTATCGGACATTTACATAATATACACATACATATAGACAAAAGTTAATGTTTCAATCCTTCTTTCACAATAACAAGTACCTACATCCACTGCGGAGCGACGTTTCTGAACGCACTATACAAGAAAGGAACATACACGTGTAGTGAGTTTTTTTTTACACAAGCACCAAACATTACAATCGATATGGCAACATTGATCTTTATGGCGAATTCGGAAGTCACAGTTTGGGAACACTGGTTCTAAAACTAAAAGCAATGAAATTCTAATCAGTATAAACACCACAAAATTAAACACATAATTCAAACAAGCAACAAAGGTAAAATAATTAGTCACAACTGGAACATAATTGGTTAAATTTAGAAAAAAGCAGTGTAAATGCTCGCATGTACATTTTATAGGGAAGTAACGTAAATGCTTCTTAGTGTTGTGAATACTGAATAAGGTAAGTGTCGGTTTTCACAATACCCTAAAGGAGGTTCAAGTTCTTGAGAGGTTTGCAATATTTAGGGGCATTTTATTTTTGTAGCTGTCTTTACCCATGTGATGTAATCACTAAGAGATCTCGATTTTATGTCACACACGCATGTCAACACGATTTCAGAGAGAATTGAAATATTGTGATGTAAAGTGATGTACTAAAGAGCATAAGCAGCTGGGGGTAAGCTTTTGAGTCTTGAACTGTGTTGTGTACCTACGAGCATACCACAACAATTATAATGAAGACTGGATTGGATAATTTTACTAATAATATGTATTCTATAGCATCTATTAGTGACTATATTCCCAAAGCAGAACGTTTTTCAACTTTTTACGACTACTTTCGAAAAATCCAAAAAGAATTTACAAGTTTATTTTCTATTTTTTTTTTAACTTATTGATGGAAAAATATATAGGAAGCTTAAAGAGATGTATAAGAACTATAAATAAATAAGTAAAAATGAAGAAATCTCCACATATATTTACTCAAAAAGAATTACAGGTACTTATTTGGTGTTATTTTTCTTCCTTTTTTTTTTCCATCTTAAAACATGGAACGAATAATTTAAGTCTCCTTTCAACCCTTACAATTTCGAATATCATCTCTTTAGACATTAATTTGTCTCCACAAATAGACTTGAAACGACTGAGATTCACTATCATATTTCTGACATTAAGCCATTTTCAAGAATTTCGTGTTTCCCTTCTAACCAGCAGGTGGTCCATTTATCTGCATGTAAGCCAACTGTCAATTGTGTCAATCTTTTTAAACGGAAAATCAATGGATGCAAGGCGGTTAGCTATCTGCTAGGGTCACGACTCGACTGCAGCACTCGTATGGCGACTTTAACGTATCTCTTACTTTTCCCTTTGGCATCTCTCAAGTTCATAGGTACATTATCATGACTATCAGACGATGAATTGTTCTAGTACACAATTTTTCTGAGACAGTGATTTTCGTTTAGAAGTTAGCCAATATTTCTGCAGCCTGTATGTTCTTCCTGCGATACTGTCGCACCGTCCCCAAAAATATTACACTTTTTATACTTTGTGTAATGCGCAATTATAAAAATGAAATGAAATCTTTGTTTTACGTCCCACGATTATGCCGGTTAGGCTAAAGGAGACAATGATGATGAGTAATGAATGAAATGGTGGAATGAAGAAAGTGGGAGGAAACGGGAGAACCCCGAGAAAACCCACGCACACGGTGTTTGTCCACCACAAAGTTCACTTGGCGGGGGATGGGATCGAACCCGGGACCCCAAGCACCAGAGGTGAACGCTCTGCCACTGAGCCACCGCGGTCCCCAATACGAAATTATGTATATAAAAAGTAAATAGACTACATGAACCTTTTCGTATTTTGTTTTATTTTTACAATCCTCGTAATTTTAACATCTCATACGATCCTGGGCTCATACGATTTTAATATTCTCATACCTTTATGAGAGTGCACTCAGATTTTGAGTTGTAAATTAAATGGATATTCACAAGTTATTCCATTAATATCTTAATCACAAATATTTAAATTAGAAACTTGTTTAAGTCATTGCGAAAATTCCTGGGAACTCAAACACTTACTAGAAAATAACACTGGCCGACTATTCAGGAATGATAAATTAACTATATAATATTATACACATTTCTTATATAACGTACCAGTATATAAAAGATCAAGTCAAATATTTCTGATGAAGATATTAACGAAGCAGTATCTAAATATCCTCTCCATATACAACTCAAAAGATGACGTTCACTCTGATAAAGATACTAACATCGTATGAGCTATTGAATTATTGTACTGTTTTATCCTAGGGACGCATACATAACTTGCTTACTATTGCATTTCATTCAACATGAAATTCACGCCTTAAAAATTGTTCCTATGGAGATCAGCTGCATTCATGGGCGTACATTAATTTAGGAGGGCTCCAGCGTGTCATATTAATTATAGTTAAAAAAAAAAAAAAAAAAAAATCTGTGGAAAGGTAGGTATGCGTGTACGCGAATATACATAGTGTTAGAAAAACGAATCTACCTGTGCCACATGGCTACTAAAAGTAACAAGTGTACCCAAGCCAAAGCTGGGCTCAAAGTTGGTAGGCCTTGTGGCGTGGGTCCCGAGAGAGTAGGCACATTAGTGAGGGTCGGTATTCGCGTAAACGAATATAATAGGGATGTCAGAGGTTACATTAAGGTAACAGCGTAAGTGGATCGTTTAATGGAAATACACTGAATCGGTAGGAAATATGCTTGATCCAACAAACTGATCAATGATCATAAAACTTTAGAAACGTCAACTACGGCATAGACTGCCTCACTAAAAAGGTTTAACATTACATGTCACAGTTGGTATGTACCATTGGCAATAATATAAGAAAATCTTCCCTCATACTGACAATCACACTTCCCTTTTTGTGATTCAAGCAATTCCCGATGATATTCTGCACCCTTATTTTTCTGGTGCATGTCCAAATAACTACGTACAGAATGATAATATGCGTGCAAACTGATGCGACCGGTTACGGGTAATAATTAGGCACCTGGACGAATGCAATAAAAAACTACTAACCAACACAGAAAACACTAACCAGCCTGAACTCGGCAGTCACTAAAAAAGCACGAATGCTAATGCTATCTAACCGGGTCAAGGCAGAAGCGGAGCACGTGGGCTCGTACAACGCAAGGTATGTACAGGGTAAGGGCTTCAGAAACTGAGGGCATGTACACTAACGAGGGTAGTGGAAGAAACATTCCATAAAAGGAGCGCATTTGTGTGTTAGAGCACTTGTCATTGTTTCCCACTAATAATCCTGTACTTCCAAACATAAAATACACGTTCCCTACACTGTGCGGAAACACTCCGCCAGTGGAAATGTTAAGTAGTCATGTTACTCATAGTCACTCATTTTAACCATAGTATAGCACTTGTAGACAGGAAAAGAAAGATAATCTTACACTTGTAAACATAAAATACTGGTTTCCTACATTATGCAGAAAGGTAAGAGTGAAGTTTGAGAAGTACAAGTGATTTTTGGCGTTAAGTTCCAAAGTTGGTCGTCCGTTTCTAACAAAATTTTGAAAATTTATCGGGAAGTAAATAATTGGTCTATGTGCTTGATAACACATAAGGATAACGAAAGTTGTGTTTATTTCTTTTTTTATATATATATACATATAAGCCGTTCTAAACATGGAACTATTCGGCAAGCGGAGGGAACTATTTGGCTCAAGGTTACGCATGGTAGGATTGTAGAAATGTAATGAACATTTGTATTGTAAACATAGCTGCAGGAATACAGACACGCAGCTCTGAATGAGGTAAGAGTATTAAAGTTTGTGAAACAATAAGGTGATAATCAGAAAAATCTGTTAAAAGTAAGTAAGTCTTAATAAATCTTAAAAAAGCAGAAAATGTAAGCAAATAACTGCAAAGAAACGTGGAGAAAGTTATACTTTTCAATGTAACGATAAGTAACGTAACAAACCTGGCTACTAACCAGGGTGGGGAAAAAATCATGATTTTTTTTTTTTATTTAAATCAAATCTTTCTCCTCGTATAATACAAGTCACCAACTGAAGAAAAAACATTACGAATTAGTATTAAATGTTGACCCAGTTATGCCTGAAAAATTTCTACTATTAATTGTTTTAATCTTCTTTATTTTAGCTCATATTACTGTTTTATGACGGAAAAAAGGCAAAAAAGATGATCTCCTACTTCCAGTTTCACCGGGATGGGTGTGCTTTAAAAAGGGCCAATAGAAAGCACATTTGATTGATAGAGCATAGACGAGGACGCCTTAAAGTATTGCAGAGTGCCCTTTTAAAAGGACGGTAGGCGTATCTGGGTTAATTATGGCATTTAAGTGAAAGTATTAGGATTTAATTTTGAATTAATCCCCAGTCGTTAACCTATTTCAATCCCAAACAATGTTTCTTAAACATTAGGGAAAAAGTACAGCAACGTTTACCAACAGGACACTTCTTTTCACGAAAGTTACCGATATTTGGAAGGGGCATATTTAGAAAAAAAAATCGGAACTAGCTAGCGGTACGAAATACATATAAAGTACATAAATTTCGTCTAAAATTAACTAAGCAACTCTATGGCCTATGGAACGCGGAGATTCAATGCCGCGTTTACAAAAGCTCTCCACTGACTTCTATCCTTAGCCAACTGGATCCAGTTCCTGCTTTGTATTTTTATTTCTGCTACATCCATCTTAATATTGTCCTCCGATCTACCTTAGGTCTTCCTAATGATCGTTTTCCGATTGGTCTTTCAGTTAAGACTTTGACAGCGTTCCTACTTTCTTCCATCCTAGCTACATGACCTGCCATCTGAAAATAAATGAAATCTTTAAGTTTTACGTCCCACGGTTATGCAGGTTAGGCAAAAGGAGACGGTGAAGATGAGAAATGAATGAAATGGTGGAATGAAGAAAGTGGGAGAAAACGGGAGAACCCCGAGAAAACCCACGAGCACGATGTTTGTCCACCACAAAGTCCACACGGCGCGAGCTGGGATCGAACGAGGGACCCCAAGCACCGGAGGTGAGCGCTCTACCACTGAGCCACCGCGCCCCCCGACCTGCCATCTGAGTCTCTTAGACTTGATGACCCTAACAATGTTTGGTAAACCGTATAAATTATGTAATTCCTCGTTATGAAGTTTCCGCCATTCCCCATTCCCGTTGCTCTTGGGTCCCAATATTCGTCTCAGGATCTTCTTCTCAAATACTTTCCGTCTATGTTCTTTCCTCACAGTAAGCGACCATGCTTCTCAACCGTACAGAACAAGTCATGATTATCGTTTTATATATTTTAAGCTTCAAATTCCTCGACAGAATTCGCGACAACAAGAGATTTTGAACTGAAAAATAACACGAATTCCCTGCTTTTATTCGACATTAAATTCCTTCGTGAATCGTTTTCGTCTGTTAATATTGATCCTAGATATTTGAAAATATCCACTTCATCAAAAGTAATATTCGATATTTTAACGCATCCAAAATTTGCCGTATTACGATCCCGATGAACTTCTATGTATTTAGTACATAAATTTCACCTAAAGTTTTAAATTTTTTTTTTGTTTCGAGGGAATCGGACCCGTCTACATACGCCCCTATTGTTTGGAAACAAACAAATAGACGTGGACACAAAAGAATTTTCGTCTTAAATGTCCATGGTGATTTCCCCGTTGGAACAGTTAACGATTTAAAAACCCTATGTTACGAAGAGAAGAAAGCAGAATTCATTCGTTACCCGTCCAAAACGGAATTTTCCCTACTCTTCCTCTGCATGAGGCTTGTTTTCATACTGTGCTCACATACATTTGAGTCTGATTGTATTATGATTATTATCTTGCAAAATCGAAATAACAGAAAAGAAACGGGATTTTACTTATTTTTACTCTCAATTAATTTATTTCGGAACTTGACTTAAATCAACGATTTTTATTTTTAAAAAATCAAGTGATTTGACTCTTGATTAGAATCGTGATTTAAATCAGACTGATTTAAATCATCCACCCTGCTACTACTTTACTCGCTTTCGCTCGCTCGGCATTACTTTATGAATTGAGTATTGAGCTTTGATAATGCAAATTAAAGTAAAAATGGGTTAAGTTTAGAGTTACCCCTCCGCTTTTTATAAAAATCAGGAAAATTTACAGGAGAAATGAGGTAAGAAATGATAATTTGAAGTTTTTATTTGATGTTTAGGAATGTAAGTTCGGCAGGAGAGTTATGTTTAATACGAGAAAAGATATGTGGAAGTTAGTACTATTTGCCGGATGCGGAAGCATTGCGGAAGGTTTCAGCAGCATGGTAGTTGTAAATATGGCGAATATGGCGAACAGGTGTAACGGGTGCGCAAAAATAATGAAGAAAACCTTTTAAATTTGTGTGAAGCACGCGGAGTACTGAAATTAAGTGAAATGTAACAGTTTTTAATACTTTAAGCACTGTTTTTTTGTATGTTGCAAAGTCCAAGGGCACCTTCAGACTGGAGGGGCAACTCTAAACTTAAGCCGTAAAAATTAATGATTTTTAAATTTTCGAAACTTTTATTACGCTTTTTAGTCGAAAGTTACGCGGATGACCAACTTCGGAATAAATGCAGATTTTTGTCACAGGATGTGGTATTGGAGGAATAGAATAACTTATTTTTACATAATAGGTTAGGTTAGGTAATAGGATTCTATAAATGTTATGCTCGAAGTGCACTTTTGCCGTGCAGAAATACTCTGCCAATGGGAATTAGGCTAATAACATTTCATTTTATATATGCACTCCCATCTTAACCGTAAAACTACAATTTTTTTCTGGCAGTGTATTCTTAATCTGCATCAAAATACTAACGCAAAAGAAACATTAGAATAGACTGCTTTACGTGAAGGAAAGAATGAGAAAATGAATTTATGTGTAACAAAAATGAAAATAAATGTCATTATTCAATAGTAGGAGTATCATTTTCGATTTTAGCTTCACATTTTAGAGGAATAAACGAAACAGAAATAGTTTAAATATGTCATACCTAAAATTAGTTTACAGGAATGTACTTATTTATTTATTACTATTTTTACTTGCACAATGAAATTACCTTTTAGTTAAGAACAAAAACAGTTATTGTCAATGCATTTTGTTTTTTATTATATGCTCTCTTGTTACACTTACCGGCATTGTGAATAATATTTTCAAACTTCAGACCACAGATAAATACATAGGCAAGCACGATATGCACAAATTCACATTATTTTAAATACTTTTAAATGAGTATCCTATACTTCGATTTGCAAACATTCGTCTTCGGGCGTCTGCTAATTAGAAAACAAGTAACCATGATGTAGTAATATTACTTCTTCTCAAAGTTCAATGGCTCATAGTCTGAAACTGATCTATGAATTTCTTGTCCTCACGTAAGCATTCTTTGACTAGCGATCATATTCTATACGGTTTGCGTCAACACATCAATACATACTATGCGCTTTGGGTTGCAATTTAAGGAATAGCTATGATTGATTTTTGCATATTTTCCGTTGCATTCCGCTCCCCAATTTTAGCGAAGATTGGTATGGAATGAGCACTAGTAGTCAGGTTTATTCTTAGGAAATGGTAATTAGCAAATAAAATTATTGCCCGTCACTTGGCACCTTAACTATCGTAATCTGATATTTAAAATGTAATTGATTTAAAATTATTCCGCCTTATGCAGTCTTTTTGAAGTATGATTAGCGCCATACTAAAAACCTGACTACTGCAGGAAACATGTTAGTCGAATTCTTTAGTATGACACTAACCACCCTCAAAAACGACTCTGCATAAGGCACATGTTTTCTAGATGGTTATTGAGGACCTTATGCAGACGCGTTATTAGAGCCATACTAAAGAGACCGACTAACAAATATTTCCTGCAGTAGTACGCTGATCATACGTCAAAAAACGACTCTGTATAAGGGCCATAAAATCCTCGTGAATGTTTCGATGCTGCTCCTCTGTTTAGGAAGAAATGATTATTTAAACTTCATTTTGGAAGGGATCGTAATGGGTTAATTTTCGTTTTTAGGTTACTACATGTATTTTTTTTCTTTGTATACTTACAGAAAAACAGTTCGAGGAATTTTCAACAATATTTTTCTATGCTATAGGCGTTGAACACAAATATTATTATTGCAATATGTTAGGCCGCGCCTCCATTGCATCCGAATGCGACTGCGAACGCGAATGCGAACTGCGAATTCATGTGCCTCTACTACATCCGAAGTTTTGTGAATGCGAATCAAGTTGTAATATCTCTCAAACCTTCAATGTGAAATATTTTTGCTTGAAAATTCATATTTTAAAGTTTTCAGAGCAATAATTGAGCTGAGCGAAGCGAAGCTCTTATACTCGGGTTAGCCGTTTGGTTGTCCGCGAACTCCTCCTAGACCGTTTGGCCGATCTCAACCAAACTTAGCACGCTGATAGAGTATGTCGTGCTGAGTGACAACATAGGTCGAAATCAAAAATCCGATGTACCATCGAGGAATAATCACCGAAAAACGCTTCCTCCTAGACCGTTTGGCCGATCTCAACCAAACTTAGCACACTGATAGAGTATGTCGTGCTGAGTGACAACATAGGTCGAAATCAAAAATCCGATGTACCATCGAGGAATAATCACCGAAAAACGCTTCCTGATTACGTAGTTTAAGCTCGCTCAGCTCATTTCATTGCAATCGGGTATATCCATTGCATTCCTAGTAATAATAATAATAATAATAATAATAATAATAATAATAATAATAATAATAATAATAATAATACTGTATTAATTTCCTTTGTGTGCAAAATAGAGTGAATGTCGCAAATGTCGCTCCTGTTATTATTATGCTTCTGTGGTAAGCGCTATGTTCACTTTAAAATAAATAAACTAAATAAAATTTGAGATTGCAAAATCAACCAACTTTCTAAGAAAATTTTCTCCATGAGTAAAAAACCCGTTTTTGCTATTTCAAACATATTAGTCAATAATTATATGTATTCGTAAAATCATTATTTGAGGAACAAAGAGGAAATATAAATTGAATAAAAAGTTGCGGTTCGTGTATTAATTAGATCTTCATATTTTAAAGAGAAAACAAATAAAATTATAAATATCTTCCACTCCAAGTTCTTTACTTACATCTGCCCATAATTTGTTCATGACGTGTCGTTTGTGGTAATCTGGATGACCTTGGATCCACAATGGAACTTTATAAAAAACACAATTTATTAAAACATCAACATATATTTCCATTATTATTTTCATTTTTATCTCCGCACCTCGCACCGTCGACTACTTTCACGCAAAAAGAACTTTCTTCTCTCATGTAGCGCTCAATTTCTCTGCAGACGACGCTCCATTCGCATCAATTCGGACGAACAATCCCAGCATGTTGGGATCGTTCGCATTCGCATATTTTCGTCGGTTTTCGCAATTCGCAGGTCGGAACTAGTCGAGGCACTCCAATTCATTTACACGTGCTGGGAAATTCGCATTCGCATTCGGATGCAATGGAGGCGCGGCCTTATACTCTAGCTTTAGAAGTATGTGCACCAATATACAAGAGTTTGTCGTCATTTATACCGGTTGTGTTCACTCTTTTAAAGGGAGAAAATGCATGCAGTTTCTGCAGATAGAGATAACTGAATTGTGTGGCGTGATCAATATTTTCAAATTGAAAAACCTAACATCAACAGAGACAGTGGCGTATATTGGATTGAACGCTTGATTATCTATTATTAGTAGTAAAAATGATATGTAACTGAAGAAATAGTAATGAATGGAATTGATTATATAATTTAACTCAACACCCCACGATTTTGCACTGGGGTTAACGAAGACTGATGATAGGATGGATAATAATGGTGGAGTGATGAAACTGGGAAGAAATAGAACCCCGAGAAAGTTCACATACAGTGTTTGTCCACCATAAAGTGTATATCGCGTGAGATAAAATCGAGCCAGTGACCCCACGCGAGAGAAGTGAGCCCTACCACTGAAGTCCTGCACAGACCATTACTACTAATTGCTATAACAGAAGTATCGTATCTCTGTGAAATTAGCTTGTTACCATTTTTTTTTTACTGGCGTTTCCTCTAGAGACACCCTCCTTATTGACGTATCATGCAAAACTGTCCCATGTTAAACAAATCAGCAGTTTTTCGTTAATCAGTTTACAACACTAGAAAAAATCTTTTCCAATAATGGACTTCATTTAGTGGTTTGCACGAACACAACACAAAATTTGCGTAATCTTGTACTACTCGATATCACATGCTGCTTTTACGATATGGCATTAGTAACGCAAATTTTACGGTTTTTAGTCATATATCTTCCATAAATTCTATTACATTCACCACCAAGATTCTTTAAAAAGAAGCTCCCTCGTGGCTATACTGTTAGTATGTGCGTCTTTAGCGCAAGAGACCAGTGTTTGATTGTCAGTGGAAACTCATGTTCACATCCAGGTCTCAGGTTAAACTGTTGACCCAGGTCTCATATAGTTATGCTGCTGAAAGGGGTTATACTCTAACCAATGAATCTTTTAAAATAGTTTGCGCTGCGGCCCGTAATTTTTGTGATGCCCTTTGTTATTTTTAACCTTAGTTTTCCATGTAAATGGCCAACTTACGAAGTGCTACTATACATAACATACGGAAGTCTTACAATAATGATCCGGTGGGGACACTCGGTCGAAAAAGTGTAAAAGCTTTTTCAGGCCTTAAGTCCAGAATTATCGTCTTGCCTTGTAAGCTTACAAGTATAACTTTTATCGGGTTATAAAAGTATTTTTTGGACACCCTGTACATTTTTGAAAGACAGAAATCATTTTTCAACTTGTTTTTCTCGTAGAACAAAATCCATTTATTTTCTTCGATGAGAATAGCGAAGAACTCGACTTTTCTCCACGAGCAACAACAAAGGAACCTTTCATTGTTCACCAATACATATGTGCAGAACGTTTCACAGTAAAAAAGATTATAGTGAGTAACAAAGGCAATATTTATTTTCTGAGCTACATGCATGAGAATTGTGCTCCAGTTTTTTGGACAATTGAGTATTGCTTTCTTTCTTACTATTATGCTTAAACTGTTTTACATAATTATTCAGGATTGAATTAAGTGTTTTCTCAGATTTCTTATGGAAACACTAACCATGCAGGTGTGCAGAGCAATTGCCAGGAGTCAACCAATGTTAACAACTATCTTTTTGTTCCATAAGTTTCCATGCTTGAACTACTCTTTTCTTCTACATTGTGGTCAGTGAATTGAATTAACAGGTTATTTAAACCAGACTATATTCCAGAATGAGCTACTAACCTTGAACAGTTGGTTAATCCAACTTATACCCCGAGTACATTAACTCAAAGAGTTTTGCTACAAACATTCACAGATAGACTATGTTCGTTCTGTTCGCTACACATTTGTACAAGTAGGCATACGTTATAACATAGTCGCCCAAGGACTCTATTTGCTACTAGCCCTACTCACCTAATTCCCAGGTCCTCTAACCTAGTGCGCATATATAGTAATTGGTTTCAATAAGTAATTTGGATTTTTATATTTAGAATTAACCACACTTTGATGTTTTGCAATATTAAGAACTCATCCTGGAAAAATGCTTTTTTGAAGATTTTTATTGGATTAGCGCAGTTGCATCTTGGAACCTACTTTGTGGGATTACTTCCGGTATTACCCCTTACAGTCTTAACCCCATTGTGTATGACTTGGTAGCGTGAGAAAAGTTCATATAGTGATCTTCAAAAATGTGTTATTCATGCATATATCTCATAACGATTTAAAAGGATATTTGATGTTATGAAATGTGAAGTTTGTTTTCGTGTATTTCATAGTGCTTGTCTAAGTAGTAAATTATCATTACTAATACAAGTGTTTCGTGTTGTAATTGTTTTTTTTCTCAGCGCAATTAATTTCCTTTCCATAGTGCATCTAATAAATAAGTATATTCCTATTTTATTTAACGTGTTTTGTTCCATGTGCGACGTTTCGAATGCAGACATTGCATTCATCTTCGGGGATTCTGATGAAGAGATCGGAAATATGTGGGCATATATATATATATATATATATATATATATATATATATATATATATATATATATATATATATATATATATATATATATATATATATATATATATATATATATAGTAACTACTTTGGGGCGGAGCTTCGAAAGGAGGTCTGTGATTGGCCGAGAGAGATACTGGCTCCTGATTGTCTGTTGTTGTGGTGACGAAAAACAGTTTTGTTGAACGCGTCTGTTCCAGAAAAGGGTCGACCAGACAGAACTAAGTTGAAACCCATTGTCTTTTGAGACTTCCTTTCACGTGAGATGTCTATGACTTCCTTTATTATTCTGTCCCCAAAAATGCTGCATTTGGCTACTATGGTGGTATTTGTAAAATCGATTCTGTATCCCAGCTCTAAGCTATGCTCTGCTAGTTCTGACTTTTTGGATTGAAGTCTTATGTAGCTGTTATTCTATGGCACGTCCAGCTTGCCATATGTATATAATCTGTCACACTCACTAGTATACGAGGTGTGACACACAAAACGAGACTAAGTGTGTAGCTTGAAAAAAAGAGTGGAGTTGGCAACAACTGTTTTGATGACGTCATCCCACACACCTCCTCTATCCATGCGGCCAGTTTCGACTTAATCGATCACGCCAGTACGGAGTACTGCGTCATTGAGTGAACATGTGCAACTGCATTCTGCCGGAAAAAATGTCTAATGTAAAAACCGAACAGCGAATCAACATCAAGTTTCTCGTGAAACTTAAGAAATCAGCCACGGAAATATTTAAAATGTTAACGGAGGCTTATGGAGACGAAACTTTGTCACGTGCACGTGTGTTTGAATTGCATAAGCGGTTTTCAAGGGGAACGGACAGCGTGAATGATGAACGTGCTGGGCACCCAAGGTCAGCGATTACAGACCAAAACATTGCCAAAGTTCGTTATGTGATCCGGGGTGACCGAAGATTAAGTGGCCGTGCAGTGGCGGAGTTGGTTAACTTGGATAGTGGAGTTGTTCGACGCATTTTAACTGACGAATTACACATGAAGATTTTTGCGAAGGTTGTTCCAAAAGTTCTGTCCGATGATCAAAAACTGCCGTAAAGACGTGTGTGTGGACGTTAGAACGCATTGCAAACGAGCCAAATTTGTTGTAACATGTGATGAGACGGATTTTTATCTATGACCCAGAAAGTAAGCGCCAGTAGATGCAGTGGAAGTCTCCAGGATCCCCAAGACCCCAAAAAAGCACGCATGTCAAAATCAAACTTCAAGGTAATGTTAATTGTCTTCTTCGACACTAATGGAATTGTAATGATTGGGTGCGATCCCAGTTGTCAGACTGTTAATCAACACTACTACATTGAAGTACAAAAAGACTTCGTGAAAAAATTAGGGGAAAAAAGGCCAAAGTTGTAGAGTGATGCATGGCTGTTGCACCAGGACAATGTACCCGCTCACAGGGCCTTGTCAACCAGTTTCTTACAAGCAAAAACATTACCGTGGTGGGACATCCTCTTTATTTACCTGATTTGGCTCCACGCGACTTTTCTATTTCCTAAAGTTAAATTTTGCTTAAAGGGAACCCATTTTACCTCAGTTGAAGAGGTTCAGGTAAAAATGGAGAATCTCCTGAAGGGAGTTCCAAAAACCTTGTTCCAGAACTTACCAGCAATGGCAGCATTGAATGTAGAAGTGTGTGAATGCTGAAGGGGACTACTTTGAAGGTGATAATGTCACGAAGAACTGATTCTGAAAGTACAATGATTTATTGGACCAGTCTTGTTTTTTTTTATATCACACATCGTATGATATGCTCCAATAGTGGCGGCGATTGGACGTTAGAAGTCGGGGGGAGCAAGACATGATCTGAGTATTTGTATATTAATGTTTGTTTTCCTGGTTGTTTCTAGCACTTTCTTTGACGAAAGATTATATAACTAATAGGATACTATCTTTTTCAGTTAAAATACCGTATAACGTATTTAATATTTTATTGACAAGTAAATTGACAAGAGCAACACAAGTAGGTACTAGCCCTTTGTACTCTTAAACAACGAAAGTGTAAGAAGACATTTGATTCCTTGCTCATGAACATATTAAAATTCCGTTTGGAAAATTATGTGATAAGATTATTTAATAACAAATTTACAAAACAAATAAATAGAAAGGATAATAAATCATAGTAATGAATAATGAGACTTGTTTTGTAGAAGATATATTGAAACTGGGGATTAATGAAGAACTTATATTTTTAATTCCAGACATGCCATTAAATGTATGTTATTACTCTTAGAAAATGAAATACAGTAAATACTACAAGCATATGCTAGGATATTTAAAGAAATACTCAACTGCAATATTAATTGCTTTGAATTGCACTTAAAACGCAATTCCTGTAACTTTCTTAACTCCACGGGAAGAGAAATAACCAATACGTACTCTCGCAAATATTATATGGCACCATTTTTTTTCTATAAATCAGTAATACATTCAAAAACTTTACATTTCCAAATGAAACTACATACATTAAGGGGTCACTTAAAAATGTAGGAGGCAACTGCCCCTGTACTCCAGGAGTGCGGAGGTGAAGATTATCTTTCACTGGCTTGAGTAACTATCTAATGTTGACTGGAGGTCTGTGAATTACTCATATACCATGTCTGGCAAGTATTCCGCTGAGTTTTCTAGAGGTGTGGCCGATGGAAGGGAATACGGTAATAGAGAGAAAATCTTTCCTCTTAACTTTTTGATCAGTTTGTGCTGGGAGGTAACTGCCCTTTTTATGGCCATCTTGATATATGTAAGACTGTAGCCATTCTCTTGTAACATCGAGCGCTGATGATTGAATTCCTCTTATAAAGTTTCTTGGTCACTTACGGAAACTGCTTTGTGAGCCAAGGTGTTCAGCACTGTAAGACGTTGTAACTTGTGATGACAGCTGCTTGCACTGAGAAAAAAATTCATAAGTATCGGCTACCCATATACGCTGTGTCCTAATGTTACTATGATTTTGCTTTCTATCCTCCCTTTCTTAATTAACTTTCCCACATAAGCACTGTTAGCTCCAGACATCTCTTTTACACAGACTACATATCGGCCATTCCAAAGTAACGGACGTGACATTTGCACGATTATTTAATGCAACCCCAGAGTTAAAGGTGGTACATATGAACTAAAAAAAGCCTTCATTCCGATAGATAATAATGCACTCTGTATACAGTTGTATTAGCATATTTATTGAAACAGCTACATGTATATATAGGCACTGGAATATTGGTAACGGACGTGACTCGCACGGAAGCAAGTGCTACATATGTTTACAAATTGCTACTCCTCTGCGATTCTGATCTACCTGTGATAGCCATTTTTTTCCTATGGATTGTTTACAGCATTAACCCTTTCCGTCCGGCATTTAAATCCAGCAGTAAACAGCTTTCTGCTGGGATTTTTAAACGCGTTGACAAACACAGAACGCACAGTTTTGTTTAAATAGCTGTAACTCAGCTAATTGGAAATGTATTTAGATGAAACAAAAACTAGCTCATAATACAAGAATCTCTGCATATCAGGCATCTTATTAAATACATATTACACAATCACAAATATTTTAATTTAAGAGAAAATATTCAATGCAATCACCAAATAATACAGTTTTCTGAAGTTTTTATCTCAAGTCTTGTTGAGAACTCCATAATATCTAAAAGTTTGTTTTGATGTTGTATATTTCAAAGTAAGGATCAGTACATGGCGATACATGACATTCCTTACACTTATAATGGATTATGGATTTTGCACAATATATGGATTTTGTTTATTCCAGTGCCTATATATACATGTAGCTGTTTCAATAAATATGATAATACAACTGTATACAGAGTGCATTATTATCTATCGGATGAAGACTTTTTTAGTTCATATGTACCACCTTTAACTCTGGGGTACCACGTGGTACATCGTATTGCTTACGTTTATATTTGGTCCATAGGCTGGAATAATCAAAACCAATGACGCAATTTCATTTGACAATTCTCAAATTATCCTACAAAGTTTAAATGTACCAATGTCCTGGACTCCTAATACCATCATAGGTCAATAACTGATCACGTGATCATACTAATATTTGACAATGATTTACCCAAAGAAAGAGATACCACCCAATTCTAAGAACAATTACCAATTATTGATATGACAATAAGAAGTGTACCCCTCCCAAAATTTAAGATTGGTACACAAATACACCTGTGTCTTACGAAAAAGTAATAAATTCTGTACTTATTCAATAATAAAGCCATATCAAAAAAAGGTCAATAACTTTCAAAATTTGAGTATTTGGCTACAAGAGGAACACCAACATCTACAACGGGTCCTAGAAAACGTTTACCGAATTTTGTTATTTGATAATTCCCAAATTTAAAAGGGCACATAAACATATGAAGGTAATAAACCTCTCTACATACCCATATAACGTGTTAAATAGGGGTCAATAACCTCCGAAATTTGATTTTTGGTAGTTCTTTACCCATGAAAGGAAACGAGGTGGACCATCCAAATTTATAGTGGTACATATTGAAGACCTGTACGAAGATACCAAATGCTTATATTAAACAATTTCTAAAAGTGAGTGGATGAGCCAAGATACCCCTCCCAAATTTTTAAAGGGTGCATCAATGTACCCATGTCTTATGATAGGAAATGAACCCATATACATGACCATATAATCATATAAGGTAATAAAACCTCATCAAAGGGGAGAAATTGGGCCAAAACCAAACACGTGGTACAAAATATAGCTTTTGTTTATTTGGCAATTTTTTTACCGATGAAAGTGAACGATGTGGACCACCCAAATTTATCATGATACATGTTGAGGTCCTGTACTATAATACCGAATGCTTAAATCGAAATTTAAAGGGGTGCATCAATATACCCATGTCTTATAATAGGAAATGGACCAATATGCATGACCATATAACCATATAAGGTAATAGGACCTCATCCAAGGGGATAAATTGAGCCAAAAACCAAACACGCGATTGTATTAAAATTTGGCAATTTCGTACCCATGAAAGGGAACGAGGTGAACCACCCAAATTTATAGTAATCTCTATTAGGGTCCTATACTATAATACCAAATATATAAAATGGGTAATTTCCAAAATTAAACGGGTGGGTTAAAGTACCCCTCCCAAAAATTTAAAGGGGTGAACAAATGTACCTATGTCTTATGATAAATAATGGACCACTATACATGACCATATAACTATATAAGGTAATAGGAACTCATCCAAGGGAATAAATTAGGTAAAAAACGAAACACGTGGTTGTACTAAAATTTGGCAATTTCGTACCCATGAAAGGGAACGAGGTGGACCACCCTAATTTATAGTAACATATATTAGGGTCCTATACTATTATACCAAAAGTGTAAAATGGGCAATTTCTAAAATTTAAGGGGTGGGCCAAGGTACCCCTCCCAAATTTTTAAAGGGGTGCACAACTGTACCTATGTCTTATGATAGGGAATAGACCCCTATACATAACCATATAACCATATAAGGTAATAGGACCTCATCCAAGAGGATAAATTGGGCCAAAAGAACAAACACGTGGTACAACGTATTGCTTACGTTTATATTTTGGCAATTTTGTACCCCTAAAACGGAACGAGTTGGACCACCCAAATTTATCATAATACATGTTAGGGTCCAGGACTATAATACCAAATGTTTAAATTGGGCAATTTCTAAAATTTAAGGGGTGGGCCAAGTTACCCCTCCCAAATTTTTAAAGGGGTGCACAAATATACCCATATCTTATGAAAGGGAATGGACCCCTATACATGACCATATAACTATATAGGATAATAACACCTCATCAAAGGGGATAAAATCGACCAAAAACCAAACACGTGGTATAACGTATTGCTTACGTTTATATTTTGGCGTACCCCTAGAAGTGAACGAAGTGGATCACCCAAATTTAACATAATACATATTAGGGTCTTGTACTATAATACCCAATGTTTAAATTGGCCAATTTCCAAAATTTAAGGGGTGGGCCAAGGTACCCCTCCCAAATTTTTCAAGGGGTGCATTAATATGTCAATGTCTTATGAAAGGTAATGGACCCCTGTATATGCCCATATAACCATATAGGGTAATAACACATCATCAAAGGCGATAAATTAGGTCAAAAACCCTATTTGACTTTTTTGGCAATTTTTTAGCCATGAAAGGGAACGACATAGACCCCCAATACTGATAGAGATACATACTATGGTCCTAGGCTACCAAACCAAATTTTTAAATTTGGCAATTTCCAAAATTTAAGGGGGTGGTCCTAGGTACCCCTGCCAAAATTTAGGGGGTGGGCCATGGTACCCCTGCCAAAATTTAGAGGGGGTGGTCCTATGTACCCCTAGGTCATTGACCTTTGACCCCGGTCATAAAAGAGAGTGAGGATGAGTCATTCGGGCCAACGTCGGTCCCTACTACTCTGTTCTAGATAATTTTGAAGTAAATTAAAACAGATTATTTGCAAACCATTTAAAAACTTCCTTCCAATATAGCATTTAAATTAATTTTTCTGCAGCCGTTTCTTAAAGGATTATGTTAAGATACTGTTCTATTATAATAATTAGTTTTAAGTGTGTACAGTTAGCAGCACTCCAAGTAAATAAACCGGAATTTATTATGCTTTGCAGAAGAGCGTGCTACATTATGCCAGGGGCGGATCCAGGGGGGGGGGCGATCGCCCCCCCCAGAAGAGGAAACTTTCTTATTTTATATATATAAATTAAACCCATCCCAAAGTTTGGAGCCCTTAAAAGTAGCAGTATGACAACCTACCGCCCCCCCCCAGAAGTCGGTCCTGGATCCGCCCCTGCATTATGCACAATATTTTCAAAGTATCATCACTTTCGAGTAGTTGGACTAATTTTTATCATAATTTTCTTTTTACTTTAGTATCGTATTGAATATGGCAAATTTTATTTTAAATCTGTATCGATGTTTATTTATTTTCTTTATTAGGAATATCTTTCCAATGACACCTTGTATTAGGATCACAACTGTGCAATTTTAGTAATTTATTTGTTAGTTGTTCAGTAACAGTACGTGCCAATGTCAAACATCAAACTTAATCAGTATTAGAACTAACATATTATTGACGACTCACTATCTTATTTTTTGTTCTACTTCAACTTTTAACCAAGTTTCATCCGATCCTTTGTTAGTAATAGTGAAAGAAGCACATCAATTTCTATGTTACACGGATCCTTAACACATGCTAAGAATAAATCTAATCTTAGACCATTCCTTGTGAAATAACATACTTTATAGTTCTAAAATTACTTCGAAAGTTTCAAATTTCGGCAGTATACTTTCTCTTATTGAAATATCTAATAAACTAAGATAACACTATGCCTCATATTCCACGTATTTGAAGTTTGCAAAGCAGAATTTCGTGTGATATTGTGTTAAATGTTCAGCGTAAGCTCTAAACTCCCGATAAACAAAATATTTTTATTCCTTCCGCTTGTCACAAATACGATTGGCTAGTGATGTATCACTCCCACTTCTCACAGGGAGGAGCAAATTGTGCACGTGCATTTTGACAATACTGCCTCGTGTTGTCCAGATACTTATAGCAGCAGCAGAAACGAAACTCGAAAAAAAAAAAAAAAAGTATTTGAATTTCGCTCGTAAACAATTGTTGCTTACAGTAGTGAGTAAAGGTTTGCCTTGGTGTTTCACCACAACACTCGCGGAACCGGGATTCATGCCAGTCATCTTTCAGACTTTAAAAGCAGAACACCCATCTACAGTTGAGTTGGCGCCATAATTACTGCGCATGCTTAATGTTTATTTCTATTGTTTCTTTAGCCACACTCGACTGCAGTATTATTAAATAATCAGTATTATATTTTTGTCATTTATAATAATATAGAAGTTTTATATGAAGCTTCATAGTAAAAGTAATAATGCAATCACATGAACTATTTTGCGGAGGAGTACAAGCGTCAGTAGGACAACAGCAAATCAGCGAGATTTAGTTTCACGTGGCTTTGTTTATCGCAGTTTAGAGCTTACACCGAACAATGTATAGGTATATAAATACAGTATTTACCCTTCTGTTACTGTTTCTAAAAATAAATTGTAATTCATGAATGAGTACAGTATGTATCATCTAATGTACTTCGGACAGTATGCGGATTTGTTGAAAAAATTTTGCTCCATCAAGGTACAATTTACTCTTCTTAATATATATTTCCAATAATTTGTCACAATATTAAATAATAAAATTGACATATAGTCACTTAAGCTCTTTACCCTCTTCATATACAGGTTTTATAATTGAAATTTTCAACACATCAGGGAACTTTAATATTTCTAAGATTAAATATATATTGCAGCGGTTTAAGAATAGCTCTTTTTTTAAAAAAAAAAATCTTCAGTAATATATATATATATAATCTATTATAGACACTTTAAAAAACTCTTGACTAATGCATTTTTTCAATTTCTTTGTTATAATGAGAGTAAAAAAGGGTAGGTGAAATTAATTAGACCTTTCTTTTAGTGACATTTTTGGTCAATTTTCATTCACACTTGAAAACTGTGTTCAGTAAACGTATTGACAAAAACATTGGATTTTGTTCGAATTTTTTTTTTAAAAACCTTCTTCTATATATCTCATTTATTTCTGCTCTTTTTAATATTATTTAACAATAATAACAACAATAACTTTCAACAATTTTCTTACATACATAAAAAAAAAAAAACGCACAGGCTATTTTTTTATAACAATGGTTTTTCTTACTAATTTGTAACTTTACTAATTGTTGGTAAAAATAATGAAATCTTTGCTTCTGTAACTTACAGCTAATCGAATAAGTCTGTCACTTTCTTGTACAGCGGGTCGCGGTGTCTCAGTGGTAGAGTGTTCACCTCTGATGCGTGCCGTCAGAGGTCGCACCAGCTCGCGTCAAGTGGACTTTGTGGTGGAGAAACACCATGCGCGTGCGTTTCCTCGGGGATCTCCCGTTTCCTCCGACCTTCTTCATTTCACCATTTCATTAATTTCTCATCATCGCCGTGTTCTTCAGCCTACACACTATAATTGTGGACGTAGTGCCATATGGCGTAGGGACGTGTGGCTTATAAATATATTTGTGTAAATGTGCGATTAATACATTCTTGAAATTTTGACGAAAACTTATATGTATGAAGAAACCATTTGTTAACTATCTTTGTCTTTAGTTCGGAACGGGAGATTGTAAGTGCCCCGCTAGCTTTATGTTCCTGTACGAGGGCAGGGTGAAATATTCTCGACCTGACCCAGAGATGGCACTCCAATCAGCATAATTCTATTGTTCTTGCCTAGGGGCGCTTTTCAGTTGTTCTTATAACAAGTGTCAACTTGTTCTCACAAGTAGTTTGTGTGCAGGCATTGTTGCACTTAGATGTCTTGTGTGTTAGTTGTAAAAATGGATAAAGTTGAATACCGTGCGGTAATCAAATTTTTCGTTTTGGATGGATTAACTCTACGGAAATTCATCCGAAGTTGACAAAAGTTTACGGGGACTCTGCTTCCTTTCACGTCAACCAGCCAGCTGAATTTGAACGTGGTCGCACATCCCTCGAAAATGACCCATGTGAAGGAGGGCCGAAAACCGCAACCACACTGGAAACAATTGAAAATGTGCATGATATCGTGTTGGACGACAGGCGAGTGAAGGTGAGTGAGATAGCTGAGAATGTGGGGATATCGAAGGAACGGTTGCGAAACATCTTGCACAAAGAACTAGGGATGCGAAAGCACTGCGCAAGATGGGTGCCGCATTTGCTGACTGCCGACCTAAAGCAAATACGAAAACGATTTTCGCAGCAATCTTTGGACCGATTCAAAAGAGATCCGACCATTTTGTGCGGCGATTTGTGAGAATAGATGAGACATGGGTTCACTACCATACGCCAGGAATTAAACAGCAGTCCAAGCAGTGGGTGGAAGCCGGTGGTGCAACGCCGAAGAAAGCGAAGACGATCGTATCGGCCGGAAAGGTCACGGCCAGTGTGTTTTGGGATACAAAAGGGATCCTGTTAACTCATTACCTTGCAAAAGGGAGATCAATTACAGGCAAATATTACTTCAACCTTCTTGACCAGCTGGATGCCAAAATTCGCGAGAAGAGGCCTGGCTTGAAGAAGAAGGAAATCATCTTCACCAGGACAACGCACCTGCGCACAAGGGTGCGTTGGCGATGGAAAAACTGCGTGATTTGGGGTACAATTTGCTCGGCTACCCCCCATATTCTCCTGATTTGGCACCATCGGACTTCTATCTGTTCCTAAACTTGAAGAAATTTCTTTCTGGGAAGCGCTTCACATCGAATGAAGAAGTTGAGAGAGGCGTGGATGACTGTTTTCACAACTTTTCAGATTTTCACTTCCGGGAAGGAATACTAATGTTAGAGAAACGCTGGACGAAGTGTATTGAAGTTAAGGGTTATTATGTCGAAAAATAAAATTATTTTTAAAAATAAAATTCGCAGTCTTTCGTTGTCAGGCCGAGAACTTTTTACCCCGCCCTCGTAAATTGTGTGGAGAAATGGCTCAAAACTACAGCATCCCGCACCTCCTAAACTGTACAATTCTTCCCTAAAACTTACGTGTCAATAATTCAAATTTAAATATGTTAACTGCACAATTACGAATAGGACTCTGCCTTGATTTCATCCTCCATATAAGCTCCTGTGAATCAAGACTTACAGTAAAATATGAATTACTTTTTACGTTTCGATAAACAGTGTTTTCGTCAGATACTCCCCTTCCCAAAAAACTTTTGTTTTCTTTCTGTTCTACTTCAATCTTGTTTTTTCCTTCTCCTAGTGTCCTCGTCTGCAAGTGTGCTCAACTTACTATTTGTCATGTTGGCTCTTTCCACTTGTTTCTTCTGTTTTCTCTTTTCCTTCTGCTATCTTCAGAATTTTATTTAATTTCTTGCGTTTGCTAAAACTTTGTTTTACTTTATAGTTATTATTTATCTTATTTTCAATTCTTTCCAATATTTTCACTAGCGTCTATCTCCCTTTTTTTCAGTATTTATGCATTCTCTTATGATGTATCATATTTCGTCTCTCTGTATTTGCTTGTATTCTGTGATATTTTCTTTTTTAAACCATATTTCATCCCTAAGTTATTTAATTTTCTTCCTCTATTTCTTTCCAATTCGTTCTGTTTATATAATTAATTACATATTATACATCACTTCTTTCTTATTATATATATATTCCTTTGTGAATATCTGACTTTTTCTCTTCAGAAATGCTTTACATTTCATATAACTTACACTTTGCTTCTATCATCTTTTTCTATTGTTTTTCTTTTGGAAGTCATTCTTATATCAACTTCCTCTTCATATCCATTGTGTTTTAGTGGTATACAAACTACAAAATTCTCTTATTACAAATTATTTCTCTCATATGTTTAAGGAAACGTTCTTGATATCATTTCACAATAAGCACTATTTTTATGACATCTATAACTTTCGACTCAGAGGAAACGTGGAACTTAAAATGTAGTTTTTGTCATTTTAAAAAATATTTTTTTGTAACTTAATATGTAAGTTTACTGTTCTACAAGCACAGTTTTTTTTCAGGGCATATCCCTTACTAAGAGTACATTCTATTTTCTTAATTTTAAACATTCATTAATTTCCTCATTTTTGAGTGATTTATGATTTGCATTGCATACATTGTGTAATATATAGGCATATTGCAAACATAACAAAAAGCAATACCTTTTGTGTTAAAAGTACGTACAATTTCTTTGAATACTAAAAAATACCTAAATGGCAGGCCTATCTCTTTCTGTTACTACATCACGATGCAATATTCACTTGTGTAAATTATATATCATAGCAAGATATACGAGTGATTGACACTATCATTTAGCGTAAAGGTAAATTCATTAAGCCAGGGAACATACTGGACAGTCTTAGTTTTCTGAACTTCATCAATGTCTGAATTTCAGTAACATACAGAGATTATGGTAATCTATGGAATTATTTCATAAATAACAGAAATTAGTATTAATTTCATAGCGAAGGTTTACTTTTCTCCGTTCTGTCTGTACAACCAAACACAGAACACTGAACCATTTCTTTGTATAAACATACTCGTTTGTGAATGTCTAGATAACTCTCCAAACTGGATATTTCGAACTTGTCAAGCAGTGTTTACTTATTGTTTGAATTAAAGGTGGACAAACATCGGAACGGAGACTTCTTTTGAATATCCAAAAAGTTAATCCGGCGCAGAAAACAAAGATAGATATTTTCCCGGTCTTTGACTTTAATAACCTATTACTTAGTGTCAAAAGATGACTTGCTTCTACTGGCTGGTAGAATAAGTTTCTGATCGAAGGACGTTCTTCTGATGTTTGCGTGATACTTAGTTGAAATATAAACTTTCCTTCCATAGCTTTATCGAGAACTAAGCACTCTGACTTTGCAATTATTGTGTCAGTGTCAACGTGAAGAGATACAACTGGTCCTTGATACACTGTCTCTGGAGTATAATAATTAAGAAGTGTAGCTGTGAAAGTAAATTGCTTCGCTTCAGTTTGAGTTTGCGGTGTTTGAACCATAAAACATGCATTTCCATCCTCTCTTCGCACAACTTTAAGCATAAATATACCCAACTGAGAGTCAAAGATACTCACAATCGGTGTTAAAGGTATGAAGGTTTGATAACAAACGTGTATTTCATCATTGCATAACAATATCTCAATGTCTCTGTGGAAAGTTTTGACATGGTTTACTATCTCACCTGAGAATAACATCGAATTACAGTTTGCTGCAGGACATACGTAGGGTCGGAAGTTACATTTCTTCTCATGATGTTCTTTATTCGATCCGAACACTGCTGATGTACACCCTCTTTCCTTATACTGACATGGAATTGGCATTCTGCTAATAAGTGATTCGGCCACATGTGTTCTTGTATTTGTGAGTTTTGCTCGGCACACAGGACATCTAGATATTCGAGGTTTACACTTGCTGCAAACATGATGGCCATTCACACATTGCATTATGGGAGGCGATGGTGTATCAAGACATATTGGGCATTCTAATTCTTTCCACAGTATATTTAATAAACTATTCATTGTCATCCCGGTCTCTGCCATCTCTTCTTCTTCCTTTAAATAAATAAAAAAAGCATTACTTTTTTCTAGTTAAGTTTACATTATTAATAACTAGTTTTCAAATAATGACTTTTACATTATTAATGATTAGGTTTTAAATAACGACTTTAATACTAATTTTTGGTGTGTCAGTTTTGATTTCCTTTGTGAATCCTACAAACATGTACCCGTATTTTTCGCAGGGATAATTTCGAATGAGTTAAATTGGAGAAATTTTACTTCAAAAGCATATATAGAATAGAAAATCAATGTTTTCGTTCTTTTCAAGGCTACCAACATTTAGTTGCTACAGAAACAGTGTAGACTAGGATGTTTAATTTGGTCTTATTTTTTGTAGGGCACAAAGAAGATGGAACATAAATAAATTAATAGATATTAACCTGTAAAAAGAATTCCAAGAAGTAACAGACAAAGAGATCATCAGGATCTTGGGACAAGACACTGCAGCAAAATGGAAAGGAATCAAGAAAGCACCTGACAAATGCCCAGGTAAAGAACCTAATGTACAGCGTAAAATAGTACACAAACCTCGCACCTACAAAGGATTTTGTGTGTTAAAAGTAAGTTGCTTCCTGTTTTCATTAACATAATATACAGCATAAACCTTTGATAACCGACTTAGTCTCAGATCTGATCGAGAAAAGAAAGCAGTACAAAATCAGAAAGAAAGAGAGGAACAGCGGCGTAGCAGCTGCCTCCGCAACCCCCGCAGTGCGGGGGGGGGGGGGGCGAAGTCTTTCTATGAATAAAGATTTAAAGAAGTAGAACTTCAATCTTACTTCTATCGGCTTTACAACTAGGGCCCCTTCTCTATACTTTGCGGGGGGGGGGGGGTAAAAATGTGCTACGCCACTGAAGAGGAATATAAGAAGTGCAGAAGCTGTATTAACAGCGAAGCACATAAATCAAGAGACGACTGGATAAACAAAGTGTCTAAAGTCATATGGAAGAATACATAGCTAGAAGCAATACAGAAGCAGTGTACAGAGAGATAAGGAAACAGTTCGGCGACAAGATGAAACGATTAGGAACTACACTGGACAAAGACAGGAAATCAATAATAGAAGAAGATCAGGTAACACGAAGATGGAAGGAATATACGGAAGAACTGTACAGAGGGGACACTCTGAACGAAACACAGAAAGATGAGGATGTAGATGAGTTAAGCCCATCTATTTTAAAATCTAAATTCGATAACGTAGCGGAAAAAAAAAAAATGAAAAACGGGAAAGCTATAGAAATGGAGGAAATACTGTCGGAGATAAATAATTCCTTTATTTATTTTTATAGTTCCAAATGTACATTTATGACTGTGTAAAACTCCAAATTTTAAGACCCAGAAAACCCTTCAGCATCTTGGTTGGAAGACATTGTGTTATAGACCATATTCACCTGACCTTGCGCCACTGTTTCATTCACTCGACAACCACCTCCGTGGAGATCCTTCGCTAATGAGGAAACTTGTGGAAAGCACTCACGGACTTCTTTGCATCTAAGAGCGCCGAGTTTTTATCACCAGGGCATTTTGCAGCTGTAGGAACGTTGGCGAAAACTGTTGATGCAGATGAAGATTACTTCGGAACCTAAAGGTACGTACCGTCTACTGTATTCGCTCTTTGTTTATTAGTGCTCTAGAAAGGCAAGAACTTTTATTTTTTGGTTATCCATATCTCAGGCCAATAATATCAGCTTAAAAAAAAAAACATTTAATTTGTTATAAGCCACTTGGCTAATAAAATTTACAAGGATTTTAAATATTTGATTAAACAAAACAGCGTATAACTGAAAAAATGAAATTTGTTCCTACAATATTTCTAAACTAACTTGTTGGATATTGTAGATACGTCCCCCTTGATTCAGCTTGATCTGGATACACGATGTTTAAGAAATATTAACCACATATGAGATCTCCGTATCTGAAGCAACAGATCGTTAAACGATGTATACAATATAAAATAACAGTTATGAATTTGAAGATTAAGACTTACTATCAGCAAGGTGGATTGGCAATGAGGAATCCGTTATTTCCATTACTTGCGAATAACGTGCTACATCAACTTAAAATTTTCTAGTTCTACATCTCAAAGTTATGGCCTATTGACTGAAGGAGACGGATGATTCATTGAAATGAATGATCATAAAATAATTGGTGGAATGGTAATGTGGGAGGAAACGGAAAACCCCGGATAAGATGCTGTCTACCAGAAATTTCCAATTTGAATTTCTATCTTAAAATTTACAAGATACCATAGGCATATTGATGTTCTATCTATACATATATAAATGAAAGTAACTGTATTTGTTACTTAACTTTCGAACCCCCTAACTGATATCGATCAAATTTTCAACATAGATGAGGTTCGGGCATGAGATGGTTGATGGTTTTTTATAATTTCACTTTGACGGTGCAACAAGGGGAGGGGAGAGACATTTAAAAATGATCGAAAATGACCGATATTAGTGTCGAATCCTTAGTTTTCGGGGACGCTGAGATGAACAGTGACACTTCCGATGCCGTTTAAACCCAAATTCAGTCCCGCAACTTGGGAGAGGTATATAAAAATGACCAATACTAGTGTCGAATCCATAGTTTATGAGGTCGCTGAGATAAACAGTGACACTCGTGATGGAATTCAAATCCAAATTCAGTCTCCATTAGTAATATTTAATTTTTTACGAATACAGCTTACTTACTTAAGGAGATCTGCATTTATAGCTTTTATTTTAACTCAGCAAAGCGGGCAATCGACGCTAGTTTATTTATAAAAATGAAAATCAACTCAATTTTTTCTATAATGCCTTTAATGGTATACATGAAAATAATAGTATTATTAAGGTGGAGAAATAATAAATTTATCTAGTTTTACAAAATACTGAAGTGTATCAGATTTCTATTAATATGATAAGGGAATATATACACTTATCATAAAAAGAAATATCACCACTAGAATTAATGAATATTTGACAGAAGACGTAAGTAACTAATTTACAGGTTTACAGAGTATTTAAAATGTAATAAATACAGGCCGGATGTTCGGGAAAATGTTATTTCTTAATAAAGAAACGATAAAAATGAACAAATTGATTTCAGAGTCTTTGCTTGAATTTCTGTAAAATTTATTTCGCCTAATTCTCTTTATACTGCCTATATTATTACTTACATGCCAAATATTTCCTAATATTTATATTTTCCATTAAACTGTGAATTTCATTGAAGTAACTACATATATATCACTTATTTCAATAGATATTTCCCTTAACCTCAAGAAATTTTAGGGAAAGAAACTTCTTCAGGTTTAGAGAAAGTCAAGTTTCATCTCGATTCATGGCAAGACTGTTGCCACAAAAATTATGAGCGAGTTATTTGCGCTAATAAGGACTTCGGAAATTTAAAAACAATGGGACAAGCGATCAAAGATTAAAATGTAACAAAGGAGTTTGATCTATGTGTTATTTAGAGCGCGAGATCTGAACTTTAGTTCAGATGAAGTTTACCTCCTTAAACAGCGAATCAGTATTTCAGTTCAGATGGAACATCTCTATGTTTAGAATCGTAATTCTTTTCTCGTGTTTGCCCGGACGTCGCAGAAAGGCTATGGCGACATTCGGTCCTCATGTACACCGTATATATGACGTGAATGTTTACTTCTAGCGAACCCCAGACAGCTTGTAAAACGTGATTCTTTTTTTTTTTTTTTTTTTTTATCAGACTCTTTATTTATTTATTTTTTGAATGCCAATCTTCCAAAGAGTTTAAATGCTCTTTTTGGTTCCTTCAGTAAACAAGTAAAGGTTCCAAATGATTGCTTGACTTTATATAAAGGTTCAACAATGACTTCTGTGTTTCTGGATTACAGAGTGGAGGGGGTGGTTCAAAGGGGAAAAAGCAAAATAAAAAATGAAATGAAATCTCTAGTTTTACGTCCCACGGTTATAGAGTTGAAGGTTCTTTCGCAACAGAATGGTTTTGTGATTTGGTATTTGTACGATATGCGTTGTTTTTTTCACACAGCTGCCAATGTTGTATATATTAAGACATTCCTCATTTTGAGGTTTAAAAATAATAATATAGAAGTACACAGTTAACGGATCAACTCTAAGTTTCTAGAACAATATAGCAGAGTGAAAACATTTTTAAATAGAACTAACAGCACGTTTGTAGGTAACGCGGACGAATTTAGAAAAGTGAAAACAAAAACAATTCCAGTTCCGTGAAATGAAAGTATTATAAAAACCGTAGACAATTCAGTCTAGGTGTGCAGAAGAATCTATCAACCTCCTAGTTACCACTCTTGCTTCGTAGAAAAGTGACATTGGGAAGGAGTAGTTCTGTTACTGATGGCAATGGACGTAAAGACACTGTAAGTACGCTCGCAAAGAGCTCTGTTAGTGACTCTAGTGAAAAATACACATAGACAGTCCTGACATGTAAGACGAGAATGTGAACCCTTCAATTATCTTGTAAATATCATTCATTTAATAAGCTCTTTTGGTAATGGTTTATCTTATATGCACTTTGTTATATATTGTTGTAATAAATTAGTTTTCTTCATGTAAAGCCTATAAAAGTGAATTTCTAACTCTATACTACCTGCCCTATGGCATTCAATCAATCATATTATTTTTTAAAGATTTGTTATGGCTCCCCCCGAGGAATTTAAGCTCTCGTTGTTAAGACTGTCTTGTGTACATTTCACATACTTGTAAGGCAAGACTTTTATTTTCATATTTCATTATACTTATATTTTCTGTTATGATATGCCTATAACTCGTAGACAAGCATCTTTCATACCTCTCACCATGAATTCCACTTCAGACAACAATATCAATAATACTTCTGGAACAGTTTCTATCATTCCCGACATATATGATCCAAGTACGCACCCATCCGCGGAATTATTCTTAAAGAATTTTCTCAAAATCGCATTAGTGAATAATTGGTCAGACTCAAAATGTGTGCAGATTTTTGAGAAATCCTTAGTTGGACCCGCTCATTTCTGGTTTTCCACCCAGAACCTCTCATCCCAACCTTGGGCAACCATCCAGTCAAAATTCTTACGTCAGTTTGGTCAAGATCAGGTCCCCCGTTCCCGTATTCACCAATACCGCTCACGCGTTCAGCTCCCCAACGAACCTCTCTCTCATTATGTCTTTTCCAAAAAGCATTTAGCAGACCAAGCTTATACCCAGCTAGACTTTCAGGAATTTTTGTTAGAATGTGTTTCTAATATGTTACCTGAATATATTCGTTGGTTTGGAACGCGCACAATTTTAGATTATCCCACCCTCTTAGATGAAGTAACCTTGCTGGAACGGACCAACCACCTTGTTCACAAACGTGAAACCGAAACAAAGACACATTCCACAACCGCGACCGATACTACAGCGCAGGCTATTTCCGAACTAACAGATCAAATATCTCAACTCCGTCTCCATGTTAATACTCTTTCAAATTCCCAATCCGCTTCTGTCCATTTTGCTCCCTCCCGTTCCCGTTCTCCAAGTCCTCATAACCGCTTCTACTCCTCCAAACCATCCCGACCTTCTTCGCCGAACCCAACTCACTCACCTTCCTCTTCCTTCCTCCCACATTCCCATTCCACCAATTCTCTCACAACCTATCAACACCATTCTTCGCCGACTCCTCCACCTTTTCATTCCGCTGCTTCCACCTCTACCTCATGTGCACCTTGCACTACGCACTCCGCTCCCCTCCCACATTCCCATCCCACCAATTCTCTCACAACCTCCTATCAACACTGCTCTTCACCGACTCCTCCACATTTTCATTCCACTGCTTCCACCTCTACCTCATGTGCAGCTTGCGCTATGCACTCCATTTCCCTCCCACATTCCCATACCACCAATCCTAGTACACCCTCCTGCACTAACTGTATCACACAGCAACATCAATGTTGCCAACACGTTTCTTCAACCCCTTCCCATCCTTCTCATAACTCCACAAACGAACCTTCATCTACAAACAATACCAAACGAAAGAACTCCAAGAAACAGTGGCGTTCCAGTCAGAACAAACAACCTCCATCCCAGAATGTTTTTTCCACACAATCTAACCAAATACCTATTCCTCCCTACCCGTTTTATCATCCTTTTTTCCAGTATCCCCCACCTCCGTTCCCTCCTTCTGCCCCTGGGACCACACTAAACACACCTAAGAATTCAAAAAACGGCCAAAATTAGCGCGGGAGTCACCTCACCGCGCATTAACCACCCAATCTTCGCTCCTCCCTTCCTCTTCATCTCCCACAGCGACTAGCCAGGACTACCATACCCTTCCCTTGCAATTTAAAGGAAATTCTCCGTATATACAGGGCACGTACGCAAACAAAGAATTACTTTTCTGCCTCGATAGTGGTGCAGACGTAGGATTATTTCCATTTGAATTATTGGAACCGAATGCGCATACTTTCCATCTTCCGTCCCTTCTTCACGGTTTGTCAGACAAACCCGTCCAATTAAATCGCGCTACCATTCTCAAAATTAACTTTAATGGTCGTAATTACTCCATTCTTTTTCGGTTAGTTCCCTTCAAAAATTTCCCACCCCTTCTTTCATCACGTTTTTTGCAAGATCACCAATCAATTTTGGATTACTCACAAGGCACTTTATCCTTGAAACATTTTGGAAAAATGCCACATACTGTAAAGGATAAAAACCCAGTTAGTATTAACATCTCGCATTTCTTTCAAAAACACTCCAAACCTCAGGTTGTATTTTTTGCGCGGCGCACTACCGTTATTCCCCCTCATTCTGTTAGATTCATACCACTGGCTACTAATGGGTATTTCCCTGATGCACAGTTTCGCCTACATACACCGATTTCTCGGAATTTAAGTAAATGTTATATGGCACATACTGTAGTCTCCACACAAAACCTTGTTCTCCCGTTAGCTAATCTCACAAACAAAAAGCAAACTATTCAGGCTCATAATCCGGTAGTTATAGGTTCTCTCTTTTCCCAACAAGACAATGACCACAATATCCTGACTGTTAGGCAAATATATTTTCCTACAGACGAAGATGCGGCCCGCAACAAAGAAAAGCGTCTTAAAGAAATTGGTCATCTCATAGATATTAGTAAATTTAAGCTGTCTCCAGACATGAATGAGGAACAACAAGCTCAAATGCGGGAATTACTCTCCGAATATGCCTTTTTATTTCAGTGGTCAAGTGACCATTTCACCAAGATAGATTCTTTCGTGGCAACATTAGATTTAGAAGACAAAACTCCATTTCAGTGTAACTCTTTTGTCATTCCGCACAAATTACGTCCCAAAGCGAGAGAGTTAGTTATACAACTTTTGAACCAAGGGATTTTTGAAAAGTCGGATTCCCCCTATAAAAACAACATCCTATTTGTTTTAAAACCGAATTCTGAATCTCTTCGAGCCGTATTTGATTTGAGGGTTCTAAATGGGAAATGCCGGACTTTAGCTTCTCCATTAGAGGACATACAGGACGTTATAGATTCGCTTAGTGATTCCACCTTTTTTTCGAGTTTCGATCTCCATTCCTCTTTTCATCAGTTATCCCTTCATCCTGATGATCGCCCTGCAACAGCCTTTAGTTTAAAGGGCCTCTCTTTGCCCTTCAATCATATGCAACTCACTTCAATTCCACAGGGTTTCAAAAATTCATCTATTTTATTACAACAGGTACTGCAAACTATCTTTCGGGATTTATATACCAATAACATCACTTCGTTCGTAGATGACATGTATATTCATGCTGATTCTTTTGATCACATGATGACAGTTTTACGCGCATTTTTTCATACAGCTGCAAAACATTCTTTGCTGTTCAATATCAACAAATCAGTATTTGGCGCTAGACGGATTAAATGCTTAGGTCATATTGTGGAAAATCATACAGTCAAACCTGATCCCGAGAAAACCGCTGCCCTCGCCAATGCACCCAAACCAACCACCATCAAAGGGTTAAAAAGTTGGTTGGCTTCGGCTAACTACTTTAGGAAATTTTTCCATCACCTTTCTCTCATATTAGCCCCACTTTATGAAGCTATTCCGAATGGAAATCGCAAATTGATATGGACACCTGAAAGAGACCGTGCCTTCGACCAGATGAAGCACCTCCTCACTTCCCCACCAGTGCTTGCTTTGTACTCAACAAAGAACACAGAACATATTTTAATGTGCGATTCCTCAGCCCTAGGCGTTGGCGCCGTATTGTTACAAAAAGACCTTAGCTCTAATGTCATTCAGCCCGTCTGTTATGTTTCTTCCAGGCATCCAAAAACTGTCAACCCACTCCCGATTTTTCATTAGGAATTATATGCAATTTTCTTTTCGCTTAAGAAATTAGAAAAATACCTTCTGGGAAAACATTTTACTTTGATCACTGATAACATTTCCCTTCTCGCTATTAGGAAAACTGTTATCCCAAACGCAAAAATTCTCCGGTGGATCACTTATATCAACACTTTCACTTTTACAATCAAACACGTAAAAAGTCAGTCTAACGCAGTCGCCGACCTACTTAGCCGTTTTCCTCTGGACGTCTCACCAGACGCCATTGCCTTAGAACAGGATGACACTCCCGATGCCGTCCTCTTTTCCAACACGACTGATACTGACCAGACCCACCCATCCTTGGAGGACACTCCTCCTACTGTTCTAACTACAATAGGTGACAACACTGACCTACCAAATCTCCAGCTTCAGGACCGTTTTTTTGGCAAAATTATTACGACTCTAAATACCAAAAATGAATCAGACCCGGCCTTTCAACGTCTCACGAAACAGTACGTTCTTAAGAACAACATCTTGTACAGAAAAATGTATCGTGCCTCGCAAACCCGTTTGCTTGTCTGTATTCCGGACGCGCTAAAACCTGCTTTATTTCAGGAATACCACGGTGAACTTACTCATGTAGGCTTTAACAAACTTTACTGGATGATACGTTATAAATATTACGTACCACGCTTGAAATCTTGGTTAGCGAGTGAACTCAAATCTTGCAAACAGTGTGCAATTTTCAAACGCAATTATTTGCCCAACAACCCTAACATACAACGTTTTCCCCAAGCTCCCCTATTTTCGGTTTATAGCTTGGACTTAGCAGGGAAATTCATAGCCAGTGACCCAGAGAAATACCAATATTTCTATGCCGCAACCGAACATTGCACAGGCATTACCATTACACAACCCATCACTACCCCAAATACTGACAATTTCATTTCCTTCATTACTAATCAAATAATCATTCCCTTTGGTGTTCCTTCCTGTATTTATACTGACCGTCAGTCAAGCCACACTTCCACTTTATCCCTGAGCTTTCTCAAATCACTCAACATTACAGTTAAGTATGGATTACCATATCAGCATTTCACACTAGGAAAAGTTGAACAACGTTTGGGCACATTGCAAACTAGTCTTAAATTTCTGTGCCAATCTAACCAAAAACTCTGGCCAAAATATTTGCCTCACGCCACTTCCGCACTTAACAAGACTCCATTAACATCTTTAGGTGTCTCATCTCATGAATTGTTATATGGAGTACCTCCTCGCCTACCCATAGACAACTTGCTACATGTTGAGAAAGAACATCTAGAATTACAGGACCGCCTTTTGGCACTGAAAGACATGAGGGATTTAGTTGAATATAGGAAGCACCAAGCATTTCTTGACTTCAAGAAAAAAGTCGAATCAAGCAAACCGCCCACAGAGTTCCTACCGGACTCTCAAGTTATGATTTTGGACACATCTTCTCAGCCTGGTACTTGTAAACCACTGTCCAGAATTTATAAAGGACCTTATAGGCTCATATCAACTGTTTCTCCAAACGAAGTCCTCGTTGACATAGAGGGTAAACCCACCCTTATAGGAAAGACTCGTTTGAAACATTACGTACCACCAACAACACCTAATTCAGAGTTCGAAATGAAATATAAGCGTTTTTTGAAATCACCTAATTAAAGTTTAAGCTGGCAAAACTTCCGACTTTGTCTCTCGTTCAGCCATGACTCATATTTCAAAAGGAACTTTATTTTCAAATTCCCTGTTAGGTAGGCAACACACTTCACACAAATCTTTCTCCCGTGCAATCATTTTCGGCCATACAATGCATTCATATCTCACCTCCCAAATCCTGATTTCATATTGAGGCATTGGTTCACTGCCCGACATACCACCTTAACCTCTTATCCCTTTTCCCTTTCCTTCCCTTCACGTACGTAACACGCCACTTAAACAATAGCGACACTGAATGTTCTCAACACACCTTTTCCTAAGCATGCAAGGAAAAGTACTTGTTTATATTCACGTATTTCCTTCCTGTATCTTAATCTTGAACAGCTGGTTCTGTTCAAAAACTTGAGCGCTCTAAGGATACATGAACGAAATCTGTTGAATACTTCATACAACTCACGCTCAATAGACATTGTTTATATCAGAATAGACACACCCACCCTTTACCATTTTCATAGCATCTTAATACAAAGCGACTAAAATCCGTTTCTTTCGATTCAAATATACGGTTACGTCGTGACCCACCCCCACGAAATACTACTCCGCCACTATGTCCTTTCCTTTCCTACGACCCCTTTGCCTTCGATACATCTCATCACTCACTAATTCAGCGTAACATACTGTTTATCTTTAAACTTAGGTGTTTACTTTATTTCCACAACAACAACAAAATAAATAAATAAAAACTAAAAAAAAATTTCTAGGTGATACGTACCAAATTTCTTCTTCCGGACGGTCATAATAACATCCTGTTTATGTCCTACTCACATAAACATTAAACTTTCACCCTTGAACCTTCCTTCTACTCGCACACAATTACGGTACAAATCACCAAGAAAACACTTTCGCACAGGTCATTTACCCTGAATTCTCTATGATGCAGTATGACCTACTTATGCTAGTGGACAAAACCGCCTCTCCATACCGTTACTCTTCTACCAAAATATTTTGTTTCTGTTGAGGACCACAACAAAAGAACTACACCAGATTATAGGGACTACCATAATAATAATATAATAATAATAATAATAATAATAATAATAATTCACTCCTACTTCCATCCCTTTTCCTCCTTGCAGTTTATTGTGTTGTCCCTCGTTCCACAAATTCCTGCCTTCGACTCCCGATTAGCTCCAATACTTGCAATAATTATTGCCTCCTACAAACATCTTGCACTATTTTCTGTCTGTCGCCGATTACATTTTTTTTTCACCCGTGACCTTTGTCAACAGTAATTTTGTGGTGCATACATGGTATCAGACATGTCTTCTCATTATTTTTCTTTTCACCTTTCTTTCCATTTTTTTCTTCTTTTCATATACTGAAATTTGATTATAAACAGCCTTGCCTACAACCTAACAGAGATACTCGTACAGGCGTACTTTCATTTTTTTTGATCCACGTCCTTTTTTTGAGTTCCTTTCATTCACGTCCTATTTCCTGGACCCATGCTCCACCCGCCCTGGGACAGCCATTTCCAGAACCCAGAGGGATGCAGCCAGCAATGTCTCCAGAGATTTCCTGTTCCTGAGAGATGCAAACAGCCCTGTTCCTGAGAAACGCAGCCAGCAATGTCTCCAGAGATTTCCTGTTCCTGAGAGATGCAAACAGCCCTGTTCCTGAGAAATGCACCCAGCAATGTCTCCAGAGATTTCCTGTTCCTGAGAGATGCAAACAGCCCTGTTCCTGAGAAATGCACCCAGCAATGTCTCCAGAGATTTCCTGTTCCTGAGAGATGCAAACAGCCCTGTTCCTGAGAAATGCATCCAGTATGCCTCCAGAGAATTCCTGTTCCTGAGAGATCCAAACAGCCCTGTCTCCAGAGACTTCTAGCTCCAGAGCGACGCAGCCAGCCCTGCTCCTAGTGCTCCGGTACTATATGCAACCAGCACTTCTCCACGGCATTCCAGTTTGCAGCCTTCTGCATTTTCACATGGACCTTCTTCGCATGTCAGTGTTTTTTTTTTCATCCCATGTGTTCACACCCTTTAGTGTTTTATTTTGAGGTTTAAAAGTCACTAGTTCATAAGAACAGATGACAGACATTTTTTTGAGCCGAGGATTAAGACATTCCTCATTTTGAGGTTTAAAAATAATAATATAGAAGTACACAGTTAACGGATCAACTCTAAGTTTCTAGAACAATATAGCAGAGTGAAAACATTTTTAAATAGAACTAACAGCACGTTTGTAGGTAACGCGGACGAATTTAGAAAAGTGAAAACAAAAACAATTCCAGTTCCGTGAAATGAAAGTATTATAAAAACCGTAGACAATTCAGTCTAGGTGTGCAGAAGAATCTATCAACCTCCTAGTTACCACTCTTGCTTCGTAGAAAAGTGACATTGGGAAGGAGTAGTTCTGTTACTGATGGCAATGGACGTAAAGACACTGTAAGTACGCTCGCAAAGAGCTCTGTTAGTGACTCTAGTGAAAAATACACATAGACAGTCCTGACATGTAAGACGAGAATGTGAACCCTTCAATTATCTTGTAAATATCATTCATTTAATAAGCTCTTTTGGTAATGGTTTATCTTATATGCACTTTGTTATATATTGTTGTAATAAATTAGTTTTCTTCATGTAAAGCCTATAAAAGTGAATTTCTAACTCTATACTACCTGCCCTATGGCATTCAATCAATCATATTATTTTTTTAAAGATTTGTTAATATATATATATATATATATATATATATATATATATATATATATATATATATATATATATATATATATATATATATATATATCACAGAGAGCATTTATAGGTTGAGATAATTACTTAATAAAAAGTTTTACCAACTCGGATAATTTTGTCCGAATTGCAGAAAGCAAATTTAATTTTATTTCAATGTAAATAATAATAATAATAATAAGTGCTACTCGAGTCAATCTTTCTTGTGTAATATAAAGTACATTTTTGGTACTCAGAAAACAAACAGCCACGTTATTGCTGTTATTATTTGAAGGAAGGGGAGGGGATGCTTTAAAAATATAATTCTTTGCTTATTAAATTTTAAAATTAACAACAACCATCGAGGCAAGAAAAGAGACTAAAAAAACTGTACTTTTATCTTTTAGACCAAATGATAGTAAACGCTTTTGTTTTATTGACAACTGTGACTGACCAAGGAAACTTGACACATAGAACAATTTGAGGCATGCTAATCGACAAACTAGTTGAGGAAGGCAGAGCCCCAACTCTACACACCTTTCCCCTTTGATAGATGATCGAAGGCACACATAAGTATCAAATCGAACAGAAAAAATAACTGTGTTGTGTGTTACAAGAAAACAAAGAAACAAGGACAAACTGTGTTTATGTGCGACTCTTGCCAAAATATATTGAAACACGTTGCAGAGTGTTTCATTTTTTTATCAAGCTTATATGTACTGGACATATGTCCTGCTCCCAAATAAGGTTTTGACTTCCTGTCAACAACACATATGAGTAATAATGTTTGCTTTTGTTGTTTTTACTGATATCTTTTGATCTCTTCAGAAAAAAAGTGTTACGAACTCAGATATTTTTCTCCAAATTGAAGAAAGTCAATATAATTTTATTTCAATGTAAAAAAAAAAGATAAAATGTGATACTTGAGTCAATTTTTCTTGTGTATAATATAAAATACATTAATGGTACTCAGAAAATAAATAGCTGTGTCATTGCTGTTCTTAATATTTAAAGGAAGGGGAGGGGATGTTTTAAAAAAATATATTTCTTTTCTTATAAAAATTTAAAATTAACAACAACCATTTAAAAAAAAGCATTGGCTTCGATGTATATGAATAAACTTCTAGGATAAGATATGGAGAATGTAGAGCCAAATGGTTTTTGTCTCGTGGGTTTCGGCCAATTAGAAGCTGAGATATTTCAAATTATCGGCTACCCTTCAAAAGCAGTGTGATTTCCTCCGCATTTAAAGATTTCCCGGCTTTTAAACGTCTCGCGGTGTAAAGGTTATGTTCGATTCCATTCCATGAAAGATTGATTAGATTGTTTAAACAATGTATTTTACCACGAAGACAATTTATAAGTTGATAATTTCAGGAAATATTCTGTTTCAATTAACGATCCCTTGTGACAGACTGCCACAATGTATGACGTTTTAATAATTGCTTATTCGAAAGTGATGATTGATTTCTTTCGTCAAAAGGTGCTGAAAACCTTTAGACGGCTATGTAGAGATGATATGCTGTAAATAATTTATTTATTAGATGTACATGGAACGTGTTTCATGACCTTCTTTTCCTTCTTTTAATGCTTTCTCCTGCAAACTATGATCAAGATGTCCATATTATATGAAAACTATTCATAACCTAATTAATTAATTTATTTAACAATCACCAGATACAGCTCAAAGGCCATTTTATACCATATATCTAACAACAACAATAACAATGAAAAGGATTTGGGAAGGTATCGGCTAGGGCCTGTTTTAGTAGGTACCATCCACGCATTTGCCTGGTAGGACTGAGGGAAACCCTGGAAAACCCCAGTCAGGATGGTAGGCAGCGGGAATCGAATCCACGACCTCCCGAATGCGAAGCCAACGCTCTATCACTTCAGCAGTATCTGTATGTCACTGAATGTTTATCCTCCCTATTTTGAGTTAGATTTTAGTGCCCGTTTTCCATGTTTTCTGTGCCTAAACATCCGATTTCTAATAATAAAGCTTAAGACGCAATGGGGACCAGTTTTCTATAAATCTAACAGTAATACTGAACGCATGGTAAAGGAACAATAACTCTTATCAAACAACTGTCGGTTTTAATGTACACAAGGACAATTTATCAAATTCCGAATTCCACTTTTTTGCGTAATATAGACGGTGTGTCAGGGATAATTTATTGGAAACTCTGTTTCGAAGACAGACAAGTACAATACTATCGGACGCATTCTATATATAATTATCGCATTACATTTTAAACTTGGGACTAAGTAACTCTATGGCCTATGAAATCCGGAGGTTGAAAGCCGCGTTCACAAGAACTTTTATTAACTTCTGTCTTTAACCAACTGGATCCAGTTTATACTTTGTATACCTATTTCTGCAAGATCCATCTTAATATTGTCCTCCCATCTGCTTAAGTCTTTCTACTGGTCGTTTTCCGATTGGATATCCAGTTAAAACTTTGAAAGCGTTCATACTATCTTCCATTCTGGCTACATGACCTGCCCATCGGAGCCTCCCAGACTTGAAACTACCAATGTTTGGTAAACGGTATAAATTTTGAAGTTCCTCATTATCAGTGTTCGAAAATTCCACTTGCCTGCTCGTCAGTGGCAAGTACATTTTTACATTTGGCGAGTAAAGTCCGATATAAACACTGTGACTGAAAAATGGTCTGGCAGGTGGTTATTATCTGGCTGGCAGTACTTGTAAGCAAGATTTTTCAAGCCCTGCACATTGTGAAGTTCTCGCCATTCCCCATTCCCGTTTCCCTGGGATCTGAATATTCACTTCAGGATTTAATTCTTAAATACTTTCAGTCTGTGTTCTTCCCTCGGATAAGCGACCATGTTTCGCAACCATGCATGATTACTATTCTATGTATTTTAAGCTTCAAATTCATCGACAGAATTAGCGAAGACAAAAGATTCTGAAGTAAATAAAAACACAATTTCCTGCTTGTAGTCCACATTTAATATCTTTGTGAATATGGTTTTGGTCTGTTAATATTGATCCTAGTAGATATTTGAAAGTATCCACTTTTTCGAAAGTATTATTTGATATTTTGACGTATCTATAATTTGCAGTATTATGATCCCCGGAAATTTTCAGGCATTTACTTCCAAACCCATGTTCCTGTGAACATTTAACAGAACATCTACATTTTTTCTATTGTTCTCATCATCCCTTATCCTCTTTAGCGATATTTAAAATTTTTATATTCATCTTTCGTGCGAAATATATAAAAATTATTATTTCCTATCTTGCAATCGAAACGTATTCCTTTATATGTCCTGAATGATAAAACCAATAAAGCATGTATAAACTGTCTATCCCAGAAGCGTATTATGTTAGAGCTAAATCTAGGGCCTTTAATACCGAAAAAGGAAATCTAGATAAAAAGTGAGATGTTATTAACAAAAACTAAAAATTCCCTACACACTTCTCACATATGAAAATATATTTATAATTCCGTGCAATAGGGAGAAACAAATTATGGTATAATTTTGTACATACACAATTCATACATAGTTTATTGATTTTTACCACTAAGGATAAAGATAAAAAAGGGACACCTTACGATTACAAGATAGGCAATAATAACCCTTTTATACAGGATGTTCCAGGAGGAAGGAGCAATACTTTGGAAAGTGGTAGTACGGATGATTCTAAGAAAAAAAAAGTTCACATAAACATGGGTCCTAATCTCAACTGCTAGATACCTACAGGTTGTGAACCATTTTTGACTTCATATTGCAAATTGCTCACCCTGTAGTTATTCCGTAGAGGTGGGATATAGCGGATTTGAAACGTGATGGAATGGTCTTTCCAATGGTATGCAATATGCGGCAGTGGTGTCTTTGGAAGAGAAGTTATTGAGGGATATTTAGGAATCAAGTGTTGCCATCCAATTTCTTTATATAACCATAACTTTCCCAAATTTCCCTCAATAGCGTCCCTTCCAAAGATACCACTGATACATGTTGCATACCGTTGGAAAGGCCATTTCATCGTCTTTCAAATCCGCTATATTTCATCTCTATAGAGAAACAACAGGGTGGGCAATACGCAACATAAAGTCAAAGATGGTTCACAATCTGTAGCTCTCAAACTGTTATGATTAGGACCAATGTTCATATGAACATTTTTGCTTAGAATCACCCATACTACCATTTTCCAAAATATTGTCCCTTCTTCCTGGGACATCCTGTATATTACGTACAAAAGGTGAATATAAAAATTTAAAATATCGTTAAACTGGATACAAAATTGCCAATATTGACGCCCTAAGGCTACATCGAATTGAAATCCACAAGCTTTTTTACTACTCTGTTGTGGAAAAGAAGACGCAGATTTAACTAATTTTTGTGATGTATGGAACATATTTTTTCGTGATTGTATGAAAACTGAGTAATATCAAACTAAAAAAGAAACCATTATTTTTATATTAACTTAATTAGTACACTTTTGGATCATAAATAATAGAAAATAGATTTATAACACTTTCATAGTAACCTTTAGCTGCCCGACTTAAAAGCGAAGTTAATCATAACGTGCTTTGCACTTGTAAAATGAAATGAAATCTTAGAGTTTTACGTCCCACGGTTATGCCAGTTAGGCTAAAGGAGACGGTGATATGAGAAATGAATGAAATGGTGGAATGAAGAAAGTGGGAGGAAACGGGAGAACCCGAGAAAACCCACGCACACGGTGTTTGTCCACCAAAAGTTCACTTGGCGGGAGCAGGGTTTGAACCCGTAACCCCATGCACCAGAGGTGAACGCTTTACCACTGAGCCACCGCGGCCCCGTGCTTTGCACTTGTGTAAAGTCGTGCATCGTTTATCAGTGTTGCCTGTATATTCGTGCGATGATATTAAAAATATATCTAAGTTGAATAAATTGGATTAACATGTGAAATTTACAAGGGTTAGCCTAAATGATGCATCGGATTTCAAAGCACTGTTTAATGACAAGTTTACGACGTACAAAGATGGGTGATACATAAAAAGATGGAAACACTCACCAAGTTTCTGGTATATTCTACAAATATTCAATGTGTGCGCCCTAGGTCACCTGGCACACATTCAAACAGTAATCCGGTTTCGTCCATATGTTCACTGGCATGTTTCCGTCACTGCCCGCTACAGCAGCAGTAATACCCTCCTGCAGTTGGTGCAGCATTGTTGGCATTGGGGGTACATAAACTTTATCCTTAACATAACTCCACACAAAGAAATCACATGACGTGAGATCTGGCGACCTGGGGGACCATGACAACAGAGCAACATCACCCAGACCAGCTCGCCCTATCCAGAGAAGTGGCAATTCTCTGTTGAGAATTGTGCTCCAGTGCTTTTCCCTTTACACAGACAACCAGTACCATGAAACTGACGAAACCAACGCAAAATGCTCTGATGATCAGGAGCAGTTTTTCCGTATTTGCGCACGAATGCGCACTGAACGCTAGTAACCGACGAACATTTCACATATTTTAACACACAAGAACTCTTCTCCTGCATTACTGCCATCTTGTAGAGTGCCGTCACAGATTTGCCATCTAGGATGCACGCGACCCACGAGGCGGGCATTTGAAACTTGGTGAGTATATTTATCTTTTTATGTATCACCTGTCTTTGTACGTTATATACTTGTCATTAAACAGTGCTTTGAAACCCAATGAACCATTTAGGCTAACCGTGTAATAATCGAGAGTGACTGAAATTCCTTTCAACCTATTTTAACTAATTCCTTACAACAATCGGGAACTGGAATACTACGCAAAGCTAAATAAATTTGTTTTAATTTGTAAAATTTATAGAACAAATTTGTAGTAATTGTAGGAATCCCATTTTAATTTTTCCTACTGTGTTAATTGTTTTATAATATTAACATAGCTTGTTGCAAATTTCGTAAGTTAATAATATTTAGTTAACCTTTCATGTACGTCAATTTACAACGATACTTGTATTTCAACATCTTCATTATATCTTTATTTGTATTTGTGGGCAAAATGTACTTTTAAATTATGCACAAGCTGTTCAAGAAAGGAAGAATATGAAAAGAGGAATAGATGTAATTTCTTTTCTGGTTGTTATGCGATTATATTGTTATAATAGTGATTCGACGATGTGAGTTTTAGTTGTCATAGCAACGAAAAATAAATAATGCATAACTGAAGATCCATCTCGTGAAATTTATATGTACAATTTTTAAAGAGTGTAAATGATTAACTTGTTTCGTATTACAATAAAAAGGTAATATCTTGATGCAGTGTGTAAAATGGATTTTGATATGTCAGTAGCCTTAGTTATATAAATATACAAACTGAGGACCTTTACGTTATAAATTAGTTTGTTGATATATAGTGATTGAGTAATATCACAGAGAAAATAAAATCTTGTTATTCTGTCTGTGGTAGAATGTTGTCTATAGTGCTGGTTTGAAACATGAGAAGGTAAGAATAATTGCGTCCTGTTTTCGTTATTTCTGAATAGTGCGTAGTCTGCAACATTTAACAGTTGGAAGGTACTAATTTTGTGCAAGGCATATGTTTATGGAACTGACCCCTCCGCAAAGTAAGCACAACTTAACCAATGGACAAGGTGATAAGTGGACTGTAGTGAAGAAAAATACAAATAAATGTAGTTCGAAGAAAATCACGACTGGAAATAAAATAGAAGCGGATATATTAGTAGAAAACAGATTTGATGTCCTCAGTGAGGAAAATGATAAGTACAAAGAAAGTGTTAAAATAACCAACGTAGTTTCTGATAGTAATAGTGTAAAGAAAAAGGGTCAGACGTACAGCAAGAGGAAACAGACAACAAAAATACGTTTGTATGCGGACAGTTATGGAAGAAGTGTAGCGGTACATCTCAACAACTCCAGTAACTGCGAAGTGATAAGTACTGTAAAACCTGGTGCAACTTTTGATAAGGTTAGGGAAGGAATTATTTCGGAATCGGTAGCAACGGGCCATAATGATGTTGTGGTGTTTTTAGCGGGTACTAACGACATCTCAAAAAATCAAGCAAGTGCATTTTTACTATACCTAAAACAGCGACTACAGGCCTTAAGAGTCTTCATTCCGGCGAAATTAAAATACAGCTAATTTTGCAGTAATTATGTGATATCTTCAAATAGATAAAATATGATTGAAATGTGGAACAAGAGCGCCCTAGACAACAATATTTTGCGTGAAGTACCGTTATCACAAGTCACCTAGTGGCTTTCCGTTTTCAGCTGTTTAGAAACGCGAAAATAAATGCCGATTTTCAAAATGGCTCGAAATCGAAAGCAGATAAGTGAGTCGTGATAACGGTTTCTCATGTAAAATAATATTGTCTACGGCGCTCTTGTTCCACATTTCGATTATCTTTTATCCATTTGAAGATATCACATAATTACTGTAAAATTAGCGGTATTTTAATTTCGCCGGGATGAAGACTCTTATTATATACAAAGGTTATAGTGTTTACAGTGCCACATAGATATGATTTGGCCAGGTGGTCATGTGTGAATAAAGAAGTGGACCATGTGAACAAATAAGTATATAAACTAGCAAAACACTTCAAAAACATTTGTGTTGTGGACATAAGTAGGCTAGATGGGAAATTACACACTTCACACATACTACACTTAAATAGGTTTGATAAGAAATACGTTTGTGCAGAAATAATAAAGACTGTGCGCGAGATGGGGTGTAGTAAAGACAACAATGCAATACCGTTCTACTGGGATACAGTTGTATGTTACGTTCACAATTGTACGGTTATTACAAGTAAAATCATTACAAGTGCTTTACGGCGGATACAATAAGTCGGTCCACATGAAAAATGACTCTATTAGATGCTATTTTACAGCGTTATTGTATTTATGTACAACGCGTATCAGCTGTATCTTATGTTCAGAAGTGGAGATTACTACTAGTATGAAACCATGACAAATGGTATCGAAACTCATATCATTACTAAACCCCACTTGTTTTCACTACCCTCACTTGTACGTATACCCACGATCGCTGACGCGCCTGCTTCCTTCGCATACACGTCCAAGCAAAAAGCGCGGACCCCCAGCTTCACCCTGCTCTGACCCGTTTAGATAGCATTCGTGCTTGTTACTGGCCAGCCAGCACAGGTTGGTTTGCTTCTTGCACTGTAATTTTTATATCATACATTCGGAAGTAGTATATCTATATTTAACTCGTAAAAAACTGTAATCTTTCAACAATAGTTCATATGGCTCCCTTGAATTTTACATATACGCCAAAAGAAAACCTGCACGTTGCCAAGTATTGAATGTAGTGCGCAGAAAGTGTGCTGGTTTACTTCTGGTGCACCACATTTTGGAAGATTTACAAGTAAAACTCAATACTTTGTATGAAAAGATATATTTATAAAGAACAAATTTCTGCAGGCGATGGAATTAAATACAAAGTAATACACCAGTATTTTTGATTTACAATTGTAAAATCATTACAAGTGTTTTCTGACGGATAAAATGAATAAGTGGATATGAAAGATGATTGTATTATATACTATTTTCTACCGGTGGTACACATCCGTACAATGTATAGAAGCCGTATTTTATGTTTACAAGTGGAGTACTACAATGTGAAACAATGACAAGTACCATTGAAACTCGTATCATTGCCAAAACCTATCTGCCTTCATCAACCTCGTTTACGCGCATACCCACCGTCGTTGACGCGCCTACTCCATTCGGAAGCAACCCTCTCGCTATTGCTCGGTCCCCTGGCTTCGCCCTGCCCTCACTTAAATAAGATTCGTCGTTTTTAGTGGCCACCTTGCACAGCTTGGATTGTTTTTTGCACTATAGTTTAATCAACACATTCGGATGGCATATTTATACCCAAATCATAAAAGAATTGTAATTACCCCTTGGATTTTATCTATGTCACATGAGACATTTTCATGTCGTCCAGCGCAAATCATTTCGGAGACAATAAGAAGGAAATCAGAGAAATAATTATAATTTTTCAACAATTATTGCGAGTGGTGCGCCAAAAGTAAACCTGCACAAATATGTTTACAGAAATGTACTTGCACAACGAAATTATAAATTGGTTGCCAACTCACGAAAATAAAAAATCCGGCACCCCCTCAAAATTCCCTATGGTATACGTGTAAGTGTTAAGTATCTGTACGCGGACCCATCCACGGGAAACGTATTATCGTGAACAAAAGTGCATTAGTACCTGTATACTGCACATCCTTATGAATTCATTAATATGTTAAATAGATACATGTTGCTAAAAAGGGAAAGTTAAGACGGTATTTATCGTTTTATTGTATTTACCAGTAACTGTCACTTCTTTAAAATGATCGAAACAGATAAATAAAAGTATATTAATCTTTACGTAACAATTCTGGATTTGGAAAATGAAATTTATACTTTAACTACAGGAAATTGCTTTAGTAATTTCGTTCTCATTCTCAATAAATGTATAAAATTCCTTACAAATAAATTTTAAATTTTCCTCGATACAGTCCCTGTCATTTCTCTAAAATTATCTAAACTGATAAACAAAATATATTAAGGCGGCAGACTACTAAATATTTTTGAAAAACTAATAATTTTTCTTTTGCCCATTTTTCGTAAGTGGAAAGAGGTAATAAAATGTAACTTACTACAATAATAGATAATGTTATTCTACACCCGAAAATACGAATCGGAAGAATTTTCAGTGTTGCCATCCATATAAATTACAGTGTGACCAGAATTTGAATTACTCAAAAATCTAGGTAAAGGCAGCGACTAGAAAAATGAACTCAACGGTAATTGATGACTTATCATGCTGTCTACCTTTCTTGTTTACTACTTTTTAAATAACATTTCTATTTATTTTATAAACTTACATAAATTAATTACAAAATAAATAAGTTATTACAAAATAAGTAGAAGCATTTTTTAAAAAGTAGTAAACAAGAAAGGTAGACAGCATGATAAGTCATCAATTACCGTTGAGTTCATTTTTCTAGTCGCTGCCTTTATCTAGATTTTTGAGTAATTCAAATTCTGGTCACACTGTAATTTCTATGGATGGCAACACTGAAAATTCTTCCGATTCGTATTTTCGGGTGTAGAATAACATTATCTATTATTGTAGCAAGTTACATTTTATTACCTCTTTCCACTTACGAAAAACTGGCAAAAGAAATATTATTAGTTTTTCAAAAATATTTAGTAGTCTACCCCCTTAATTGTCGATAGATGATGAAAGATGATAGTTTTGGATTTACAGAATGAAAGTTACTTTTTAAATCTATACTTGGAACTAGATGCAATTGTTCCGAAGTAGATACAAATTAAGAAAAAAACGGTCATAAAGGGGTTACTAAAATATTTGTAGCGGTCACCGGATTTAATCAGAATAAAAGTAATATTTGTGGGCAGGCCGGTGAGATATCAGCCAGGTGGCAACCCTAGAACAATAACAGTGTTTGTCAATGTATTTTTGCATGGTTATACACTCTTCTGATACACTTACCGGCATTGTGTATAATATTTCGAACTTCAGACAACATATAAATACATAGACAAGTACGATATGCACAAATTCACATTATATTAAATATTTTTAAAAGAGTATCCCATAGTTTACTTCGTTACTTCCCCATCCACAAACATTCGTCTACGGGCGTCTGCTAGGAAACTAGTAACCATGATTAGTTAATCTTACTTCTTCTCAAACCTCATAGCGTCAACTTAAGTAGGCCACACAGCACAAGAATGAGATATAAAACTGATAGATTACATTTCATCACTCATTTATTCAGTCTCCGTGGGGAAAAGTCTTCTTAAATCATCACTATAGACGAATAATAAATATATATCGATGTATCAAACTCCCATTTAGTTTTCTAGCTCAAAGACATTCAAGGAAATCAATATATTTCTTTTTCAGTTAAAAATAACATAGTACATATTTCAGAATTTAATATTAGAGAAAAGGAATCTTTCTGCCTTATGCAGAGTCGTTTTCACGTATGATTAGCGTCATACTAAATGCCTGACTACTGCAGGAAACATTTGTTAGTTGAACCCTATAAAGACACTAATCAAGCGTCAAAACGACTCTGCATAAGGTCCTTTCAGTTTAACGTTCCATGATTAGGCCTGGTAGGCTTGGGGAGATGGATGATTAAGGCAAGTGAATTATGATGGGAAAATCTGTGGAATGGAAATGTGGGAGGAAACGGCAGTACCACGAGAAAATCCACGGACACGATGTTGTCCACCGGAAAAAATACTTGGTCGGGGATCGAACCACGGACCCTAAGCTATTTACCACTAAGCCACCGTGCCCCCTCCTCGATAGAATAGAACGGATTGCGATATTACATTTTACTTTAATTAAGAATCTGTCTCTTTTTTTTTAGCCTACAGGGCATAACCGTGAGACTTAGAACAACAACAAGTTGATACTGCTCCAAGAGTATTGCCAGAACGAACTTAAAAAGAATGGAGAGATGGAGCAGGAAGGATAACTGTGATTGTTCCTATATGTGAAAATAAATCTTTTTATCCGCACCTTGTTCTGTTTCTCGCAAAAATTCGCAAAATATTATTTCTCTATGACTTACGGTTTCCGAGATATGGTTCCTTAAATCTCCAGGAATTCGAACTTGTTTTCCAATACCTGGGGAAGAGTGGCCAGTTGGACAGTGTCCACCGGCTACTATTTAGTACCAAAATATTCACCATTCTCTTAGGTATTGATCAACACGAATATCATCCCTCTATAACTTATGGTTCCCGAGGTATGGCTCCTTAAATCTCCAGAAAACGGCAATTTTTTGGCCAATACCTCGGGAACAATAAAAGTGACGGGAAAAATTCCACCACTTTCTCAGATAGTTTTTGATACTGTATCGAACGGAGGGCACAGCAATAACAAACTGAAAAAAAATCGCAAATAACAGACAGACAGGCATACACACAGAATTTAGTAACGAACCCTTTAAGTTCGTTGAAAATCTATGAAGGCGGTGTGCCCTTTACAAAGTTCATGTAAGCCGGGGGAAATAAAACGTGTTTTAGAGGGAAGCATTTATCGTAGCAAAAATCGTATCATCGATATCCTACCGTGTAAAGTGGCAAATGCTATAGCATTTCCCATGCCATAGCACATCCTATGACATTTCTTGTCAATAGAACCTGCTCTATTTCGTAGCATTTTCCCCAGCATTTCTGGTCCGATTGCAGCGCCGTGGTGTGTTAAAAGGAAGCAAAAGATTTTGTCCAAATACCCATGCTCTTGTTTTATGACTACATACCTATCTTATACTGCTTTCTGTATTTAAAACCAAAAACATCAATGTAACATTTAAATCTCAAGACCTCTATATCTTTATCCGTATTGTATGTATGGCAATAAGAAGTTAGAAATAATTATAACTATCCGTATCTCGGGAAAACTTCGGAACAAAGTATTTCCTCGAAAACTAATGTTGGCCATAAAGCGTGGAAATTGCAACAGTTTTAGTTTTTGTCTGATGCCCTAGAGTGAAAGGAGGATACAAAAGTACACTGTAAAAACTGTATAGTTGGAATAACCCAGAATTCTGGGTTGAAAAAGTGACAACCACGCCGTATTGTCTTAGAAATCAGAAAATATGGTTATAATAACAATACGAGAAGTCAAAACTAGTAAAAAATAAAAACCTCTGGCATGACCTGGATTCGAACTCACACCGCGCGGCTGTTAAGCGCGTGCGTTATCCACCAGACCAACCGGAATCTTAGTTTAGGCTGTGTGATAACAAGAATTACAGCATACTTTGGAAGCAATTGTTTAGTCACTGAATTTAAAACAAGTCAATTAAAAAAACTAAACCAAACCAAACATCACCCGGAATATTGAATCAATGCCATTAAAAGCTAGTTTAGTACAGCAGCTATTTATCAATGTTAACGTATGTTTTGAGAGAAATTTTCTTCACTCTTGGCGAAGTGCACTGCAGTTCACTCAGTACACTTCGCCAAGAGTGAAGACAATTTCTCTCAAAACATACGTTAACATTGATAAATAGCTGCTGTACTAAACTAGCATTTAATGGCATTGATTCAATATTCCGGGTGATGTTTGGTTTGGTTTAGTTTTTTTAATTGACTTGTTTTAAATTCAAAGTGACTAAACAATTGCTTCCAAAGTATGCTGTAATTCTTGTTATCACACAGCCTAAACTAAGATTCCGGTTAGTCTGGTGGATAACGCACGCGCTTAACAGCCGCGCGGTGTGAGTTCGAATCCAGGTCATGCCAGAGGTTTTTATTTTTTACTAGTTTTGACTTCTCGTATTGTTATTATAACCATATTTTCTGATTTCTAAGACAATACGGCGTGGTTGTCACTTTTTCAACCCAGAATTCTGGGTTATTCCAACTATACAGTTTTTACAGTGTAATAACGATGGGAGTAGAACTACAGCATATTGGAATTTCATATTCACAGTAATTTTACAACGAGTTCCCGAGCCACTCAGTCTCCCCAGCGCAACTCTACCGGTGCACAGGAAAGAAGTGAAGTAGGCAATGCAATTGGTATGATCGAAGAACTCATTTTCGGAAATTAGATAAGCGAATCCTTCGTAACCAGGGTTGGTAAAAAAAAAAAAGAACAAAATGTGTTTAAAACACGTAAAAGATGTTTAAAATGTTTTAAACATGTTTTAAAACACCCACACACACAAAACATGTTTTAAACATTTTGAACAGTATAAAACATTATTTTAAACATATATTTCAAAATCGTGTAATAATTTGTTTGTTAATTTTTTAACGACTGGTTCTGTACATATACATTCATATCATTTATATATATGATATAAAGAGTATATATATATAAAGAGAGAGAGAGAGAGAGGGGAGAGTAGATCGATAGGTATAACTCTCTTAGGAAACAAACCGTACAAGGTAGACAAAAGCAATCTTTTTACTGGATACCACAAGTGACAAGAAGCTACCTACACAGCATTCTAATACAAGGTGGTGTGACGAAATTAGGTACTACTGCAAATATGTAGGAAACAAATTACCCAACATAGATGGTTGTCAAAAGGTATTGGAAAACCCTTAATCCAGCAATGGATTGGCAAGTATTGATAATATGCATGCCTTTCAAACATACGCAAATAACCCTCATCACTACACTCATGTGATTCCAGTTTTCATTCTTGATATCTGAGCATTTGAGATTAAGAAATAAATCGCTTATACTTTGATCTACGGAATGATATGTTTAATCTTTTAGCTGTCTGGTTATAACAAACGGTTCTGATAACTCGAAATATTTAATAACCATTTCTAGCGAACCGGTCGGAACCGGCTGAATAGCACCAATGCTTGCAACCAACATTTTCATTTATTTTATCCCGGTTAAGACTACACTGTGTTGGGTACAGAATATTTCAGTATAGATTAGTAATTCTCAACTTATTTCATGGGGGCACGGTAGCACAGTTTGCCGTGAGCAGCGGTGTAGTGAACATTGCTGTGGTGTGCCTCCGATCTCAACGAGTTTTTCACGTTCGTTTGAAATTGTTTGAGTAATTAGTCTGCTGTACTTCAGTTGTGTGTTCTCAGTAGCAGGAAATACAATGTACCAGTGTAAACTAATAGTTCATACCAGTGACAAGCAGTTTATTGAATATAGTACCCCGCTTTGTTTTTTTCAGCCATGAATAACCTACGAAAAAATACTGTGCGGGTTGCATTTGACAAGACAAGAAATATCCGGCCTTCGGTTGCGCTCATCCAGATTGGTTAATTAACGAGTTACAGTCATCAATACACGATCTTGAAACTATTCAACTTCACAATGATGATTATAGCTTATATTTAAAATTTAAATCGCAAGAGAATATTGACACATGTTTACGACGACACCCGGAATCACTGGATTTTCAACATGAAAATGGAACAGTAAGTCAGGTCAAAATTCCAAATGATAGTATACAGTACACTCGTGTACGCCCGATGGAAATTAGTAACGACGAACTTAGTGCTGTGCTTTGCCCCTTTGGAAAGATTATGTCCATAAATGAAGAAATGTGGTCGAATACCCTCCCTTTTCCCATTTACAATGGCAATCGTATTGTGCAAATGTGTTTTTAGGGAAACATTTCCTCAAAAATTGTGGTACGGGGTTGTCGTGCTACTGTGATGTATCAAGGTCAACCACCCACGTGCTTCATTTCTCTGGCTCTTACACACGTCGCAAGTTCCTGCCCTCACAAAACGAAAGCTCAGATGCCTTCAGTTTCCGTTACTGGAGTTAAAATGACCGAGCTTTCTACTGGAAAAATGCCCACCACTCCGAACTTTTATCCATCTTTCAGTACTAAAACGATGACTAGTGAGCCTAATGACCAAAATATGGAATTGTAAAACACTTCAGTTGCCGAAGATGTTAATCTCCATGCTGATAAGGACTTCCCCTCTCTTTCAAGTCAATCTGAACCACTTGCCACAACAGAACCAGAGGAACGGAAACAAGATAATGGTGTCACCTGTGAGCACCCCACGGGAGACACAACACGCTGTGCATACTGTTTCTTCGTCTGAGTGTCCACAAAAACAAGAAGAGTCTGTTCGCTCTCCTTCTCCTTCCACCTCCACTGTGATAGTTCCTTCTCCCCCTTCAGTGGCTGTAGTGAGAGGCCCAGTTTTCAAAAAAAAAAAGGTTGAAAGACAATGAATCTAAAACAAGTGAGTTGTCTGTGTGGAATTCTCAGACTGTATCGGTGCCAGCAGCAGTGGCATGTGAAAACATAGCAATAGTAAATGAATAACACGTTGCTCCATTCTATACCTGTCGATTAACACCAATGTACCACGCGACAGTCAAAGCAAGTGCTCCATGTAAAGGCTTCCTTCCTATTCAAGGGCAGGAATGTTACTTGTTTATACTTGAGAGGTAAGTATCTCGTATTGTCCTTCAATCCACACTACATGGCTATCGCTGGTGTTTACATTCTATGAGCATAAACGTAGTGTTTACTAATGTGTCAGGAAGTCCAAGGTTATGTAGGGAAGTGTTTGCCCTGTATTGTTTATTTATTTTTTAATTGTTTATACATTGTTTATGCAAGCAATTCCTAATTCCACTTCACGATTTTATATCTCGTTAAATATTCGAGGGATTTCTAGTGATAGTAATCGTAATCTATTACGTAGTTTTATCATACAAACATCGGCTGAATTCATATTAATGCAAGAAGTAGCGTTTCAGAATTTTGACTTTCTCCCAATGTATCGACCCTATGTGAACGTGGGCCCTCAGCACTGAGGTACTGCAATCTTATGTAAAAGAGGTGTCGAGGTTAGGAATGTCGTGTATCTTCAATCTGGCAGGGGTATCGTCGTCACTTGTGATGATCTTACTCTGATTAACATTTATGCCCCGAGTGGTTCAAATAATAGGAATGCAAGAGAATAGCTTTACAATGAAGACATTTTACCCTTATTTCTCACTATTCCGAAAAAAAATAATATTGGCTGGGGACTTTAATGTTGTGAATCGTGGGATAGACACTACCTCGAAGTTCATTCCTTCCCCTGCTCTCCAAAAATTAATTTCTTCCCTCAAACTCAAGGACGCTTGGGTTCAACACCGCCAGGATCTTCAGTTTACCTATAAGACTCAAAATATGTCTAGTCGCATTGATAGATGTCATACAACACCTGACTTAATCGCTTCTGTCACCGATATTCATTTACGGATTATACCATTCAGTGATCACGCAGCAATACTCTGGACATGCAAGTATAACCTAGGTGTTTCGGTTACTTACGGAAAGACTGCGTTGAAATTAAACAATCAATTACTTAATCATGCTGAAACGAAATGCATCTTTCGTCTGAAATGGGAGTACTGGCTCCGACAACGTCATTACTATTTAACTTTAAATGAATGGTGGGTTAAATACGTTAAGCCGAAAATACAGAGTTTTTTTAAATGGCAAGGTGCTGAAGAACAAAGAGAAAAACGAGAAAGTCTCGCTTATCTGTATCGAGCTCTTCAGGAGTTTGGTTCCTCCCCAGTTCACAGCAAAATATGATAGTCATTAACAGAACTAAGGCTTGGATCAAACAAATCCAGGCTACTTCGGTCAGAAAATATGCTCATAGCCTGCCTCCCGGTGGTTGTCTTTCCGATGAACATATTACCCTGTATCATTACATGGCTCAACATAAACGTAGGGTTGCTAAGGTTATTGACGTAGTAAAGCATGATAATCGAACGATCACGTCCCTCCCCGGTTTTTTCGATCACTATAGGAACTTGAACGCCAAACATGAGGCACCTCAAGATGGATACCAGCAATACCTGAATCTTCCCCTTTCCGTCCTGTCGGACAGGGAGTGCCAGTGCTTATTGTCGCCCATCACAGAAGAGGAAATAAGTAGGACGCTGGCTCAGTGTAATCGTGACTCCAGTCCTGGGGAAGATGGATTATCGTATGCATTCTATCAAAAGTATTGGGATATAGTCGGGAAGGACATGCTTGCATTATATAATGAACTATTACAATCTCCGAACTTTCTACAAAATGAGGGTCACGTGATATTTCTTCCAAAATCTGCAGACGCCACAGATGAAACGCACTATAGGCCCATAACCTTGTTAAATACCGACTTAAAATTCTTCACCAAACTTTTAGTGCAGCGCCTGGCCAATCTCTTTACTGATAAAATTAGTCCTTTTCAAGCAGCGCTGAATAAAGAAAAGAATGTGTATTATGCACTTACGAAGATCCGAGATGTAGTAGGATATTTTCTTTTTGCTAGGAAACCGACCTGTCTTGTGTCATTGGACTTTCAAAATACTTTTGATCGCTTATCACATGATTATCTTTTTACAGTGCTCAGTGCATATAAATTTCCGCTTAGCTTCCTTAACATTATCCAGCAACTGTATAGCACGGCGACAGCTCGACTACAGATAAAGGGTTTTCTCACTCAGTCCATTGCACTGAACAGCGGAGTTCGACAAGGTTGTCCCATGTCCATGTTTCTTTTTGGACTTGCTCTTGAACCTCTTTGATATAAGTTGGCTGCATATATACAACCTCCCCTTCACGACCTGCAAAATCTCTCCCTCACGGTCTATGCTGATGATGTGAATATTAGTTGCACGACATTACAACAGTTTCACTATATTATTGCCCAATTACGACAATTCAGTGATATTAGTGGTGAACGTATCAATTTCTGTAAAACAAAAGTGGTGACATTACAGAACTGGAAATGGATGGCATTCGACAGCCCTTCTCAACTGTTGAAGTAGTAGATCAAGTTAAAATATTGGGTGTTACATTTTCGAATAGTGACAGTATCCATTATGAAAGAATTTGGGATCCATTACTGAATAATGTGCGCGGCCTGTGTCTCCAACAAAAAATACGCAAATTACACCTTATCCAACGTATTTGGTATGTAAGTAGTTATTTGTGTGCAAAATTATGGTATTACGCGCACATATATCCGATATCGGACCTACATTTTCGAAAACTTCATTCTGTCATTGGTTGGTTTACTTGGGCAGGACTTTATTTTCGTGTCACACGCAACACCCTTACTCTACCTTGGAAACAAGGGGCCTTATAGCTCATTTCGATACGTGAGAAACGTAAGGCGTTTTTCTTAACCAATAGTTATAAGCATTATCAATTTCCTGACAGTATTACACATCAGTGGCTTTCGTGCTGGATGGTCTCATTTCCAGCACCCAACCCTTCTAATATGGAATCCCTCAAAGACGCCCATATGTATATTAAACAATGCGTACAAGATTTGTCGTATCTACCTCTCTTGGATCCTACCAATTATTTCAATGTAAAATTTCTGGGTCAGTACTTACTTGAACCTCTGTACAACAAAATGATTCCGCACGTTCAGCAAAAGTTTCCCACAAAAAACTGGAAGATGTTGGCATAAGGTGCAATAATGTGCACAATGTCACTCTGTCAACGCAAGATGTTGGCATAATGTGATATATGGCATAATGTGCACAATGTCACTCTGTCAACGCAAGTAAGGAGTACCTGGTATATGATTATGAATGAGCTTGTTTCTACTAATGTTAAATTAAAACAAATTGATGTACTACAAACGGATATATGTCAACAGTGCGCTCAATCCACGGGCTGATCCAGGGGGCGATCGGGGCGACCGCTCCCCCAGAAGAGGAAACTTTCTTATATATATATATATATATATATATATATATATATATATATATATATATATATATATAACCCATCCCAGAGTTTGGAGCCCTTAAAAGTAGCAGTATGACAACCCACCGCACCCCAGAAGTCGGTCCTGGATCCGCCCCTGGCTCAACCTGATACGATTGAACACAGACTTCTCAATCACCTGATATCTGGAGAACGACTGTTAAGTGTCATCTGCCGTTTACATGCCACTGTGTTTGAACCTCAGTATGTACTATTTCCAGAATATCGTTTCTTTCCGATCACAAAACACAATACTGTAAGTGTAACCTGGCTAATTGGACAATCTCTTTTCTACATCATGGATACGTATCCGTGTAGCAATATGTTTGATTATATTATTTTTCTGAAAAATGCTTGTAAAAGATTTTCTGTACAGTGCGAAAACAAATATTTTGCTCACTACTTAGGAATCTTGTATAATGAATATATGAACTGGGTTCCATCCCAGCTCGCGCCGTGTGGACTTTGTGGTGGACAAACACCGTGCTCGTGGGTTTTCTCGGAGCTCTCCTATTTCCTCCCACTTTCTTCATTCCACCATTTCATTTATTTTTCATTATCACCGTCTTCTTTAGCCTAACCGGCATAACCGTAGGACGTTAAAGATTTAATTTTTTTCAACTTATTTTTTATCACGACCCCATTTTATTACACTTTCTTGCCAGTAACTTTCATAAGTACTTACTTGGTTGTAATAAGCATTTTAGGTAGATTTTAAAATCTATTTACTGTGGAGATTTCATATAGTATATCAATATAACTGGTGAAATAAGAGTCCTCACCACCCTTGTGTGTTGAGAACGGGTTGAGGAAGAACGAAGAAACTTGAAAATGGTCTGACACATCAGATAGTGCTATCAAACATCTTGGCGGCAGTCTTTGATTACAATTCGAAATTTCAAATGCGAAGGGAGTCATTTTACATGTTTTAAAGCTAGGATTTTTACCAGAAATACGCTTCTGCGGTTATTTTAGTCCTAAGACAAGTCATTTCGGGGTTACTGTTTCTAAACGTTTCCTAGTTATGCTCTTATTGGCTAAATTCACGTTTTGTTTAGGCGGGTGAGATTTTAGTTGCAAAATTTGATTACTATTTCATAACACTAATGCTAATAAAATTATTTTAAAATAATAAACTTTCGAAAAGTAATATTTGAAGCACACTTCACGTTGTGTTAACTTAAGAATATTTTCTGCCATCCTAAGTAATTGGTTGCTTTTTTCAAGTCAATAATTTATTGAAGAAAACCAGTAGCGTAGCCAGGATGTGTGTTTGGGGGGGGGGCCCAAGTGCTGTTATAGGTGCATATAGAAAAATTACAAACAAAAAATATATAAACATAAAAATATATAAAAAATTACAAACATCAAAGTACCAAAGTACATTGTCGGACCTCTTTGGGGGGCCCGGCCCCTCCGCCCCCCTTCCCTACGCCACTGAAGAAAACCAATATTTGGGGCGTTTAGACCACAATGGGCCCAAGTCCATTTTCAATAAGGTTCAGGTTTGCTCAGCAAATGAATTCTATTTCAAAACGTAATATCTTCGCAGTCGAGTCCGAAATAAATGTAACTAAAACCACGTGAAATGGCGTAGGATAGTTTTATATGACAGCTGCTAGACATTGGCATCAGTGGGGCAGGAAGGCATCCACCTCCAACCCCACCCTGAATCTCAGATATTGGGGACAGTAAGGCAGTTTTAGAAGCCTTTTGATAAGCAAAGTCCAACAGAACAAGTTTGAGGTAATTACACCGAATAAATACGGAGGAAATATAGATCATCAAAACTGAAAAGTTGCTTAGGCCCAATTTGCAGAATTTTAAGCAGGACCGAAACTCGGAAGTAGATCCACCTTTGAAATCCTAGCTCAAAAAAATATACAAAGAGCAATTTAGGTTTATAGCTCCTTACAGTCAATAGAAATGGTGATCAAAGTCCGTATTTGTTCGGTATAAGGACTTCAATTTTTTCTGTGGACTTTGCTCAGCAAAGGGTTTCTGAATCTGCATTACTGCTCCCAACATCTGAAATTCAGGCTAGGGGGCGGATCACCTCTAAACGGACGACCCTCTCTAGCAGCAATCATATAAAACTCTAGATTGCACCTTGTCACGTAGTTTTTCTTTCTTTCATTTCGGATTCTTTCTTTCTCTAAAGTATGTATGTATGGAGACTGAGAACCAACATGTATCAAATTTCACAGAAGTAAATCCCCACGTTAAGCGGGTTTGCATATCCAGGCTCCTAACTATGAAAACATTTACGATCACTCCAACCTCAATCATTTCACAGATTCAACCTGTTGTATATACGTTATTAGGAAGTTAAATTGAATGTAGTTTATGCGAAAAAGATTTTATGCATTGCAAGACCTGTAACGTCCAAATATTCACCACAAACTTACAGTCGTATCGATATATATATATCTATGTATCTATATCTATATATCTATATCTATCTATCTATCTATCTATCTATCTATATATATATATATATATATATATATATATATAAAAGAGGGGAGCAGGAAACAACTTTACACAAAAGTCTAAAGAATTTGAGTGAAGACGTACGAACTGGTTGAGCGGTTTGGGTCAATAGTCTATCAATCATAACTTTATGTGTTCAAACCCTGTAGGAAGTATTCGTTTTTTTCCTTAAAAGTGAGTTTCTATTTTCATAAGAGGACTGAGAACGTTTCTTTGAATAAATCTTTGGACTACTACTTTTCTCTCATATTCGATTAGAAGGAAACATTATATGAATTTCAAATCTAAAATCCACAGCTGAAAAAATATTAAGTATGTTCAATATTTCATTATTATCCTTTGATTTGCAATGAAAAACTAATTATAAGCATTGATGATTTCAGAAGATTCTCCCCGGGTAATGGTCAATATATAAATGAGAGAAAACTGATAAAACATTATTAGTCCACTTTGAACATGGTCGAAGATATGGCCACGAAGGGGGAAATTTATGTCAACAGGATTTCAAATTCTCCCATAGGTCATGCCATGAAATCATCACTGTTTGAAAGGTTTCCTTAACAAATACCTAGGTAGAATATTACATTTATTTCTCGTTCTACGTTTTGAAATGACAAAGTCATAATTTTAAAGAGAATTATAATACGATAAGCACAAATATTTATAGAATAATGAAGTAAATATTATTGTGTAAGTTATCGATTTCTAATCGGATTAAAACTAGAATATTGTTTGCATCGCACTTTAAAGTAAATTCTCCCTCTATATATAATTCTTACTGGAAAGCATGTTTAACTCACCTGTAAGACTCCCCTCTACCCTATGGAGTACTCCAAGGCACTGTGATGTCATGAAACTCCAAGCAGATACAGATACGCGTCCACAGTGACGTTTGTGGAAAACGTATCTGGGATCATGCCTGGAGCTTCTCGGACGGTACACGACTACTGGGCCGTTATTCGAGGAAGAAAATGTGCATTCGTCTGTAAAGACAACATTTGTGCAATCACGATTCACATTTTCTTCCGCAAATTCAAGCCGTCGTCTTATATGCTCTTCCGAGAGAAATTCTTTTACAGCAGCACGACGGGCGTGAAGACTAACCTCTCTAAGACGCAGTATAGCAGTATCTCGAGAGCCTGGAAAAGCTGATGCGTGCCGAAGTTGTCTGGCGGTCATGTTGGAATTAAGTCGCGCTGTAGCGACAAGCTGCCGTCCTGCTCTGGTGTCGTCACATGACGCCTACCACTACCACGGCGCCGCATAGTTTCTCCAGTCCCTCGAAAACGCTTTATTCACTTATGTGGTCTTCTTGGTAAGACTCCGCACCTTTCAGCGGCTTGTGAAGCGCAATAGCCTTCTTGCACTAAAGCGAGAACACGCTCTTTTCTATTCTCAGCCATTTCTGACTTCTACCCTTTTCACGAGTTGCAGGTTGAATGAGCACCCCTCTTAGTTGAAGCTATCAAACGGAATGCGCACTTGGTTACTCAAAGAGCTAGTAAAATAGTAGGTTTTATATGCTAAGAGCCATAAAAGACTTCTTATTTCGATATATGTTGTTTGACTTCAAGCGAGCACTTCACAACTGTTTACTGAGTGATAAGATCTGTGGTATTCTGTTCAACTTTCCTTCTGGCAATTTTAAACGTAATAGACAATATTTGTCTGGCCTGGTCAGTGGCTGAGTCAGAAGACAAGATCAATGAAAATGTTTTCAACATAACATTTTTGATTTATGTTTATCTCCTATCCATTTTTGTTACGACTGCCTCCTTTAGAAATACCAGCTCTCTTTTTTGGCCCGTATAAGGAAATTCTATTGCTGTTTTTCAACGTTCAATATTTTTGGCAAAATTAACCCTTTCCAATAAAGCTAAACAACAATATGTTTCACAGACAAAACAATATGTAAAGTTCTACTTTCCAGTTTAAAATTTAATATATTTTTCCAGTGCTATATGTGCTATACAGCGCTTTATTTCTAGAGGGTAAGAGGAATTTATGTAATTACTGCTTTCCCAGGGTGGGAAGAGTAGTTTCCACAACTTTAGAAACCTAACAATTCTCATAGGCATTATTAGTTAGGCAACATTTCTTCTAAGAATATTGCAACTATAGTTTGCATCTCAAGTAATACTAACTAACTAACTAACTAACTCTACGGCCTATGGAACCCGGAGGTTCAATGCCGCGTTCACAAAAGCTCTCCACTGACTTCTATCCTTAGCTAACTGGATCCAGTTTCTACTTCGGATTCCTATTTCTGCGTGATCCTCCCATCTGCGCCTAGGTCTTCCTAATGGTCGTTCCTAATGGTAATCTCAAGTAACATAATAATATTAATATCAATAATAATAATAATAATAATAATAATAATAATAATAATATCTTAGTATCAGACTTTAAGAGATTTTTATATGATGCATATATTCATGAAAATAGTCACTACTTGTTATGTACTCATATGGTGTTCCCCTAGGGTTACTAGGAATTTAAATCAGGATCTCTGACTAAGCAGTCCAGTATGCTAACCGTATGAGCACAGAGCAGGGGTCTGACAAACTACATTTTCATAACGTTTTGGTACCCCTCCTTTTCCCGTATCGATTAAAGTGCCATCCGTGAAGGAATTGTTTTCAATTCTGGGTGAAATCAGTCACTTTTTTCTGGAGAATCCAAATGTGGAATAAGCAATGGGGGTCCCACTTTAAAATTTTAAAGTTACTATCTACCGCCGAATAGGGTTGGGATAGGGGGTTGTGTTTGGTATCATTGAACTATACACATAAAGCAGAAACATATATTCTCATTTTAGGGGTGTGGTTTCAATTTGATATTAACTTAGAAATCTATTTGAACTTTGGTAGTGCTAGAATGTCCATAGCGTCATCTTCGTATACAAACAGATGGCGAATAAAAGTGACAGAGGTTTGAAAGCTGACAGTTTATCTGATTTTGTTTTATAACCAGCTCAAATGTTCAAAATATAACGTTATATTTAGAAAAAATAAAATATCCTTATATTGAAAAAAAAAACGGACTTGGAACCGAACCGTCAATCATCATTACTGTAAATCGCGCCTCGCTAATCCCACTTATTTTCTTCTTAAGTTACGTCGCGAAAGGCGGCCCTGAAGTTCAGTTACCAAAGTCTGTTTTCCCCTTATCAGTAATTTGTGCATATTTCCTACTCGGTTATACACATTTTACAGTAACCTTGAATGATACGGACACAAACACAGACACATCGAGAACATTTAAAATTCCAAAATTTCTACCACCGGAAATCGAACCCGGGACCCTGTACACCATAGACGCACATACTAGCCACTAGACCACACAGTCAAGTTATAGTCCGGGATCCACAGTACATGCCCGTAAAAATTTGTGGGTGCACGGAGTTTTATTGTTGCATCGTGTTCTTCGACCTATCGCTTTCTATTTTTTCTTGGGTAGACATCTCAATTATGGTCGCTTACTTCCACAGACGCCATTTTCCAATATGGCCGCCAAATAAGCAATCACCATACATAACTAAGGAACTAAGTCATCTAGGAAAGTGATCTTGGTGTCGAATCATAGGTTTTCGGGGTCAGAGAATTCAAATATTACCTTACATTTGCGATATATTGAAGTCTTGCATGTAATATAGCCAGGAGCGTACGCAGGAATTTATTTGAAGGAGGTCCAAAGCTGACACACCGATACCAAGTCATTTCAACTTAAGAGATTTTACAATAGGAGCTCTTGACAAGTTCGACTTTGAGGATATTCACCGCTCCCAGGTACATTTGAGAGTCATCGTACTGCCGTGGTTCTTTTTCAACATAAAACATCAGAAGAGATCCACAGAAAAAAAATATTTCACAAACTGTACTGATGAACAGAATTTGTAAACTTTTGTGTGAGCTACCGTGTCGAAAAAAAGAAAAACTAAATCGAGGGAAGAGTATATCCAATTTTGCTCTTCCGAACAATTTTACAGTAGCTGAGGATGTTGGCATTCATTCATCTGATGAGGCATCCACATGTGCTCTAAAAACTGAGTTTGTTATTTCTCTTACTCGATGTGGTGCTCTTCAGGCGACGCTCAGCTCGTATCACCAACGTGGAGAAATATACACTCTTTAATTTCATCAAAAGTTGTACCAATTAAACAAGTTGGGTTTCTGCCAGTTATTCCTTCCCCAGTTACCGACTACGCTACTGTGTGTACTGCCATTAAAATCTTTGAATCTGTGAGACAACTATTGAGACAACCCAACTTTCCTATCTTTTGCGACGAAGGAGTATTCTGTACAGTTGTGTACATAGTTCTAAGTAACCCAAAGGAATTTTATGACATATTGCCAATGCTTAGAATGTTTCAATCCACAAAAGTGGCTCTACGGTGTGGTGGGAAGTACCTCCATGGCAGCGGTTTCGATGATGCTCTGGTTGAAACAGAGATCTTCAGAGTGAATTCAGTTAAGAGTGTACTAAACGGAAAATATGTTCGGCGTTTCAAGGAATGTTAATTGTCTCTGAAGTACTCGAGAAAATGATTTGGGATGCTCTCTGGAGTAGTAACAAAAAGGAAGCATACAACAATTTGCTTAAAGAAGTAAATCAGTTTCAACTGGCCTTGCAAAATAGAGAAGAAAAATGTAAATTCCTCCATATTCTACTGTTAGTTTCAAGTCAACAACTAAGAGACTGTTATTTAAGATTTGTGAATAAATGTAACGAGAAATCAGAACTTTGCAGTTACCTCAACAATTTTCTCAACATTGAAGGACTCATCAAAATCTTTGTAACGTCTGATCGCGAAGAGACTGGAATTTACATGTTGAGACCGTGAGTCATTAATCCCTATATTTCAGCAATTCAATTACTTGAATTATTTACGTTATGAATCATGATACTTGGAATTAATGAAGCGCCTTGGAATAGATTTCCTTACTTGCATGAAAAGTTCTTGAATGGTCAGTATGTAGTATCTGGAAAGTCGGCACCATTACACGCAGTGGGCCCAGATATGAAACAATTCAACGAGCTCTAAAAAGTACGAGAGGAATAATTGGACAAACGCATAAAACTCAGTACGTCACTGAATGGCAACTGACCTATCACGAAGTTCTCGCCATTGCCAATGTTTGGAATAATCTTATAAATGCACAGGTAGTGAGTCACACAGAAACAGTTCATCATGAATTAACTGGGAAGCAAAGCCAATCGTTTGGTTCAGTTCATAATATCAGAAGGTAATCCATTCAAATTTGATGGTTCTTTTATTTTACACAACATTATGACAAAGTAAATTGTTTCTGAGGATGTGAGGTCGAAAAGTTTAGGTGTATTAAGAGATACAAGGAGTAACAATGAGAAATTTAGGAAAGAGCACTTCTTTACCAAAGAATGGAAACTGACGGATAGAATTGAAAAAGTAGCCTATATGTCCCCACCTTCGAAATTCTTATCACAAACAACGTAACTGTGACACCTGCCATAATCAAATCAAGGGATTTTGCAGACTCAGAAGAAAATCACATTGCAAATGAAAGAGATTTGACAATGCAAGAAATATTCTCTCATGGTCTCGTAAATTCAAGTTAGTTGTTTGAAGGTGATGCACCTTCGAGACCAACATACTATGAGCAAGTATAGCATTTGGAGAAAAAATCGACAAGAGTACCTCATTTCATTTAAAATTTCAAACACGGACTACTGTAGTTTTTGATTTCATGTCGCAGATAAGAATGTTGAAAATGTCAGATTTAATAACTTTGGGGAAGCAATAAACGCTGTTATTGAACGAACCACTAAAGTATGCCCAGCCAAAGAAATACACTTTATTTTTGACAGTTATTGTGACAATTCACTCAAAGAAAGTAAGAGAGTACGTCAATCAGGCACTACCGGATCTATTCATCTCGCTTGCCTTCAGTCTCACACTCATATACCAATCCAAACTAAAATTCTGGAATGCCGTTCAAAATAAAATAATGCTGCAAGCATTAGCAAAAAAAAAAAAAAAAAAAAAAAAAAAATGATACTTGACAAACCTTGAACAGACTTAATTCTTGTTAAAAGCGGAATGGTAATAAATGATAGTGCCCTTCCCGCTACCGTACGCATAAAAGGAAACGTAACTAATATTGAAATGCTCACATCAAAGATTGAAGAAGCCGACCAAAGAATTGTACCTCACACATACTAGGCACTTGAACGCGGCGCGCAGTGAGTTGTCCAATGATACTGATGTGGCTATTTTGTTACTAAGATATTTTGCAACCATGAGTAGTAAAGGGCTGAAACAATTGTAGGTAACGTTTGGGATGGGAGAAAAGAATCGTTTCATTCCTATTCACCACTTATATGATACACTTAGAGACAAAATGAGTAGCGTCGTCCTCAAGGCCCACATTCTCACTGGGAATGGCATTTTAAATAAAGTGGGTACAAACAATGCAGCACTGAATGCACAACCAACAAATTATCTTCTTCATTTTGCTGAAACAAGCCGTCTCTCAGCTGAAGACATGAGGAATGCAGAAACATATTTTACGAAAGTGTGGGCGAAATCGACAAAAGTAGAAACATTTTTATGGTTTATGCTATGAACTTTATCGACTGAGCCCTAAACTCATCAGAGCTGCAACTCACTTTATCTACTATTCGAGGTCCCATTAAAAGTGCGTATTTGGTCATCGGAAAATCTCTGTTGTGATTAGAAAAAGAACATATTACTGAAAGACCTGTGAAATTTGAATGGGTTTCCTGAGACCGAAAATGTGTTTCCGATCTTTACCAGATGCTGTATTGTGAGTGTGTTCTTGCAAAACAAACAATTGTAATTAATATATATGTAAGAAATTTCAACTGTTGTGTACAATGTCTTTCTTATAAGCGCTGTGAAAATTCTCAGCTGTAAGTCACATGCATTTTGTTTCAGACTTATAAATTTGGACTCATATTATGTAATCTTTTATCTTTATTTGCAAAAATAAACTACTTTTAGTAATTTAAATAATAAGGTTGCTCAAACGTGAGGTATAAGATATGTGCGGGAAAGACTTAAATTGTAAAAGGGTAACGCAGTGCTCTTTATGAAACCACTTCGTTTTATGTGTTGATATTGATATTTTATGTTTTGACACAAAAAATAGCATAGATTAAACATGACAAAATAATATTAGAGACTAACTATTGTGGCTGCTAAAATGTTTGTATGTGGGAAATATTGTAACAATACTCAGTTGTTTAGCCACATCAGCACCTTTTCTAATGGTTCAATTTGTTTATATTAATGATATTTTGGACCATTAACAAATATTAATTCATAATGATACTAATAGCACAATATTTGATTTACTGCTTTTACATATATTTGTAAACGTAAAGCCATTTTGTATATTAACTTTGTTTATGAAATAAAGCCTTTTCAAAAAGACTAATTTTTAATTTCTTATAATTTTGTTCAAATCTATTCGAAATAGTCAAATCATGATTATAGTATTAGACACTAAGGTGCATTCGATATATCTTGTCCCGTACGTCTCATTTGCGTAATTATTATTTCAGAAGCCTTCAATGTTTGGTTGTTTTTAATGTTTGTGATATTGTAGCGTCGTTACTTTACAACACTGAACAATAAGTGTGGTATTGTTTGTTTTCTTTTTAAATGTAGATTTGAAATTTGTAATAATCTGACATAGTGACTTTTAAAAAAAATACAACTTTGTGATGGATTGGCAACACTGTTAATATGTTGGTATTGAAGAGTACGCCAAAATGTGTCTCTCTTTGTGGTGAACAAATATAATTGAGAACTTCTTTTGATTCGGTTTGTGGTTTCCGAGATATTCCCTCGGATGAATTAAAATGGTCCACCCTGTATATACATAGTGTATCTTTTGTCTGTAATATATTAAATTCTTCAATATATAGCAATTTTATGGTAATATTTCACTTCCTTGATCTCGAAAAATAATGATTCGACACCAAAATCACTTTCCTAGGTGACTTAGTTCCTTAGTTATGTATGTTGGTTACTTATTTGGCGGCCATATTGGAAAATGGCGTCTGTGGAGATAAGCGACCATAATTGAGATGTCTACCCAAGAAAAAATAGAAAGCGATAGGTCGAAGAACACGTTGCAACAATAAAACTCCGTGCACCCACAAATTTTTACGGGCATGTACTGTGGATCCAGGACTATTATAAAGCAAGCGCGTTTTAATAGTTCTACTGGAAATGCGCGAGATATGCACTTGTAATACATTGAGTAATTTATTTGAGAGAGGTAAAGCACTTTACTTTGAATCCTTTTCCTTGCTTCGTTTTTACTGTATTTATTGTTTGTATTTTTCGTAGTGCTTGAAAAACCAAATACATTTTTCGCTACGGTGTCCAGAAATACTATTTTAACTGATCATAAAACAGAAATCTGTCGGTGAAGTAGTATGAGGTAATGTGTGGTATTCTAGTTTCATACCGAGTTCCTTCGTGGCTAAGCGGTTAGCGAACGTACCTTTGACGTACGCACCTGAGACCCGTTTCGATTCCCGGTGTGAGTTCATGTGGTTCTGGTTTCACGCTAATCAGTAGGTAAACGTCTCATATAGCCTCGCTGCTGAAAGGGATGTTAAAATCAACTCAACATTATTTTTATACCATCAATAGAAACAAAAGGTAGACGATACTATCCTGCTAAAAACATGCATTTATTTCTTTTGTACATATTACAAAGTATCGGACTATTTGCGACATTAATTACAAAACCTTTAAGAAAAAGAAGCTTTATTAACATTAAGTCGCTTCTAGCGTTCAAGTCGCTTTATAAAAATCCAGATTATGAATTACAATAACTTTTTTACGTTGTAATTAAAAATACAAGCATATATTGTTTTGTATCTCTCTCTCTTTCTCTCTCTCTACATATACACTTGTATATTACAATAGGTATCAGGAACATGAATAATTTTCATTTTGGACGCGTGATTAAAGGTTGGTATTCAAATCAGAAATCAGTTCCCATTATAACAATGTTAACGTTCCTCATTTCAGCGTCTTCGTGTATAAATGATGACAGGGTGAATAAATGTAACTGGACTTTCAAACGTGATAGTTCATCTGATTTTGTTTTTTTCAGGCACTTTATATTTAGAGAAATGTTTCTATATATTGAAAAAAAAAAAGAACTTCCCGGAGGCAGATTCGAACTACCGCCCTCCGATGTCTGAACTTCAAGAACACTACTAAACACGCTTGACCACCGAGACAACTGATGGAAAAACCTGTTGTTATAATGCTAAAATATCGCTCCAAGCGCAGGTTCACACTTGAAGTTTTAAATAGTCATTTTCTCCCTATATCAGTAATTTCAACTGAAGATATTGATTGATTTTGTATATTGGAACTGTGCATGAAGTGTGAATTGCATATTCAACGCAGAAATACGTAGTTAACTGTTCAGTTCATCTTTCTGTTCAATAGCTTCACATGTTACTAAGTGTTCCTAATACCTGTGCACTATGTCGAGTCATTTTCCCTGTAATTTCCCGCGGTATATTCTTCGCGTGATTATTTGACAGACTAAAATTTCATAAGAATAAAGGTTTTTGCTTATAATTTTCTTATTTTGCTTCATTTTTCTCCAAAATAATATATAATTATTCATTATTACACTGCGTTGTTAAGGAAAGCACAAAGAAGCGATAATAAAGTAAGAAAACTCAGTTATTAATAATAATGTGGAAGTTACAGTATATGCGAACTTTTTTTTTTTTTGGTGACGATACAGTGGGCCACAGAAATTCTTGATGTACAAAAGTCCGTGAGATAGGCAACCCAACTAACGCCCGCTTCAAAATTAATTACGCCTGGTAGAGTAGCTAGGACAGCAGCATGAAGTATGCCCCACCTGTTAAAAGAACAAATCATAAAGAATGTTTTTGTGAAAGACTGAGGAGAAACGCTGGCTGACGAAATGACAAAAGGGAGTCTTTTGATACTTGTACTCACAGTAAACACCACAATATCAGAAAAAAATGTATACGGACACCAGAGGCGCCGATGAGAAGATAACAGTCAGGAGACTTAAATAATCTTATAATTAACTCAAATGAGGGATTATAAACAAGCTAACTCACCTCAAATGACTATACATATATGCGTATCAAATAATATACGGATAAATTATGCGGTATATGTAGTAGATCATTTTTTAAGTAAACACAAAGCCTTGCGCTGAGTTTTGAAGCTATTAACAGTAGTCCTACCTGCAAATCAATTAAAGTATGGATCGATCATTCGAGGGAAGAGCCCAGCCTCCAATTAAAATTTTGGGGGCTTAACAGGGCCTGACCTCCTTGGTTCCGGCGCCACTGATTGATACGTAATACTGCTAAAGAACAACTTATCGAATTTCATTATTCGTTAAATGACTTTTGAGAATGCTAAAAATTGGTATGCAGTAATTTATTTGTAAAGATTAAAAATGCAAAATTCGATAACACTCAAACGAGTTGGAGAACTTATCCGTACTAAGCGTATTTCCCCTTAGGTTGCAAATATAACTGATGCTTCCTAATTTGTATAGTAATTCTGAAAATTTACACACTGAGACACAAGGAGAAAAGGGGAGAGTATAGTGACAATTAACGACAATTTAAAAATGCACGAAATTAACGGATAATATCAAATATAGAACCATTAACAGAATTAACTCTGTAACTCGTTTTCTCCATTCATTTCTCTTCCTTTATTTTCAGGATTACATCATCACTGAATTCCTCCACTGGAGATTATCTTCGTTTAGCAGCATCCAACTGGAGTTCAGTCTTGTAAATGAAACATAGGAAAAAGTCTAAAGGGAGGGGACGCGAATCGAACCCCGACTGGAAAATCTCCACGCTAACCATATACCTAAAGCATTACTTACTCTGGATCGAATAAATAAAGAGCCCTTTCTGATCGCTCAAAACAGTAGCTTGTTTATAGTCAAATAGATTGGCAAAACACAGGAATATGCAATTGAGGACTCGAGGGCATTACATCATTGTATTATCAACATTGCAGACTTTTTAAAAATCAAAATACAAAACTCCTTTACTTTGAATCAAATGCGGCGCGTATATTATACACGTACGAACTAATTAATGCGTAGTAATCGTGGTTCAATGGTCAAGGCGCTTGATAACTAATCTGAAGGTGCGGGAAGTTTTTTTCAATATATAGAAAAATTTTCTTATATATAAAATTCTGTTTTGAAGTGCTCAAAGAAAATAAAATCAACTCGTTTCGTCACATTTCAAACCTCAGTCACATTTATTCACAGTGTCCATCATTTATATACGAAGACGCTAAAATGAGGAGCGTTAACATTGTTTTAATGGGAACTGATTTCTGATTTGAATACCAACGTTAAACCACACGTCCAAAATGAAAATTATTTATGTTCCTGATACCTTCTGCAATATTCAAGTGTATATGTAGAGAAAGAGAGATACTGTGTGTATGTGTGTGAGAGAGGGGGGGGGGAAAGAGAGAGAGAGAGAGAGAGAGAGAGAGAGAGAGAGAGAGAGAGTATGTTAGAGAGATAAAAACAATATATATGCTTGTATTTTTACTTACAATGTAAAACGTTTTTGTAATTCATAATCTGGATTTTCATAAAGGGATTTTAATTCTTGAAGCGTTGTGTGGTTTAGTGGCAGATACATTCATGAGACTTCGTGCTATTCACATCGCCTCTCGCTTGCTGTCTGTTAGTGTTGTAACACACGACGAGTCCATATAAGTTTGTGTACTGTGCGATTATCTTAGTGAGATATTGTATTTATGGGTCTAGGTCAAAACCCCCACAGCCAAAACCCCCACATTCAAGAAATGTCAAAACGCCCACACGATCGGTCATAACTTCCACACAAATGGACAAAAACCCCACACATAGCAACGGTCACAATCCCCACATAAATGGACAAAACCCCCACACAAATAGACAAAACTCCCACATGCAGAAATTGTCACAACTGCCACACAAATGGACTAAACCCCCACACAATCGGACAAATCCCCCACACTCTGAAATTATCGTGATTGCACGTCTTTGTTGCGGCTCTTTACAACGCCCACTTTAGTGTTTCTGTCATTACAATACAGTGCAAGAAGAATAGTTGCAACATCAGTTTAAGTGGAAAAAAATATTATTAAAAAGTACAAGGAAAGACATACAACCAGGATCATTTCAGAGTGTGGGAGATTTGACCGATTGTGTGGGGGTTTTGTCCATTTGTGTGGCAGTTGTGACAATTTCTGCATGTGGGAGTTTTGTCCATTTGTGTGGGGGTTTTGTCCATTTATGTGGGGATTGTGACCGTTGCTATGTGTGGCTATTTTGTCCATTTGTGTGGGAGTTATGACCGTTGGAGGTTATGACCGATTACTAGTGTGGGGGTTATGACCGTTCGTGTATTTGGGAGATTTGTCCATTTGTGTGTGGGTTATGACCGATCGTGTGGGCGTTTTGACATTTCTTGAGTGTGGGGGTTTTGGCTGTGGGTGTTTTGACCGGTTCCCGTATTTATTAGTGTGTTCTAGATCTTCATATATTTATTTCTTCGAGTGATTTTTGTGATCGTTCTAGGACGAAAATTCAACATGAGTTTTTTGCGTGAAAATACCTTACGTATAAATTTTGGTCAAGTAAGTCAAAAGCCTATTTCAATTTTTGTCCATGAATGGATATGAAACACGTTCAAATTAACAATAGATCAAATACATAGCATTGAAATGGATTATATCAAGAAACAACTGTATATTAAGTTAGTCAACAAGGTTCTGAGTCAACGAATTCTCTCTTCTACTCATGGTGAAGTCAAATTCACCGATAGTGACAAGGAACATTTACTTCCTATTGATCTCGCTGACAACAGTATTACCGTCGTTAAGGTGTCTTTCTGCCCCATGGAAGTTAGTAATCAACAGTTAACACGAGTGTTTTCTTAGTATGGTGAAATACAGTGAATCATAGACGAACAGTATTCTGCGGATCATGTATATGTCACCCGTACTGGACGTAAATTAATTAAAATAAACGTTAAACAAAATATTCCCTCCTTTATTACAGTTTGGGGTTTGTGCGTCTTTTGTAATTATTCAGATCAAATCCAAACTTGCGCGTTGTGCAATTCACAGGATCATTTTGTTCAAGAAAACCCCCGAAAAATGGCCCGCCCTTCAAAGTTCACCCGCCAGTTCGAAGTTCTCAACCGCCACTGCTTCGTACCCCTTATAATCTCCCACATGAAAAGGTGTCTCTGCATACTGACAACTACACGGAATTTTCTCTGCTCACTTCTGCACACCCTGGTATTTCTTCAAGTCATGGCGTTCCAGCACCTGAAACATCCCACGATTCCGTCATTCGCCCCGACCTACGAATGGAAGAAGTTCTTACTATTGACTCGGATGTTATTGCCCCTCTGGAATATACTGCAGTTTCCCAGTCTACTCCTGAATGTAAGGCCCAAGAAATTCTACAGGAAGGACAACTAGCTCAGTTAGGTGACCGATAGTCAGTAAAGGATTTACAAGTGGATTCTAGTGTTCCCATGGACCACGATAATCAGTCTGTCGTGCAATTGGTAGCCGACTCGAACCCCACCCGTGACCGGAATGTGCAATCACTCACAAGTGATTCCGCCAGTGCATCTGATCTCAGTGCTCCTGTATATGAAAAACGTAAACTTTCCAAATTAAAGGCAACTGTTACTGGAGTTTCCAAAACTTCTAAAGGAGGTTGTTCTTCAGATGTTACACCAGTTTCAGGTGCACGAAACGGGTTACCTTGAAAAAGTTGAAAGCTGGTAGCCCCGTTGGGGACGACTTATAATTATCTTCCTTGTATTATTCTGGTATCATTTTCAGCCTTCAATGCAGTGTTTATCACTTCGTTTCACTTTCTTTTTGTTTATTTATAGCTTTAGTTTTGCCACCATTAACCTAAATGGATTTACTTCTTCTGTTAAACAAGAAGCCTTAAGAGATTTTATTTACAAAACAAATATTGATGTGTTGTTCGCTCAAGAAGTGGCCCTTCCAGAATATGGTTCTTTCCAATCATACATGCTATTTTCGTTTTACAGAAAATGGGCTAGATACAGCTATTATCTATTGTAGTGATCTAGCTTTTAAGACAATTAATGATCACCCAAATTAAAGAATCTCCCTTAGTATGCTTGAACGCATCAAATTATGTAATATTTATGTTCCATCTGGTTCTCATAATAAGAGAGAGCGCCAAGATTTCTTCAACACTGACCTTGATCAGGCTCTATTTAATGGCACTCACCCTTGTATATTAGGTGGAGATTATAATTCAGTTTTACAACCCATTAACTTTTCTCCTGAACTCCAGCACATAGTAAAGACATATGATTTAGTGGATGTGTGGCGTCATTTTCGACCCGCTGAACCGGGTCACTCATATCACAAGTACGCGATATTAAGCTCGAACCTCTTTATTTCAGTGACCACTATGCTCTAATTATGAGAATAACCCTACCAGAATTCAAATTTTTGAGAAGTAGTTCCCTTTGGTATTTTAACACCTCTATACTTATGGGCCCTGAGTATCAGCATTTAATTCGAGAGGAATGGCGAATCTTGTTTCCGCTATCACGCTATCAGTGCAAACTTATGTATTTTTGGGACAAGCGAATTAAACCGAGATTTCGTTCCATAAGTAAACAATATTGTATTCAACGAACCCAGGCATACAATACTCAATACAACTATTATTCGAGTCTTCTCAAAGAATACATGCAAGAACAATTGCGGGGCCGTCCGGTCAGGCCTCATATTCAAGAAATCAAAGCACATCTATTGTCGTTGCATAAATAACGCATGCGTGGTTTTTCGTTAGAAGCAAACTTGTCCAGGCCGATGACACGGAACAAGGTAACATCGTACAAATTCAAAAAGAACGACTGAGAGGTAAACAAAAGTTAATTTCTTCTATTAAGGGCAGGGATGGCCAAATTTATGAAGGTTTGCAGGTACTTCCCTAGTTTTTTCAGTATTATAAACAATTGTATGCAAAACCTAATGTCAATAATGAAGATGAATCTCTTTTAGACTTTATTCCTCTAAACCTAGAAGTAAATGCTCAAGAGTATCTCAACAGTCCCTGTACACTTGATGAAGTCAAGAGATCAATTCAATTAGGGAAACGTGGTAAATCTTCTAGTATTGACTCTTTACCATTAGAATTTTATATTACTTTCATTGATATTCTTGCCCCGTCTCTTATGGATCTCTTCAATGAATATCTAGATACTTGTACCTTAGGAGAATCTCTATCCACGGGTATTACTGTATTAATCCCTAAACTGCCTAACTCTAACTTCATAGACAATTATCGTCCTATTAGCCTTTTATGTGCGGACTTAAAAATTTTAACACGACGTCTAGCGCTTCGTATGAAACTCTATGTGGGAGAGTTTTTAAGTTCCTGTCAATATGGACATGGGCGACAAGCTTTAATTCATGAAGCCTTAGCTAACATAAGATATTTTATAACCTATCATGAGACTGCCTCTCCTATGCTCGTTGCTATTTTATCTACAGATTTCTCGAAAGCTTTCAATAGGGTGTCACACGAGTATCTTTTTAAATTTCTACAAAAATTTGGTTTCAATGGTGCTTTTCTGTCCATGCTCCAAGGAGTATATCATAACAGGACAACTAAACTAAAAATCAATGGTAGTCTCAGTTCGGTCATTCTTTCTGTAATGGTATTCTTCAAGGGGATAGCATGTCCAGCTTTTTATATAGTTTCTCGATTGCACCTCTCATATACGCGGCACAAGCCAGACGTATTGGCATACAAGTTTATCAAGCTTTCATTTCCGTCGCGAGTTATCTTGATGACGGTCACCTCTATGTCAACAGCATTTCTACCTTAGAAGATATTCAGAGCCTTCTAGACAGGTATTAACAAATTTCTGGAGCGATTTGAAATAAAGAAAAAACAAAACTGCTATGTATACACCCCGAATACCGGACTACATACAGTTCGCACTATACGATTGTTGACTCAGTTAAAATCCTAGGTATTGAATGGTTCAATAACACCAAACAAACAATTCACTACTATTCTTACATAATTGCAAACAAAGTACGTGGTCTTCTAATACAGTATAAGCCTCGCAATATGAATCTGATCGCCAGGAATTTATTTCCCAAACGAAAAGCTTTGAGTCTTTTGTGGTATTTCTGTCAGATTTTCCCTCTTCCCACAAAAACATAAATTCCTCAACACTCACGCTTTGTTCTTTCTGTGGCAACACAAACTGTTAAGAATTGCACGTGATCAACTTGTGCTGCTACCAGCTCAGGGTGGCGTAGCTCTAGAGCATGTAAAGATAGCCCTTCAGGCAAAATCACTACTGCTGAAAAGAAGCATTGAATTGTTTACGACCGATAGGATCAATGTGTCGTCATCTGTTCTCTCCGCATGTTTAGGTTGCTTTGACCTTGAAGCTCCGATTCATATCTTTCCTTGGGGACTTAAATTCCTACACTTGTGTGAACTCGTCTTAGATATCGCTTATGCATTAATTAAACGAGCACAAATTGAGTTAATGCCTGTCAAAGCCCCCTACCGATATTATCTCACAACACAACATATCATCACGCCCCACATTCAATTGAAAGAACCAAAACTTCATTGGAATTATATTTGGCAAAACATTATTGCTCCTTTTTTAACTACCCAGCAACGATCTCTTAGTTTTTTACCTTTAACAATAAATACTAAACGCGAGACAGACTATATCAGCTCGGTATAGTGTCTTGTAATCTGTGTGACTACTGTCATAATATAGATACTCTTGAGCATCGCTTATAATATTGTGTAGAGATTCAACATTTACATGGAACAAATTTAGTACACTCATAAGTAAGATTTGTCATTCTTCACCATCTCACATTACTGCTACTTTTGTTCTGATATATCTAGATTTTAACTATTTTCCTAAAGCAAAAAATAACAACGTAGTCTGGCTCGCGGCATATACGCTTCTTTATGTGCACACCACACATTGACTATATCATGTCGATGTGTATTTGTCCTATTTACGGTACCATTTGCAGGAAATGAATGTGCAGCATAAACAACACTTTGCAGACTATTTTGTTGTCTTAGCTCCATAACAATTGTATAAACTTTTCAGATTTGCTAACAGTTTTTTAAAAAACAACTGGCTCTTGTATTGCTTTTATAACTGTCGAATGTACATGTGATAGAACTGTTAATAAAGAATTTTTTTTTAGAAAAGTGGTAGAACGTTCACCTCCGGTGTTTGGAGTCCTTGGTTCGATCCCAGCACGCGCCGTGTGGACTTTGTGGTGGACAAACATCGTGCTTGTGTTTTTTCTCGGGGTTCTCTCGTTTCATCCGACATTCTTCATTTCATTTATTTCTCACCATCACCGTCTCCTTTAGCCTAACCGGCATATCCGTGGGATGTAAAACTTCAAGATTTCAATTCTAATTCCAATTACGTTAATATTAGATCTAGTTCGAAGTAAAATTTCTTGTCTGCTATTTATTTATAAAAATCTCTACACTTAATAAAAAAGTCCAGTTGTAAAATCACAATAATTAGAATATATGCTTACATTAGTGTTGATGATTCGGCATTATAATGAGATTTGTTACTTAGTACTTACAAAGTTATTTAATAATCGTTTGAATTGTATGCATGTTCTTTGTTCTTTTTTAAGAAAACATAAGGAAAAATACAACAGGAAAAATGCAACATTAAAGAAGTGGTTAGCAGATACGTCTGTGGTGTACGGGGTCCCGAGTTAGATTCTCGGTGGGAGAACTTTTGGAATTTTAAATTTCTCGATGTGTCTGTGTTCGTGTCCCTGTCGTTCAAGGTTACTGGAAATAACTGCAGAATGTGTATAACTGAGTATAACATTTAAAGTGTCAATATTACAAACTGCAATAGCCAGAAAACCCGTCTTAATTTTTTTGACTCTCCGCATAAATGATAGAACGCGTTAAGTTATGAAGTGATAGAGCGATTAATATCTATACCTTACGCGCAAAAGGTCCCGCTCGAGTCAATTTTCTTATTGTAACTAATAAAGTAGCCATTTGTAACTGCAAGTAAATATTTATTCACCGTATGTTTATAATGCATACAACAATAAAAATGTTCAAATCAGTTGTATCCGTAAATATATTGACACTGGCGTTACTAGAGGGGTGGCTATCGGGCTCAAGCCCCTCGAAATAAATTTCGTAAATACACAATTTCACTAAAATTTGTCGGCACCCAAAAGGAAAAACGTAAGTGCTAACCCACGTATTGTGCATAGCTCCTCCCCGAAACAAAATCCTAAATAGCCACTGTTTATTGATGTCACTAGATATATTACGGTTACCATAGTCGCTGTGCAAAAAATGTTCTCGACACTTCGTATCCATATCTGTGGACAGTGCGAATTACAAGGGATATGAGGGGTATATTCCCTTTGGTAATACTGGATATATGCTACAACCAGAGACATAATTTGAGACTTTGCTTAAGGTTGGCGAGAACACCACCGACATAAGACTTTCACGTTTTCTAGTAGTATATTAATAGACAATTGATTAAAGTATATGTATTCCTCAAACTCTTGTGGGGGTAATTGTCCCCTCTTGCTCCCCTAAATGACGCCCTTGGCTACAACTGTTATAATTTCCCATGCAACTGTCGTTTGAAATGATGCTCCTGGTTATAGCATACATCTAGCATTACCAAACGGAATTTTCCCTTATTCCCCTTGTAATTCGCACACTGTCCACTGATAAAGACACGAAGCGCCAAGAACATTTTTTTACACAGCGTTTGTGGTAACCATAATATATCTAGTGATATCAATATACAATGGCGCATTTAGGATTTTGTTTCGGGGAGGGGCTATGCGCAATACGTGAATAAGCACTTACATAAGCAAAGGAGGGGAACCAAAACGTTATGAAAATGTGTGTTGGCAGGCCCGTGCTGTGTGGTAATACGGTTAGCGTATTGGCGTGCGGAATCAGATATCCTAATTTCAATTTGCGCGTAAAGTATCAATTTTATGTGTACTTTTTTTACTCAATTAATAAGTTGATATATTTTAACTTCTATAAAAATAATGTATTTATCCGTAATTTATTAATTTACAAGAAAATACAAATTGTAACAAAAATGGTTTGCTTCTATTGTAAATAACCGTATGACCTCTAATCATAATAACACTATTATTAAGTACCACTTCATAAATCTGGTTTGCAAAACAATTATCGAAATTTGAATTAACGTTAATAAAGTATTAATTGAAGCTAAAATGTACAAAATTTCTATTTGCAAAACAAATAAAGAGATTGCCTTGCTCAAAACTACGGGCTATAGAACTATGGACTACTCAAGACTGTAAAACTCAAGACCTATGAAGGAGGACTCCAGTACGCTAACCATCTGACCACAGAATACGGTCCTGATAGTCGATATTTTCATAACGTTTTCTTGTTCGCTTTTTTGTGTGTCGATTCAAGCACCATCCGTGAAGGGCCTGTCTTCATTCTGGCTCAAATCAATTATTTTTTCTGCAGAATCCAAATGTGCAATAAGAAATGTGGGTTCACATTAAAATTTTAAAATTACCCCCGTACCTCCGAATGAGGTAGGGATAAGGGTTGCGTCTGGTATCATTGGATAGCTTTTTCAAAATATTTAACACCTGTTGTTTTTGTTTTCCTGACCTGTATATTTCGCGAGATAATTGATCGTTCCGGGACTATGAAGACACACACACATATAGAATGCTCGTGTTTTCCATAAAAAGTTGCAAGTGTAATTCACAATTTTGTCAATTTACAAAATGTTTCCAAATACAAAATTCCTACTTCCCAATATGGATTTAAATCAAAATACTTACAATCAGTATTGAGAAGTAGGTTTTCTATTTTTTCACTTCTTATGAATAGCCTCCTGCTGAAAGGGACGTTAAACTCAAAATCAGCTCATTAACTCAACTCATATTCTGATACAACCGTACCGATACAAGATTGCGGATAAAGAACACACGCTATGGCTGTTGTTGGTTTCAATCGGGCGTCGTGAGTGGATCTTTAAAATTATGTTTTTCTAATGTGTTGTAATAAAAGGATATACAGGTGTAGAAGTTTTGAAGCAAATATAAGGCAAAGGAGCAAATATGTCGAATGATTTCTTTTAATTATTAGGATCCCTGTCTTTGGTGCGATACATCTGAGTTTAAATCTGAATGTAAATCCTGTTTCTGAATGTGAAAGCGCATATGGTTTATTATAGAGGAAGATATTTTACTGGAAATTTTCCAGAGGAGGAAGCCCAGTTGACTTACATGTAACACTCTGATTTTGATAAAATTTAGCAGGTAGATACTACAAATAAACGAATACATGTTTTTTACTTTCTGTGAAACAACGGTTTTAGGGGCAAAAACTATCACCCAAAATTTTGAAAGTTGACGTTCGAAAGGCAAGAAGAAGTTGACCGAAGTGAATGAAATTGTGTACAGATATTGTAGACATAAGATGAGGGAATACGTGATTCGAATTTTCCTGAAAAAAATAAGAAGGAGAAGAAAATTGTTGGGTGGACCGAAAGGTTAGGTGGCGGAAAGAGTGCACCGAAGCGAATGAAATTGTGTGTAGATATTTTGTATTTAAAATAATGCCCTTCGTGTTCAGCAAGTGTCCCAATCCGATTTCTTCAAATTTGGCATATCAACAGTAAGCACAAACAGTATAGCGTATTTATAGTATTTCGGGAGGCGTCTTTAACCCTTACAATGGTTTTCCGCATAAACAGAAAGACGTGTCTATTTATTTCCTTTTTACTGTTGATGTGCAAAATTTGTAGCAAATCGGATGCGAGCACTTGGGAAACACGACAGGCCTTATTTAACATATACAATACCTACAGACAATTTCATTTGCTTCGGTCCACTCCTTGCTGCGCTACTACGTTAAAATTTACTTTTTTCAGAGGGGGTCTTGACCCCCAAAACAGTATTGGGGCCAAGGCGCCCACAGAAATATACTTTTGATATTTCGTAATCAACGGTTTAGAACATGTGTGCCACGCCCTTTTTTAAAGGAAAATACGAAACAGTATTCCCTCATTTTACGTCTACAATATCTGTGTACGGTTTCATTGACTTCGGTCCATTTCTTCTCGCCTTTCGAACGTCAACTTTAAAAAACCTTGGGTGGAGGCTTTTGCCCCCTAAAACCGTTGTTCCACAGAAAGTAAAAAAAAAAACACGTATTCATTTATGTGTAGTATCTACCTGTTCAATTTTATCAAAATTGGAGTGTTACACTTGGGAAGTGTTACATGTAAGTCAATTGGTTTTCCTCCTCTAGAAAATTCCCAGTAAAATATCTTCCTCTCTTAAATTGACACACAAAAGAAGCGAGCAAGAAAACGTTATGAAAATATAAATTGTCAGTCTCGTAGTCTGTGGTCAGTTGGTTACCGAACTGAAGCCCTGCTTCAGAAGTCTTGAGTTCTATTCCTGCGCAAGGCGATCCCTTTATTTGTTTTCCCAAATAATAATTTTATACATTTTAGCTTCAATTAATATTTTATTCAAGTTACATACAATACAAATTTCGATAATTGTTTTGCAAACTAGCTTTACGAAGTGGTACTTAATAATAGTGTTATTATGATTAGAGGTCACAGAGTTATTTACAATAGAAGCAAAACATTTTTGTTGCAATTTGTATTTTCTTGTAATTTCTTTTAAATTACTGATAAATAAATTATTTTTATCGAAGTTAGAATACTGTATATCAACTTATTATTTGAGTAAAATAAATTACACATAAAATTGTTACTTTGCGCGCGAATTGAAATTAGGATATCTGATTCCGCAGGCCAATACGCTAACCGTATGACCACACAGCACGGACCTGCCAACCCACATTTTCATAACGTTTTGGTTCCCCTCCTTTGCTTATGTAAGTGCTTATTCACGTATTGTGCATAGCCCCTCCCCGAAACAAAATCCTAAATGCGCCATTATATATTGATATCACTAGATATATTATGCTTTCCACAGTCGTTGTGTAAAAAATGTTCTTGGCGCTTCGCGCCTTTATCATTGGACAGTGTGCGAATTATAAGGGAGATAAGGAGAAATTCCGTTTGGTAATGCTAGATGTATGCTATAACCAGGAGCGTCATTTCAAACGACAGTTGCATGGGAAACTATAGCAGTTGTAGTCAAGGGCGTCATTTAGGGAGCAAGAGGGGACAATTACTCCGCACCACAAGAGTTTGAGGAATATATATACTTTAATCAATTGTCTATTAATATACTACTAGAAAACGTGAAAGTCTTATGTCGGTGGTGCTCTCGCCCCCCTCAAGCAAAGTCTCAAATTATGTCTCTGGTTGTAGCATATATCCAGTATTACCAAAGGGAATATACCCCTCATATCCCTTGTAATTCGCACTGTCCACAGATATGGATACGAAGTGTCGAGAACATTTTTTGCACAGCGACTATGGTAACCGTAATATATCTAGTGACATCAATAAACAGTGGCTATTTAGGATTTTGTTTCGGGGAGGAGCTATGCACAATACGTGGGTTAGCACTTACGTTTTTCCTTTTGGGTGCCGACAAATTTTAATTAAATTTTGTATTTACGAAATTTATTTCGAGGGGCTTGAGAACGATAGCCACCACTCTAACTACGCCAGTGTCAATATATTTACAGATACAACTAATTTGAACATTTTTATTGTTGTATGCATTATAAACATATGGTGAATAAATATTTTACTTGTAATTACAAATGGCTACTTTATTAGTTACATTAAGAAAAATGACTCGAGCGGGACAGGGTACAGCGTAAATGTACAGATATTCGTCACTCTGCCACTTGATAACTTAACGCGCTCTATCATTTATGCAGAGAGTCAAAAAATTTAAGACGGGTTTTCTGGCTATTGCAGTATGTAATATTGACACTTTAAATGTGCACTCCATACCTCGCGAAAGATAGTGCGGAAGTTCATTTAGCAAAGCCTGCTTTCCCCTTGTCAGTAACTTGTGTTCCAACTCGGTTATACACATTCTACTTATTTCCAGTAACACATTGAACGACAGAGACACGAACACAGACACATCGAGAAATTTAAAATTCCAAAGGTTCTCCCACCGAGAATCGAACCCGGGACACCGTACACCACAGACGCACGTGCTAGTTTCTAAACCACACAGGGAAGTTAAAAGGCCAGCGCGTTTTAGTAGTTCCAATGGAAATGCTCGAGATATGGACTTGTAACACATTGAATAATTTATTCGAGAGAGGCAAAGCATTTTCATTGAATCCTTGTCCTTGTTTCGTTTCTGTGTTTATTCTTTGTATGTTTCCTATAGCGCATGAAATAAGAAATACATTTTCACTACGATGTCCAGAAATACTACTTTAACTGATCATAAAACAGAAATATGTCGGTTAAGTAATATGGGGTAATATGTGGTATTCTACTTTTATACCGAGTTCCTTCGTGGCTAAGCGATTAGCATCCGCACCTTTGCCTTAAAAGACACGTTTCGATTCCCTGTGTGAGCTCATGTGGTTTGGATTCCATGCTAATCAGTAGGTAAACGTCTCATATAGCCTCGCTGCTGAAAGGGATGTTAAAATCAACTCAACATTATTTTCATACCATCAATAGAAGCAAAAGGTAGACGATACTATCCTGCTAAAAACATGCATTTATTTCATTTGTACATATTAGAAAGTATCGGACTATTTGCGACCTTAATTACAAAACCTTCTAGAAAAAGAAGCTTTATGAACATTAAGTCGCTTCTAGCGTTCAAATCGCTTTATAAAAATCCAGATTATGAATTACAATAACTTTTTTACGTTGTAATTAAAAATAAAAGCTTATATTGTTTTGTATCTCTCTTTCTCTCTCTCTACATATACACCTGTATATTACAATAGGTATCAGGAACATAAATAATTTTCATTTTGAACGTGTGATTAAAGGTTGGTATTCAAATCAGAAATCAGTTCCCATTAAAGCAATGTTAACGCTCATCATTTTAGCGTCTTCGTATATAAATGATGGACATTGTGAATAAATGTGACTGAGGTTTGAAATGTGACGAAACGATTTGGTTTTATTTTTTAGAGCACTTGAAAACAGAACTTTATATTTAAGGAAATGTTTCTATATATTGAAAAAAAAAAACTTCCCGCACCTTCAGATTAGTTATCGAGCGCCTTGACCACTGAAACACGATTACTACGCATTAAATGGTTCGTCTTTAGCCTGTTTACGTGTATAATATACGCGCCGTATTTGATTCAAAGTAAAGGAGTTTTGTATTTTGATTTTTAAAAAATCTGCAATGTTGATAATTTAGTGAATCCAATGATATAATGCCCTGCGAGTCCTCAATTACATATTCCTGTGTTTTGCCAATCTATTTGACTATAAACAAGCTACTGTTTTGAGCGACCAGAAAGGGCTCTTTAGTTAGGCGACCCAGAGTAAGTAACGGTTAGCGTGGTGATTTCCTAATTTTCCAGTCGGGGTTCGATTCGCGTCCCCTCCCTTTAGACTTTTTCCTATGTTTCATTTACAAGACTGAACTCCAGTTGGATGCTGCTAAACGAAGATAATCTCCAGTGGAGGAATTCAGTGATGATGTAATCCTGAAAATAAAGGAAGAAAAATGAATGGAGAGAACGAGTTTCAGAGTTAATTCTGTTAATAGTTCTGTATTTGATATTATCCGTTAATTTCGTGCATTTTTAAATTGTCGTTAATTGACACTATACTCTCCCCTTTTCTCCTTGTGTCTCAGTGTGTAAATTTCCAGAAATACTATAAAAATCAGGAAGCATCAGTTATATTTGCAACCTAAGGGGAAATACGCTTAGTACGGATAAGTTCTCCAACTCGTTTGAGTGTTATCGAATTTTGCATTTTTAATCTTTACAAATAAATTACTGCATACCAATTTTTAGCATTCTCAAAAGTCATTTAACGAATAATGAAATTCGATAAGTTGTTCTTTAGCAGTATTACGTATCAATCAGTGGCGCCGGAACCAAGGAGGTCAGGCCCTGTTAGACCTCCAAAATTTTCATTGGAGGCTGGGCTCCTCCCTCGAATGATCGATCCATACTTTAATTGATTTGCAGGTAGGACTACTGTTAATAGTTTCAAAACTCAGAGTAAGGCTTTGTGTTTACTTAAAAAATGACCTACTACATATACCACGTAATTTGTCCGTATATTATTTGATACGCATATATGTATAGTCATTTGAGGTGAGTTAGCTTGTTTATAATCCCTCATTTGAGTTAATTATAAGATTATTTAAGTCCCCTGACTGTTATCTTCTCATCGGCGCCTCTGGTGTCCGTATATATATTTTTTCTGATATTGTGCTGTTTACTGTGAGTACAAGTATCAAAAGACTCCCTTTTGTCATTTCGTCAGCCAGCGTTTCTCCTCACTCTTGCACAAAAGCACCCTTTATGATTTGTTCTTTTAACAGGTAGGGCATACTTCATGCTGCTGTCCTAGCTACTCTACCAGGCGTAATTAATCTTGAAGCGGGCGTTAGTTGGGTTGCCTAACTTACGGACTTTGTATCCTCGTCGCCATAAGTGCCTTTACATCGCAGTGACGGGTATGTGACCGCGCAGTACTCCAAGGAAGGGATGGTTGTATAAGAATTTGTGATTAATTTTGAAGAGTTTTTATTTTGACTAGGGAATTAACATAGGTGAAGGGAGTAGAGACACAGATTTGAAGCATCAGTTCACTGTTATTGAAGCATCAGTGCACGAAAAGATTCGTATTCTCAGTTTTTCTATTTATTGTTTTATATGTTAAGTTAAACACCACAATATGTATCACTGATATCGCAGATCGTATTAATTTTTAAAATCGTGTTTGTAACCTATTGTCAAAACATTCATCTCCAGACATGATGTAGAGAGAAGAGAAAGAGATACGTCATCTGTAATATATGTATATGTGATTCACTAAGTAACTGTAGAAATTAGTTAAAGGACACATAAGAGAGCGAAAAGGAGGTCTAGAAGTCTGAACATTTTAGAGACGTCCTAGATAGGTGAAAATATAGTTAAAAATTGCAAAGGGTATCATGTAATTTACCTTTCTTGTCTTATATTCTAGTATACTTTTTCTTTCACATCCAAACATCTCTATTCAGAATTATGAGATAAAGGTGAAGAGAGAAACATTTCCATTTCAAGAATTATATCAGGAAAAAAATCGTTTGACTCAGACTAGACTCGAACTCGCAAACCTTGAATCCATGGCTCAGCGCTCTACCGATTGAGCTAACAACTTCTGTTGGAAAAGCCTGATTTCTACAACTACCGGTTGCTGAATGGTGTGTATTAACCAAGTTTGCCGATATAATTGCTTCATATAGCTATTGCAATAATAATAATAATAATAATAATAATAATAATAATAATAATAATAATAATAATAATAATAATAATAAAGCAGAAGAAGAAGAAGAAGAAGAACAGAATTTAAAAAGTCGCATATGTTAAAAGTTTGACGTGCAGAGTAAGTCCTAATGTGAGATTTTATTATTTATATATAATAAATGTAAGCGTGGTTTGTTCGTGCGTGCTACTCAAACTGCGCAACTCACTACCTAGTCCCATAAGGGTAGGTACAGTAGCCTTGCGTCCTCCAACCGTGAAGAATATTTGGGTTTGAGCCTATGCGTGTCCTAAGAGGAAGGAAGAGATTGAAAGAAAGAAAAGTGGTTTAGAAATTATGCAAACGTAGAATATCTCACGAGGTGAGGTGATATAGAGTTCAGCGTGTCTTTCAGCTACTACTCTATACAAGACGTGCATCTACGACTTAACGTGGAACCAGAACCACACGACTCCTGACGGGAATCGAAACCCGTATCACCTCTAGTTCTATTATGGGAGACACAGGAACATGTAAAAATACTCGAAAATGAACGATATTAATGTTAAATCCATAGCTTTTGAGTACATGAATTATGTATGATACCCTCTATATCGTTCACATCAAAGTTTAGCATTATCGGCATGGAGGTTTAATGGGAGGGGTGAAAATTAAAAATTCCTAATTGAAAGATATGAGTGTCTATTCAATAGCTTTTGGGGTCGCTGAAATGAATAATTACACTCCCGATACTATTAAAGCCCAAAGCTTTACTCTTTCGTTAGCAGGAAGTTTATTCATTTACTTAACTCAGGACACCTTAAAGTTAAGGATATGAAACTCGATGCATATATTTCTAATTCAAAATTATTATATACGTATTGTAGCTTAGACTTCTAAGGAGGGGAAGGGACAATTTACGCAATGATTTCCTTCACATTCGAATAAACTACTGCCCCATGATATTGCGAAAACTCATTTCAAGTGGTGTCATTGCTAATAGTTTTCCGTATTTGTTTATATCCCTACTCATTTATAACAGTACGGTATCTCATTTTTCCTGTGACGGGAGCAACACCTGAGCGAGCATTCAGTAAAGTAAATGCCATTAAAATCTATATTCATAGCACAGTGGTGCAAATAAAGTTGAGCTCTTTGGCAATCTTTTGCATGGGAAGCGAATAAAGCCACCACTTTGGAAAAGTAGCTAATGAATTTCTCTCCGAAAAATCTCACCCGCACATTTATTTTACAGGTGGTGGTTTATAGCTATACTTAAGCTTGTTGAGATTGCTCCAGTGAGGCGAGACACTGAAGTCATTCGTAATAAGGGGGGAAGGGACATGTAAAAGTAGTCAAATATGAACAATATTAGTATCGAAATCATAGTTTTCGTGGTCGCAGATGAATAGTGACGCTGTCGATGTTGCTTAGGTACACCTTGTCTCAAAAAGGTTGAGCGCATTCTTTATTGCTGTTTCGAGGCAAAAATTTTCTAAGTCCAACTTCGGGTATCTTCGGGAAAAAGTAAACCAGGTTCGAACCTCGAAGCCAACCTTTGCAATCGGGAAAAATCTTGCAGATGTGTTTTTCTTCTTTTAAATATAATAAGACTTGTTACCAATTATATATAAAAAAGCAACATTGATTGAAATACTTAATGATACAATATTTCGAAACTGTATTAATGCCAGCACATGCTTGTTTGTCATTTTGCTCTCCATACTTAATGGAATATTTAGATACGTAAACGAATCTTTCCATTTGTAAAAGAATGGTGAAAGTTAAGACATAAAACATTATTCTCTCCTGAGTACTAAAATAAGAGTCAAAGTAGAACAAAAACAGCGTTTGCAGTGGATATGAATGTAATTATTATCTTAAATACCGTTATATATTGCTAGAAGTACTATTCGTGGAGCGCTTGTGTTAGCTCAGTGGTACGCCGCTGGATTTCAAATCGTAAGGTCGAGGGTTCGCTTCCGATCTGAGTCAATGTTTTTTTATGAAATTCTATGTTCTGCAATGCATGATAAATTATATAAAATAATTACATTAAAATACGTTAGTTGTATATATATAACATATAATCATTGCAGAACATAGTGATTATTATGTTTAAAATATAACAGGTGTTCACAGTACGTTGGTATTCTATGATAAATGTGAATGTTAAATACAAATTAAGAAAATAATATCATCTCAATAAATAAATTATGTAGTGTATTTATTTGCAGCTATTTGTCATATAGGGGTTACTTCTGAACATTCGTATTACAGCATGTCATTGATATTCTTGAAAAATTATCCGAGGCATAAAAAGAGGGTATAAACAGAGAATCCAAAGTCGGAACGCTCGCAAGAAATTCATGAACCCCAAAGGTCACGTGAGCAGACTGGAATTGTCCTTATGAAGCATGCCTCAGCAGAAGGTCTTTACATAGATTTTCAATTCAATACCTGATATATGCTTTTGCAATGTGGAAGTGGTGATGCCTTTGGTCGCTCTCTCTCACTTTCTCGCTCGCTCACTCTGTATTTATATATATGAAAGTGGATGTATGTGTGTGTTTCGACATAATTCTGATATGTCTAGAGCACTTTTAACCATATTTCTTACAATCTGGAAAAGAGTACTGTCGGGATATATATCAAAAATGCTAGAAAAGGATCGATATTAGTATCGAATCCATAGTTTCGTGGTCGCTTAGGTAAACAGTTCTACTTTCAATTCAAGTCCAATTAAGCTCCCATTAGCACCCAGGGTGGTTACATAGCGACAAAAAATATCGAAATCAACCAATATTAGAGTCGAAGCGTAAGTTTTCAGTGCCGCATTTCCCATTAGTCCAACTAGGCCCGTAACATATTTGAAGAGTGCAAAGTTTAAAATTTTAATTTTTTCGTATGAAAAATTTAAAAAAATCGAGAGCAAATATACTATTTCATGAGCAGTCCTCTTTTACTATTCTAATATATTTAATGATAGCGTAAGAAATCTGAAAATAATTCAGAACATGTTTACCATTTATTTTTTGTTACGTAATTGTAGCTGTAGCATCTAGTGAGTGGTATTTAACTGCAATAAATTCACTAATTAAGCATATTCGAATTAAGTTTTATTTGTAAGTTAGGGATCAAGGGACGGAGAAATGTGTAGTTATTGGGGGCGCCGAGAGCAAAAGTGCGTAGGGACGCCGAGCTTCTAAATGCAGCACTGTTCGCTGAATTAATTGGTAGAAATTTTAATGCCATTTAAGACCAAATTTAGTCCTAGCAGTGGCAGTATCCGTTTGCTGTCCTAGGAGGAATGAAAGGGACTGACATCAAAATTATAAAAAAAGACCTACATTAGTGTCGAATCTATAATTTTGGGGGTCTCTTAGGTAAAGATTGGAACTTCAGATGCCATGTAAGTTAAGCCCTCATTAACACAATGAAGGAGTTTGTGAAATTTGACATGTAGAAATAATTGAAAATAACCAATGTTAGTATACAACCCATATCTTTCGTGGTCGCCAAGTTCATTGGGAGCAGTTCTGATGACCTTTAAGTTTAAGTTCAACTTCCAGTAAGAGTAAGATCCCCCAGCACATCTAATAAGGAGAGCGTAGTTCTGGAATGTCTGGGACAACCTTTACCAAACTTGGGGGACATATTACTTTCAATCAAAGAAGAAAATATTGTAGTAGTATGAAGTTATGGAAGTTGGGAGGTGTGACATGTAAAAATAATGTAAAACGACTGATCTTAGTGTTTTATCCATAATTTTCTCGGTCGTTGAGATGGATAGTGATGCTCCAAATGGAGGTTACATCCAAATTCATCCCCATCTTCACAGGATGATGGCCTGGGAGAGCTAAAAATAAAATCTCAAAAATTACTTAAATATTTGTCGAATTCATAGTTTTCGGGGTGAGAAAGCGTTTCTAATAACTTTGGAAGGTAATTTGTACCCACGTCTAGATGGGCTTTTTAATCATATCAATTTCTCACCTTAAGAACAAATTACCATTACAATTATGATATTAAGCCAACCTTCGCAATCGATGAAAAAATTATGTGGATGTATGTTTCGTCTTTTAAATGAAACAAGACATGTTAAAATCAAAGATGGAGTGGGTCAGTGGGTCGGTTGGTAAGTGGGTGAAATGGGTCAAGATTTGTGAGTGGATCAGTGGATCGTGGGTCAAAAGGACGTGACCTACTGCGAAACACCACTCACCGTGACTCACACTGGCCCACCCGGTGGCCACCCTTTTAGTCCAAAGATATTTCGTCCAAAGAACATTTCGTCCAGAGACATTTAATCCAAAGACATTTGGTCCAAAGGACAATTCGTCCAAATGACATTTCGTCTAAAATACAATTGGTCCAAAGGACATTTCGTCCAAAGGAGAATTGGTCCAAAGGACATTTCGTCCAGGGATGTTTAGTTCAAAGCACATTTCGTCCAAAGAACATTTGGTCCGGTAACGCTTGGGGGTCAAGGGTTTGTTTCTATTAGAAGAGTAAAAGTGATTCATATAACATTATGACTCAGTAGCTTCTTATTTCTAAAGGAAATTTGAAATAGAGATTTATTCCGCAATTTTCATTTTGATAGAACAAATAATGCTGAGATATTCAGAAAAACGTAAACGCCTGAAAACAACATGGCCGAACAACAGGAGTGAGGGAAAGGTTGTAGTGTGAAGTATGTTGCTGTAATAACTGCTAACATGACATCTAAAATTTTCATGTTGTGAATGAAAATTTTCATGTGTTTTCATTTTATTAATCATATCTCCAAGCCCCTCATCCTGTAAAGATGAGGATGAATTTGGATATAATGCCATTGAGTGCCTCACTACTCATCTCAACGACCGAGAAAACAATGGATAACACTCTACAATCAGTCATTTTACACTATTTTTACATGCCACTCTTCCCAACTTCAATCCCTTGAGGTATCTGAATTCCACAATATTTTTTTCCTTAGATTGAAAGTAATATGTCTCCCATGTTAGGTAAAAGTTGCTCCAGACATTCCGGAGTTTCGCTGGAATATACACGTATACATACATCAAAACATTTAGAGCTGTGTGAGCAATGCTTTTGATGTTGCTCCTGTAAATTCAAAATCCAGGAGGCATAGTCGCTCATACCAAAACGTGGCATTAAATGATATTGTGTTTGTAACAGTGTCACGAACTCAAACTATGGATTTCACACTAATCTCAATCACTTGAGACATTTTATTTTTCATCCTTTATCGCCCGCCATAATAATGGGTTTTGAACCAATTGAATTGATTTTGAGTTTAACGTCCCGTCAGCAGTGAGGCTATATGAGACGTAGACCTACTAATTAACGCGAACTACATGAGCTCTCGCTGGGGGCCGAATCTGGGTCTCCCACACCGAAAGCGTGTACGCTATACGCTTAACCACAAAGGAGCTTTACGATGAGAGTTAAATTTGGACTTTAACGCTTTCGGAGTTGTAATTATTAATTTCTGCAACAACGAGAACTATGGATTCGACACTAATATCGATCGCTTTTACTTTATATATATTGGCGGAGAGAAAGGGACCACATCCATATACAAAAGCCTTGCAGATTATTGAACTGAAATCCTTTGGAAAGAAATCCTATTCTACTTTCTTTCTCGAGTATAAATAAGTCTCTTAGACATGACTTCGTATTCGTAAATTTCCTGTTTACATAGTTTTGGGGATCGGGAGTTTTGTGTCTGTAACGAAGATTGGAGTTTGTATAATAATTTATGTTTATACCTGAATGGTCTCTTTACCCTTCAGAAAGCGTAAATCACTTGCTGTAATGAGAAAATTCAGAAGTAACTTCCGATGACAAATAGCTCCAAATAAATACACTACATAATTTATTCATTGCAATGATATTATTTTCTTAATTTGTATTTAACATTCACATATATCATAGAATACCAACGTACTGTGATCACCTGTTATATTTTAAACATAATAATCACTTTGTTCTGCAATGATTGTATGTTATATATATATACAGCTGACGTATTTTAATGTAATTATTTTATATAATTTTTCATGCATTGCGGAAAAAAGAATTTCATGAAAAAAAACATTGACTCAGATCGGAAGCGAACCCTCGACCTTACGATTTGAAATCCAGCGGCGTACCACTGAGCTAACACAAGCGCTCCACGAATAGTACTTCTAGCGATATATAACGGTATTTAAGATAATAATTACATTCATATCCACTGCAAACGCTGTTTTTGTTCTACTTTGACTCTTATTTTAGTACTCAGGAGAGAATAATGTTTTATGTCTTAACTTTCACCATTCTTTTACAAATGGAAAGATTCGTTTACGTATCTAAATATTCCATTAAGTATGGAGAGCAAAATGACAAACAAGCATGTGCTGGCATTAATACAGTTTCGAAATATTGTATCATTAAGTATTTCAATCAATGTTGCTTTTTTATATATAATTGGTAACAAGTCTTATTATATTTAAAAGAAGAAAAACACATCTGCAAGATTTTTCCCGATTGCAAAGGTTGGCTTCGAGGTTCGAACCTGGTTTACTTTTTCCCGAAGATACCCGAAGTTGGACTTAGAAAATTTTTGCCTCGAAACAGCAATAAAGAATGCGCTCAACCTTTTTGAGACAAGGTGTACCTAAGCAACATCGACAGCGTCACTATTCATCTGCGACCACGAAAACTATGATTTCGATACTAATATTGTTCATATTTGACTACTTTTACATGTCCCTTCCCCCCTTATTACGAATGACTTCAGTGTCTCGCCTCACTGGAGCAATCTCAACAAACTTAAGTATAGCTATAAACCACCACCTGTAAAATAAATGTGCGGGTGAGATTTTTCGGAGAGAAATTCATTAGCTACTTTTCCAAAGTGGTGGCTTTATTCGCTTCCCATGCAAAAGATTGCCAAAGAGCTCAACTTTATTTGCACCACTGTGCTATGAATATAGATTTTAATGGCATTTACTTTACTGAATGCTCGCTCAGGTGTTGCTCCCGTCACAGGAAAAATGAGATACCGTACTGTTATAAATGAGTAGGGATATAAACAAATACGGAAAACTATTAGCAATGACACCACTTGAAATGAGTTTTCGCAATATCATGGGGCAGTAGTTTATTCGAATGTGAAGGAAATCATTGCGTAAATTGTCCCTTCCCCTCCTTAGAAGTCTAAGCTACAATACGTATATAATAATTTTGAATTAGAAATATATGCATCGAGTTTCATATCCTTAACTTTAAGGTGTCCTGAGTTAAGTAAATGAATAAACTTCCTGCTAACGAAAGAGTAAAGCTTTGGGCTTTAATAGTATCGGGAGTGTAATTATTCATTTCAGCGACCCCAAAAGCTATTGAATAGACACTCATATCTTTCAATTAGGAATTTTTAATTTTCACCCCTCCCATTAAACCTCCATGCCGATAATGCTAAACTTTGATGTGAACGATATAGAGGGTATCATACATAATTCATGTACTCAAAAGCTATGGATTTAACATTAATATCGTTCATTTTCGAGTATTTTTACATGTTCCTGTGTCTCCCATAATAGAACTAGAGGTGATACGGGTTTCGATTCCCGTCAGGAGTCGTGTGGTTCTGGTTCCACGTTAAGTCGTAGATGCACGTCTTGTATAGAGTAGTAGCTGAAAGACACGCTGAACTCTATATCACCTCACCTCGTGAGATATTCTACGTTTGCATAATTTCTAAACCACTTTTCTTTCTTTCAATCTCTTCCTTCCTCTTAGGACACGCATAGGCTCAAACCCAAATATTCTTCACGGTTGGAGGACGCAAGGCTACTGTACCTACCCTTATGGGACTAGGTAGTGAGTTGCGCAGTTTGAGTAGCACGCACGAACAAACCACACTTACATTTATTATATATAAATAATAAAATCTCACATTAGGACTTACTCTGCACGTCAAACTTTTAACATATGCGACTTTTTAAATTCTGTTCTTCTTCTTCTTCTTCTTCTTTATTATTATTATTATTATTATTATTATTATTATTATTATTATTATTATTATTATTATTATTATTATTATTATTATTATTATTATTATTATTATTATTGCAATAGCTATATGAAGCAATTATATCGGCAAACTTGGTTAATACACACCATTCAGCAACCGGTAGTTGTAGAAATCAGGCTTTTCCAACAGAAGTTGTTAGCTCAATCGGTAGAGCGCTGAGCCATGGATTCAAGGTTTGCGAGTTCGAGTCTAGTCTGAGTCAAACGATTTTTTTCCTGATATAATTCTTGAAATGGAAATGTTTCTCTCTTCACCTTTATCTCATAATTCTGAATAGAGATGTTTGGATGTGAAAGAAAAAGTATACTAGAATATAAGAAAAGAAAGGTAAATTACATGATACCCTTTGCAATTTTTAACTATATTTTCACCTATCTAGGACGTCTCTAAAATGTTCAGACTTCTAGACCTCCTTTTCGCTCTCTTATGTGTCCTTTAACTAATTTCTACAGTTACTTAGTGAATCACATATACATATATTACAGATGACGTATCTCTTTCTCTTCTCTCTACATCATGTCTGGAGATGAATGTTTTGACAATAGGTTACAAACACGATTTTAAAAATTAATACGATCTGCGATATCAGTGATACATATTGTGGTGTTTAACTTAACATATAAAACAATAAATAGAAAAACTGAGAATACGAATCTTTTCGTGCACTGATGCTTCAATAACAGTGAACTGATGCTTCAAATCTGTGTCTTTACTCCCTTCACCTATGTTAATTCCCTAGTCAAAATAAAAACTCTTCAAAATTAATCACAAATTCTTATACAACCATCCCTTCCTTGGAGTACTGCGCGGTCACATACCCGTCACTGCGATGTAAAGGCACTTATGGCGACGAGGATACATCAAGAATTTCCGTGGCCCAGTGTACAGTATTACCTTGAATCATTTTGTTGAGGTGGGTGTTACGATTCGATTGATGTAAGATAAGACCTTAGAAGTTTTAGATTTGATTATAATTTTAGGCTGCATCTCATTAACCATACTACCCATCTTTTTTTTTTTTTCAAGTGTCATATTAAAGTTTAATGAGAGCATTCCTCAGTGTCAGTTTTATGTTAATACACGACGTGGTTTTGAATGCTTGCTTACTGGAGAACTTTTTAGGTTTGTGGCTAGTGAGAAAATCCAGGTAGACGATAATTATTTTTGGTTGAAAGCTTATGACTTTCAACATCAAACTTACTGATAGATAAAGCCTTGCCCACAGATTTCGATTCTTCTCTTTTCGACGAAACAAATCGAAACTATTTAAACATTACTTAGAGACATCATATTACTAATGTAAGCAAACCGAGTAGATTCTCTTCAAAACCGTGGGGGACACAGCGGCTTAGTAGTCAAACGCTTAATTCTGGTTGCGTATGGACTCTAGTTCGATCCCGGCCAGCTAAGTTCGTGGTGGATAACATTGTAGGATTTCTCGGGATACTCCAGTTTCCTCCACATTATCATTCTACCAAATATTTCATCGTCACTGACTTGTCTTAATCATCGGGTCTCCAGTAGCCTAAAGGGCATAATCTTGGAACGTTAAACTGAAAGATTTCAAAGGTTTTTTTTCTTGAAAATCCCATCAGAAGTAAAACGAAAATTTGATCTTAACAGTCCCCGCTATTATTCTGGTACTGTGCAGCATGGAAGGAAGTCCTGGTGTTTCTTTTTTTTCTATTTTAAGAAAAATAGAAGAATAAGAAATGTGTCAGACAACTCTAGGAATTGATAGTTAAATTTAGGTGAAACAGAAAAATTGTTTGAAAAAAATAAAACTGAAATTATCTTAACTCTGGCATGATGACGCCCTCAGATTGGGGCAGCTGTAAAATAAACAACTGATAAATTCAATTTATATTTAAAGAAGCTGGACGGTGTTGTACTGACAATGCGAGTATTATGAAGGGAATTATTAATGATATGTATGTAATAGTAAAAGGAAATATCCCACATTTTGATTCTTGTATTTTTTTAAAAAAAGAAATGTGTTTAGCACTCTATTAAGTTTCCGGTATATGTTGCAACAAGTGAGTCTCTACCATAAACTTTGGATCTTTCAGTCAGTGAAATGTATACTTGATTTCCCCTATTTGCGTCACGCCAATAGATGCACCGTGATGTTTGACCTGTAATTGAAATCCCCACACCCCTAAAAAAAATATTACAATATTTTACAAGTTTGCTTTTCACGTACATGTCTAGTAAGATTATTAGTGTCTTTAAAGCTTTCTAGTGGTATTCTGGTAGTTTGAAGTCATAGATCTAGTAGGAAAATGTCTTCAACTGTTGGTAACACTGAAGTTAAGAGTGCAACACTAAGGTTGACTGTTGGCAACACTGAAGTCAGCGATGCGCAAAGTCCACTCTAGCTCATAGCAAGGGGACAACGTGTAGGTTATTCTGAATTAACTTACCTGTACTAGAAGTTTTCTTTTAGCAAGAGAATGGCTGACGATGGTAAGATATCCAATATAATTCAACATGTGAAGATTTGAAGAATGTTTCTAACATATTAACATAACATTTAATTATATGATGTGTGTAGCTAATTGCAAATAACTTCTCCGGTACAAGTTGCAATGGCTTCTGGTGCAAAACTGACACATGACAGAAAAATTAACAAAATAACATTTGTATTATTTTGTAATTTCTTTGCACGAAAACAATGCAAAATAAAGTTTAATTTTAACTTGCATGAAATTTATTTCAGACTTTTCTAACTTTTTCCAGCTTACAGTAGAGCATTAAATTTGTCTCCTAACATTGAGCTTTGTCGTGTTGTACTATAAGCGATTTTTAATATTAGGATTACGTATAATTTCGGTTATTTTACTTTGTTTCATATCTTTAACTTTGTTCTACATGTATCACAATTTACAATTTACACTGATAATGCATGACTCCGGAGCTATTTGTCGATAAATTGGCGAAATTAAGATATTTTTTAAAAACAACATTTTTTCGTGTCTTTCAATATGGCGGTCGGCCTGTTGAGTTGTGTAATGTTAGAAATTATTAGTTCTATGAAGCTGACTGGCTATGCTGATCGGGGTAATGAAATAAATATGATTAAATTATTGTTTCAGGGTAGTCCTATAATAAATCTTATTATTTACTGTCTCTTTATAATGTCTGAGATTGCATGCGTATATTTTTTTTCACTGGTACAATCGGTGATCAAGGATGTTATTATGGCGGATAAGTGGATGGAACAAAATGAATATTCTTATGCTATAGTTTATCAATAGTATTTCTTTCCCACTGAACAACTTTTTAAATGTATGTGAACATCGTTTAATAGTTATTACATTTATAAAACTGTGTAGGAAATAATGTATGCGTTGATTAAGAACTGACACTTGCTATCTGTGAATGTTCTACAAGAGAGAAAGGTCGGCCATGTTTGTGGAAAGACTCCACGCGTCATTTTGAAGTCGAAGCAAAGTCCATGTTTTTTGGCATTCACTTTCCAAATAACAAATTAGAAACAAGATTGCTACGAAACATATTGATGTGTGTGCTGTGTCTAAATCCGCTGAAATATTGAGAATTAGCTACAAGTTAGCAGTTTGACTGTGATTTAAAAAAAAAAGACAGCTTGGTACGTGATGCACTTCCCGTGATTCATGAAATGGCCGCAGCTGTTTTAGGCTCGTGTTGTCATATTCGCCTGCTGACAAACACCGTTATTCAGAAACATCTGTTGACACCGAGTAGGCATATTTCTAATTTCTGTCAGCCACTAAGGGTATGAACGTATGAATTCCTATCTAAATCTATTAAATCGACAATGAATTTTCAGATTATTATTATTATTATTATTATTATTATTATTATTATTATTATTATTATTATTATTATTATTATTATTATTATTATTATTACCTGATAATAGTAGTAGGAGTTGTTGTAGAGATACCAGCATTGTTCCAAGTGCGAAAAAAGCAGAGGCGATATGTTTTATTACTATTTTGACTCGACATATCGGCTATCTAGTTTTGAAGTACAATGATGGTATATTGCCTAAAAGATTGCATTTCTATTTACATAATGACTCAAAACCATGGGAGAACTTTTCGTAGTTACTGGTGGGACATGGAGAGGCTTTGGTCCCGCCCCAACGTTATGCAAATAATAATAATAATAAAAAAAAAACGCTTCTGTTATATTATACACGGAGAGATATACACAAAAATGCTCTAAAACCGATTTTTTTTTAAAACATTAACAATTTTTAAACAATTTCCCTGTGGTAAACTCCCAGATTCCCTACTTGTCTGAGATATTCCAGATCCCCGGAATGTTGTTATCCAATTATTAGAAAGACACAAAAATACATTTTAATGATCAATTGAATATTCTTGTTACATCAGAAAATAACCGAACACTTAAGCAAAATAACAGATCTTTTCATTGCATAAACTACATTTTTCTCGTAAATACCGGACTCAGATAGACACAGGAGATGTCCCGGCGAACTCATAACAATACTTTCTAATATCAGTTTAAACGAATCACCTCAATGTATTGCCTTTTGTTTAGATTGGAGCTATGACTGATTTTTTCGATCTTGTGATCATTATCTGGAACCAACACAACCAACACGAGTTCTTTTGTAAGTGCAAGGGGTGAACTTCTTTGTAGACACCCGATTTTAGAAACAAAAGATAGGAAAAATATAACAATAATGGTGGGGTTGCCAACTCAGAAATCACTTCTGCATAAGAAATAAAATCTTTGACGTGCAAAGCAATTCGTCAATTACTGTGTATAATAATGGATTTATTAAAGGTACATTAGCATTCATTTCCTAGTGGCAGTATATCTTGATCACTGAAAAACCAGAGGTGGTATGGCATACCACCGCATACCGTCTCACTTCGACCACTGGATACCAGTAGAAAACATTTAAAGCAGTTCGGTTCAAAACATTTATTAAAAGTTCCCAGGGTTATAAACAAGATAAGGAATAACATATAATAATGATTTGAATAGTTCTATTTTAGGTAGAGTGCTGCAAACTATATAAAAATGTTATTAGAAATTATAACATAAATTATATCATTAATATTTTAAGTGCACTTTAATATGATAATAACAGAGATTACGATTCTGTAAAGCCCTTTTCAGCGGTCTAGTGACCAGCGTGCACACCATTGATTTACATGGTCGCGGGTTCGATTCCTGTGGGAGGGCATTGAATGCATTACAATGATTCAAATTTCACCTTAAACTGTGGGCCCACGTCTCATATAGCATCGGTGGCACAAAGAGATTCTCAAGTCTGAGTAAACAGCAACAACGAATCTATAAATCTTGATTCAAAGTTTTTTCTTTTTTAAATGAAATTGAATAGAATAGGTACTATATTTATTGACTTCTTGGAAATTTACTTAGTTTTTATTTATTGTTTACTTAAGATCATAGAATCCAATCCAGCAAACGGTCTATAAATGTATATGTCTAGGTGAGTTAATATTAACAAGAATTGGAGTAACAACCCCTCTCCCAACACAAAAAATTTTGAGAAGGTATAGCTTACGGTGCATAAACAGACGAATACTAAAAGAAATAAATAAAAAATAAAAAAATAAAAAAGCTCATGGAAAAAGGTGCAAAAAAGTACTATACAATTTTAGACTGCAAATTTATTTATTTATATTTTATTTTTCTTGTTGTTTAATCTATATCTATTTATTTCTCATTTTGTTAAATTAGGTTAAAACAATGTGATATCAATGACACTATAACATATGTGAGAAAATTAACGACATAATGGATGGTTATCTCAGCAAACTATAGTCAAGGTTGATGAAAACAGTTTATACGCTGTTTCTTTGCTTGGCATTACTTAATTAAAATAAAATAAAGAATTTAAAAAAATAAACAAACAAAAAAGAGGTTCAAAAGATGATGGTCTTTGCCACTAATTAGTTTTAGGATTAGGGGCCACAAAATTTTTGAACGGCCCCTAAATCGAGTCTTTGTATTTTCGTATTTTCTACGGAATAAGCACATCATACTGAGTTAACTGATAGTTCGGGTTTGGTTACACTATATGTAGTTCTCCAGACACAGTGGCGTATTTACGATTTTGTTTCGGGAGGGGGTTTGCTAACTTTCGTGGGGGGCTTTGCCTGGAAATGTGAAATTTCTGCAAGATATTTCATTTACTTTACTATACTAAGTAAGATTTCGGGGAGGGCTTAAACCCGGAAGCCACCCCCCTAAATACGCCACTGTCCAGATATAAGGCCTACAAGAAAATTTTTGATTGAAATATATTGGATTTTTTGGGATAATTGGATCAGGGGCCACGAAATTTTTGAACGACCCCTAAATCAAGTTTTCGTATTTTATACGGAACAAGCACATCATATTGAGTTGACTGATGGTTTGGATTTGGCTACATTATGTGTAGTTCTCAAGATATAAGGCCTACAATAAATTGTTTGATTATTGGATCTTTTGATCCAATAAGAGTTTGTGTCAATGACAAATATGGAAACTAATGTAACCGCCATGATCAAAGGCTAATTGTGGAGTGCAACATAAAGATATAAACGATAATATGAAAAACATTATATACGGTTGTGGTAATTATACACTTTGAAACATGGTCATCATAATTACCAGAATATGACACTGAGTCAAGTGTACTGTGACGTGACGTGAGTTTGTGCACCTTTCCGGAATTTATTCTGATGGTATAGGGTGAGTAAAATCCTTTCTGATCGTATGGGATGAATGTGGGACTTGAAAGAAGAACATAATAGATTATTCGGAGAGCATAGCGCTCAAGGAGCACTAATTGCTGATACAATCTGTCAGAGACGGAGGAAATATAGGATACTCTTAATTTAATAGAATTGGAGTATAAATCTGTTATATGTACACATATTTTTGGCGGTAGGTAGTTCCGATACTTTTTCTGAAATTAGAGACAAAAAGTCCAAAGTACTCATTATTGGTGTACTGTCCATTGGTACGGTAGTACTGGTACATTGTCTATTACTTACCTTACGTACTGTTATCTTGTTATTGTCGGGATGAAGACATTAGTTAATGCATACTTCAGTATCAGTTTTATTTCAATAAGAAGCGTGGTAATTGTATATCATCAGTTTTTTAAGTTGACAAAGTAAGTATATTTTTTTTATAGCAAACTACGCATAATTATTAATACTTATGCATATAATTTAGTTTAGCTTAATGAGATCTGTCGGTTGGTCATATGTCTTGACTTTGAACTTTTCCCCCCGTCAGACACTAATAATACTGTTGAAATTAAAAATGCATCGAAAAATCATTGAATTCATGATATATACGAGGGGCAGTCAAAATGGTCTCGGAATTTTGTCGTAGATTATAATAATATAAGAACATATATACTTAATCGCCTTTAAAGTAGACACCTTCGGAACACAATGCACTTGCAACACCGCTCTTGCCAATGCTCGAAACACTGACGAAAGCCTTTTTTTTTTGGGGGGGGATATCTTCCGAAGTTCAGCCATTGTGTTGGTTTTGACCTTTCAAGGATATCTGTGAGGTCTATCTTTAGCTTTGGGAAGAGTCAAGAATCCGTTAGTGCTACACTGTTCTTAGACCTATCAAAGTCTCTGAAGCAGATTTTCCAGGACTAGCTCGGGAGAGTAATGCTCCCGGAAGTAGAAACGAGAAACACAGTTCTGATTGGTTGGCGTTATCCACTTCTTGTCACGTTGCATTAAAATAGCTGAAATCAAACATTTGCTGCTGTCGGCCTTCGTGGCCAAGTGGGCTAGCGCCAAATGCTAGTAATAAAAGTCTCTTTTGGAGCGAGTTCAAACCCGGCCCGAGGAAAGTTTTTTTTAACATTTTTTTATAACATTTATTAAATTAAAATAATATGAAAATAATACTTAAAAAAGTGATTTATTTATTTTTGTGCAGATAAGTAGTTGTAGTACTTATGCCCTTGTACTCCATGATATAGGGCTCGTTTTGTTCCCCTTGTACTTCATGATATAAATTTTTTGACCAACTTAAAACAACTGGGTAGGATAGCGCGTAAAACAGCTGGCTAGAGTAGCGCGCGGAAAAACGTACTTCTGGGAGTATTACTCTCCCGAGCGGGTCGTGATTTTCCCCAATTCGCACATGACCTTGATTTGTATATGTTGTTGAAACTGCAACATTACGCTAACTGATCCCCACGCCCTCTTCCGTTCAGCTACACTACTCGCACAAACGTGTTCATAGTTGCCAAATTCATAAATAGGGACCTTAAGGGTTGTAGTGTACAAGTTTCGTTGTGATTGCATCACAACTGCCAAAATTACAACTACATTCCGGATACTTATTGACTGTTTCATTGACTCATTGACTCATTGACTCCGGATACTCATTGACTCATTGAGATGACAATGTAAGGTAATAGTACACAACTAGTAGTTTGTTATAGTTAAAAACTTAGGACTAATTAAAACCTGCTCTCTTAGGTAATAACAGGTGGATGTTCGTAAGAGCTCCCATAAGAGGAACTGACGAAACTGTTGACGTTCTGATAGTACAGCACGTAGACTCTGAAGACCAAGAAGCAAGAGAAGAAAGAAATGTGGAAGAAACACAAGGGGTTTCCATGCTTAACCGTATGGAAACCATGCGACAAATTAGCGAACTATTGCAAATAGTGTGTCCAGAGGAAGTAAGTACTTTCTTTTGCTATAAAATATTTTGGAATTACTTAATACTGTGTTTTTCAACGTTATCCTGGAATACGCTATAAGGAAAATCAAAGATAGTATCCAGAGCTTAGAGTTGAATGGTATTTACCAGATTATGGCGTACGCTGATGATATAAATTCAATAGGGGATGATAGGAGAACAATAGAATGAAATGCAAAGATCTTATTAAATGTTCGTAGGGACATGGGTATAGAAGTAAATGCAGAGAAAACTGAATACATGGAAATTCACCGGGATGGTAATACTGCATATTATGGATGCGTTAAAGTATCAAATAATACCTTTGACAAAGTGGATCCTTTCAAACATCTAGGATCAATATTAACAAACGAAAACCATATTCACGAAAAAATTAAATGTCGACTAAAAGCAGGAAATTCTTGTTATCATTCAGTTCAAAATTTCTTGTCGTCGCGAATTCTGTCGAGAAATTTGAAGCTTAAAATATATAAAACGATAATCGTGCCTGTTGTTCTGTATAGTTGCGAAACACGCTTGCTTACTCTGAGGGAAGAACATAGACTGAAAGTATTTGAGAACAAGATCCTGAGACAAATATACGGGTAAATGAGAAACGGGAACTGGAGATGGCAGAAAATTCATAACGAGGAACTACATAATTTATACGTTTTACCAAACATTGTTCATCAAATTTAGGAGGCTCAGGCGGGCAGGTCATGTAACCAGGAAGAAAGTAGGAACGCTTTCAAAGTCTTAACTGGAAGACTAATCGGAAAACGACCATTAGGAACACTTAGGTGCAGATGGCAGGATAATATTAAAATAAATCTCGCCTAGTTTTCAAGCCCTTTAATTTTTTCGTTAATTTCAAATACAGTAAAACATGTATTTAGCGGAATCGAACGGGACTTGCAAAAATTTCCCTTAAGGATAGGTTTCCAGTTAACGAAGATTAACCCATGGAAAAAAAGTGCGTGCATATGATGTACATACTGTGTTAAAAGAAGGTGCTGTACGTACCTAAGCCAATTTACAGTATTCATTTCTACACCCTCCATTCCAAAAGAAACCGAACTTTTGAAAACAAATAGTACCACTAGTGCCATCTGTTGTAATATTTTACCGGTAGATGGCGTAGTCCCTCATTGACAACTGGTATAAATGTCATGACATTTGGATGCACGGCAACAAAGTTATTGCGTTTCAACTGTCAGTGTGTTGTGTACATCGGTCGGAAAATGAGTTTCAAACAACGAGCTGCAATTGAGTTTTGTGTTAAACTGGGTAAAACTTTTAGTGAAACGCACCAAATGCTACAAAATGCATATGGTGATGAGTGTCTATCCCGTACGCAAGTTTACGAGTGGTTCAGGCGATTCAAATCGGGTAGAGAGACGCTGGATGACGACGAAAGATCAGGCCGTCCCAGAACCGGATTATCGGAAGAAAACATCGAAAAAGTGCGTGAATTTATCAAACATAACAAAAAATCGTCGGTGAAAGTTATTGAAATGGAATTAGGCATTCCTCAAACAACCGCATACCGCATTTTGACCGAAGTTTTGGGCCTTAAGAAGGTTAATTCGCGGTTTGTACCACACAAACTCACCGAAGACCTAAAAGTTGATCGAATTGCGCATTGCAAAGACATCGTTAAAAGTGCTCGGCAGGATCGAAACTTCTTGAAATCGATTGTAACTGATGACGAGACGTGGTGTTTTGAATATGAGCCCGAAACAAAGCGGCAAAGTGCTGAATGGAGAGCGCCGGATGAAGGAACACCCAAAAAAAGTCGCTTGGTGAAGGCAAAAATTAAGGTGATGCTGATTTGTTTTTACGATTCAAAAGGAATTATCCACAAAGAATTTGTTCAGCCCGGCCAGACAGTCACTGGAGAGTTTTACTTGGGCGTCATGAAGCGTTTGCTGGCAAGAATTCGTCGTATTCGGCCCGAATATCGCGAAATCGGCAGTTGCACTCTTTTGGACGATAATGCACCATCACATAGTTCGCGACTTGTAACTGAATTTTTGGTCAAAAATCACATTATTCGGTTGCATCATCCGCCCTATTCACCAGATCTCGCTCCGTGCGATTTCTATCTGTTCCCGAAACTGCATTTGGCGATGAAAGGAAAGTGGCACGCACAGATTGATGCTATTGAGAAGGCGACGACCGCCGTCCTAAAGACCATTCCAATAAAGGACATGGAGAAGTCGTTTGACAACTTGTTGGACCGTGCAAATATGTGTATCGATGCAGAAGGGGAATACATTGATTAATAAAAATGATTTGTTCCAAAATGTACATTGCTTTTTTGTTTTTTTAAAACGTTCGGTTTCTTTTGGAATGGAGGGTGTATTATGAATTAATACACGCAAAACTTATAATGAACAGGAAAAAAACGATGTATGCACTTAATTTTCCCAATAATCTGTACACACCACTGCTTGTCTGTTCGACTTTCCACAGAGACTTTATCCTGAGAAACCACAGTAATCATGTCAGTGTCATTTTGATGTAAAACAAACGTTGCAGTGTCTTTGAACTTTTGACATAATCTTGATAAGTCTTTAGCCTATACTCTCCTTCCAACTTAATGCTACATTTCTCTTCTTCCACCACCTTCTCTTCTACTTTCAGGTTTTTCGTATAATTCTGAATTAAAGCATCTATATCCGTTGTGTCGGCTTCTGTTTGCATATCATTGTCTATTTTGCTAATGCATAATCAAAAAATATCCAAATTTAGGAACCCTCTACCACATTACCAGCGCAACCAAGACGGACGGCAATATAAAGCTGAAGTATCTTAGCGACAGATACCATTAGCACCATATAATGTATTTCGAAGAAATCGGAGCGAAGTTACATCATTATAATCATAATCATAGGTAATCTGCCATTATTGGCAGGTCATTTGCCGCAAATGAGAAGCTGTCATGCTCCACGGTCTTCGTTAACATCTTCGTCTTCACGGAGAGTATAGGCTGTTTTAATATCGTCCATTAATTGTAGTCTCCTTCACCTCTCCCTCTCTTTCCTGCCACCATATCCTCTAGCATGTCCCTTACAGTTCCTTCTTAGCCAATGTCCCAACCAGTTTCTCTTCCTCTTGTTAATAATATTTAAAATTGTATTTAAAATTGTTATTTTCCCCACCATTTCTAAGATCGCATTCGTTTTTCCTTCGACCAAGCTAAATCTCTCCATTCTTCTCCACATCCACATTTCGAGTCTTTTTTAGTCATTGTTGCGTAATGTTCAGGTTTCTGACCCATACAGTACAATACTCCACACGAAGCATTTTATGAGCCATTTTCTCAATTCTTTATTCAAGTCCCACAAAATAGTATTTTCCTCTGTTAAAGGCATCTTTCACCATTCATATCTTTGCTTGTATTTCACGTTCACATTTCATATCATTACTAATAATACTACACAAGTATCGGAAACCTGGGTCACCTGTTCTATTTTCTCCCCTTCTATATTTGACACCGACCTTTTCCTTCCAATAACCATGGCCTTTGTCTTTCTAACGTTTATTCTCATCCCATATTCTTCAAGCTCTTTCTAAAGTTTTCTAACATTTTATTGATATTCTCTTCAGATTCTGCGACAAGCGCCATATCATCAGTGTACACCTAATCAGTCTATTTCCTACTGAAATGGCGTCTTTATTTTGTAGGATCTTTTTAACTGCGATAGAAAACATCTCTGTCGTTCTCTCCTTCCAACTGCATTCTCCTCTGTCATTTCGTGCATTCTCCTCTGTTATTTCGTGCATTCTCCTCTGTCATTTCGTCCCGTATTCTAATACTTACTTGTTGGTTTATATATAAGTTTCTTATGAACCTTCGATCTTTCCATTCCAACTCGGCCTTCTTTAAAATTTCCAACAACAATTTCTCAATTCGCGCGGTCAAAAGCCTTTTTTAGATCAATAAATACCATATACACCTTTTCCCCCCTTTTCAATAAACTTTTTACCGAACACTTTTAATAATCCAATTGCACCTCATGTCCTCAAACCTCTCCTGAATTCGAACTGTTTCCCCTAAACCGTTTTCATTTATTCTTCCATATAACCTTCTGTACAGAATACGAAGCAAAAAATTTTTGCTGCATCTATAATCCTCACATGTCTTTGGATTTCTTAATTATTTTGTGCTTGGTACTGTATGTACACTCATGTACAAAATGATTGTCACATGTCTATAAATATGGTTTTGTAGGAATATAATTTGATAACAAATTCGCCCGGTATTTCTTATAGTGTTAGTATGTATATAATCGGCAAATACATGTATCTGGCAAATTTCACGTGAACAGAGCAGTAAATAATAACAATAAAACGAAAATAAAACTTTCTTGTCCATTTAGCAACAGTTTGTTTTACTCCTTCTAATTTTCGTATTTATAATTCTTTTCCTATGAAATTTACCAAAAATGTACATTTCCCGATTAAACACATAGTATAAATATTAAAGTACCATGCAAAATCATTATCAAATTATATTCTTAGAAGAAGACACTTGCGACAGTCATTTTGGACATAAATGTACTTATCATATGTACGGCAGTATATGGCACATCTCCTACGAGGTAACCGGATGAGAAATACGTGAACTTCGGAATGAGCAGGAGACAGGTTATAGCAGGTATCTAAATCATATTTTCGAAATTGGTTTTCAGTACTGCCAGTTATGATTTTTTCAGGAGAGGGCGTTTTTTTCATATTGTTATTGGCTGATTGGTTTCTCTCTCCTATGCTCCCTTAACACCTGTGGATTACTTTTTGTAAAAGTCTCTACTTACTAACATAATTAATGCTTACATCTTGTTAGTATGCTTACTAACATACTAATAAGAGTCAGTAGTTGGCTGAGAAAGTTTGTAACATCCTTCTAGGATAGGAATGGAGTTTTACTCATAAATTACCTGCCCAAGAGTCAGATACTTAATTAATAATATAACTCTGCATTACTCACAAAACAGAAAGACAAACTAAAATGCATTGCTGTGGAAAACTAAAAAAAGGGAATTGTGTTCCTTCAGGAGAACACCTTTATTCATCTAGCACTGAAAACACAACTGGCACTACATTATCTACAGTTTCATCCCAGATCTATCTCGGAAACATTCGAAAATACTAGGCTGTTCCAGAGAGCAGGCATACCCTCCTTACTGGCAGCAGCCAAGATATTCTTTCTTTTAAAACAAAAGTAGATTTTAATAAAAAAAATAAACAGAGTTATAACTCATTGTAGATCAATTTTGTTGTTTACCATAGATAATAAATACTTCAGATCAGGCCCGTAGCCAGCCTCCAAATTTAGGGGGGGCTAAATGTAAATTAGGGTGGGCACACACAGAGAGAGACGCAGACATTATACAATATATATATAAAATGTCTGTCTCTGTGTGTGATGATGAATAATTTCTTATGCTCTTAAAACTAAAACTACAGCATGAAGGAATTATTATTAAAATTTTCCCCTATAGCGTTAGTACAGCTGTACCTGAAAGCTAGAATACTATGTGTCTCCTTTTTATTTTATTTGTTATGGCAACAAAATATTTCTTCCGTTTTCTCATCTTCAAGGAAATAAAAAAAGTATTTGTTAAAAAAATAGTTGGCCGAACGAACCAATCATTAAAATTTCCAAAGAATTAGTACAGGAAATACGTTTTTTAATTTTTGATGACTGAAAAAATATTTGTGAAACTTGAAAACATCTAGAGAGTAATGAGATTTAATACTATCTTCAAAGAGATTCTACAGAGAAGGGTCTCAGAATCTTAAATCAATATTTTGAAATACATGTGGCCTAAACAAATTTATGCATATTGGAAAAGTGAAATTAACATTTTACCTGTATTATTATTTACATCTCCTTAGATATGAAACTTTATATTTCTTTAAATATCACGCGCTTTCTTTACACTTGTACTTCTAAACATTTTTTGATCTTTTTTTTTTTTTATGGTGATGTTCGAAAGAAATAATGATATGTTTATGGGTTTTTGCTATCTACAAATTTATAAATTTCATAAGATTAGGAAACACAAACACAACACTCATATATACACTCCTCATGTTGGCACACTATAATAGAAACAAGTTGTACATTTGAACAATCACTAACAACACTATCACAGTATAAGTCTCCTTGTTTTGGATGCTGCCAATCTTAAAACAATTGTGTCCAGATCGAGGTTTCTGGTGATGTCCTTGTAACTCAGCAAAACAAGATCGGCACGGTGCAGTTAATGTACAACTTCTTTTGAAAAAATGCCCTAACAAAGAAGGAATTCCTCTCACCTGAAGTAGTTCTATATAAAGGTTGACCGGCTTCAGGGCAGAAATTTAGTAAAGAAAATATTCAAATTTACAAACGTATAATTTCTAATTGCTTTCTTTTTAGTAACTGAAAAAATACTTTTTGCATAACAGCTATGAGTTCCATTTTATCACAACACATTTCAATTTTTAGACGTCGTGGACCCCGTAGCCAGGTCACGCGGACCCCTGGGGTCCGCGAACTCCAGTTTAAGAACCACTGTTCTAGACTCTTTGGAACATACTATCAACAATCATTTAGAATGATTGCTACTAAAGTCATGTTTAAGTAAAAATAATCTGTTATAATCTGGTACTCGAGCATTCAAATAAGAAATAACTCCAAAAAAGTTCCCTGTTCTAGCGCAGTTACCTTCTTTCTCGAAACGAAATTGATAAGAGAAGTAACAGTTCATTAAATTTTCTTTGTATAGTACAATTCATATCAAAGTATACATGAAATTCTTCTTTACATTGTACAAATAAGAATTCGAGATCAGTTGCTCCCGTAGGTACTAAAATGTTTAAGTTTAGAACTAATTATTTAAAGAGCTATTTACTTATTTCTATTGAAGATATCTCTTCTTCAAAATGAAACTACATTAACAAATTGTTACTTTTGTGGGCTACCCCGTAGCCTCATGGGTACAGCGCTCGCCTTCGGCGCGTCTGGTTTCGGGTTCAAACCGTACTGGGAGTCCTCGGATTCAAACCGATAGTGATTTGGATGTTACTTTAAGCTATAGGTCCCGTTTCTTTATAGCCTCCCTGCTGAAGAGAGACGCTAAACTCCCCAACGCACCCTGTTTTAAGTCAAAGGTGAAATTTCAAATTTATAAAGCATTATACATATTATCATCTAATAAGGTTCAATTTTTAATTGAACATTCTGTTTTTCCTATAAGTGCAACTACTACCTCCGTTTAGTCCGCTGCATTCTTTGTTTACATACCAGAAGATTGCAAGGTATTCATTTACAAAATAGTAACTTTGCATGATTAGGCTTACGTCTAATGATCTGCTTTAACATTTGATTCTGGCACCAAAAATTGGCAACAATTATTAAATTATTTTAATATAAGTATCTAATTATTTACCCCCGATAAAGATTAAGTGAATCGAACTTATCTTTAGTTTAAAGATATATTATTCTAAGTTATTTAACAAATAGTCAAGTTGCTGCTACACTACAATTCTCATTCTTCAAGTGAACTTCGGTGCATCTTCAGAAACCAGCATCGACCAACTTTTAATTACAACCATGTTCAACTCACAACACAAGAGTAAATACAATTCAGAAAAGGAAACTTTTCTTACTCCTTTATCACGTGACATAAAACGTAGTCAAAATCCCCCACTCCTCTCTCTCTCCATGTCCAATATACACCCATACACCTGTGTGATTTAGAGCGAAACAGTTGTGACCCCTTGTTGAGGGATGCTGTTGGAAATACAATTTCTTCCAACATTTCAGTCAGTGTTCGAATTAAACTTTCGAACGAGAGGGGGATGCTTATGTATTGTTGCTGTAAATGTAGAAGGCGAAAATTTATGTTACTTCTGTGATACGAACCGGACATAAATTTTTACCGAAGGGAAATTTCCCCGGCATCCCCCGTTAATTCGAACTATGATTTTAGTTAGGGGGGCTGCAAAAAATTTAGGGGGGGCTGAGGCCGCCCTAGCCCCCCCGTAACTACGGGCCTGCTTCAGATGTCTGCATTTGAATTTTCAATACGTAAGAGACAGCAACAAAGCAATAAGTTTTGAAAGGAGCATGGTTTGTGGATCGAAATTACAGGCTCGCTTTTCTTTGTCGTTGAAGGAACGCTTTCGTTTAAAAAATCGCTACATTCTTCCAAAACTTGCGAAAAGCTTGCGTAGAGAGCAAGGCTTTTATAAACCTTTTCTAATGTGTGAGTGTGAACAGTGAACGCAATATGCGGAAACAATAATCTTCATGCTACTCCGTGGTGACAGGCGAGATCTGCCAACTTCTTTTCGCTCTCAGTACCTATTCTTCGTATTAATATTAAGGATAAGCCAACTACTTATTTCCACTTCTTTTGGTAAAAATTAAATAAATTAGTTGGCTACCAAACCTCCACACATTTGTGTTTTCTTGGTTCTAGGAAAAAAAAAATCTTCGGAAGTCTTATCTTCCAATATAGCTTCTAGTAGAAATTATGAAAATTTCTATCAAATATACAAGGTGGCCCAAAAATAGGTATGCAGTCCCGTACTGATCTACTCACTGTATTTCATATCATTTCTCATTGTTATCAAACAGGTAGACAGACCTAGCTTCTTTACTATTTGTTCTTAACTCCATCAGGATGCCGGCAAGAGGGATTGCTGCCGTCGACGGTGGCAGGCTGCCGGTAGCCAGCCGGCACCCTTCCGCGGCGGCACGACGATCTACTTGTTCAAAATTGCCGACTCTTTGCCCACTGTTGCTGACCGTCAGAGTCGGCAAAACAGTCGGAAAGGCCTCTTTCCGACCCTCTACCGACTCCTTATGCCGTCCTCTTTTCGACGACGGCGCCGGCGCATTTACTGCGCCTTTACGGCTGTTTGCCGACTACTCGGCAAGCCAGCTTTCCGACGGCGGCGCCGGCCCATTTAATGCTCATTTCCAGCTGTTTGCCGACTGCTCGGCAAGGCAACTTTTGCATTAATGTCCTTTTACTTATACCTTAAGTCCGGAACAGCCGAAGAAAATAAACCCATAAGCTAGAATGTTATACTTGGTCAATGTAGGGGTGTATACCTGCTTTGGGTCACCCTGTAGATGCTTCCGAGTAATAATGATTTAATTTATTTAAGCATTTTGTTTCGTGTCATCGCTCCTTGCACGTTGTTGTCCCAAGAGTCAATCTTCAATATACTTATAATTGGATTAAATATGAATATACAAAGTATGCCTATATGTACAAATAATAATATTTGAAATTAAACGCTTTGGCTAAGTACAGTGATTTGTAGTCAGGCGTCTATGCTATGCAAATATATAAAACATAAAACATTTAAATATTAATAGGGAAAGTAATATAAATATATATATTTTGATATGCAGACCAGACTGCATTTAAATATCGATATGTGTTGTCTTATATTATATAGTAATATTTGTTAAGAACTGGAAACACTGTTTCTACGAAATTTTAATTTCATTTGTTATTCAAAATGGAGAGTGTTGAAGAGAGTGTGCATAAGGCACGAGACACGAACATTTCTTCCAAAAATTCAAGTTAAGTTTGTTGTTTAAGTGTAATGAACACTAGTGCAGTTATTATATGTACTGTGTGTTTTATTTTATGTGTTAAGTGATAATCACCGATTAGTAAGTTACGATAAAAACCAAAAACAAGTATTGGAAGTTTCCACTGTTACAGTCCATTACAGGGGCGGATCCAGGACCGACTTCTGGGGGGGGGGCGGTGCGTTGTCATACTGCTACTTTTAAGGGCTCCAAACTTTGGGATGGGTTTTATTTATATATATATATAAAACAAAAAAGTTTCCTCTTTTGGGGGGGGGGAAATCGCCCCGATCGCCCCCCCCCCTAGTCCATTACCAGCTAAGTTAAGTTAATCACGAACATTTAAGAACATGCAAAACACAATATGCAAACCACATTTTTATTTAAATGTGGGCTTCACAAGTAGTACAATCGTATTTCGTTGATGGTTAGTGTTTTTGAAAGATATTGGTCTCGCTTGCGGTCAAAATGGGAGGTGACTTCCCTTGATGCTCAAAATCTTTCACACTTTTGGCCTGCTGAGGGATTTTGGTGAACCCATTTTGCAGAAAACTTGCATATACCCGAGTCATTATGAATCATGCGATCGACGCCATACCGACACATGGCCACAATCTCTGCCACATACTCTACTGAGGTTATGCGGTTTTCAAGAATAATATCATGAATCACTGCTTTTGATCTTCCTTCTCTTGGATTCTGATCTGTTGACAAACATCCCCGTTTAAACTGTACCACCCACTTCTTCACCACTGCATATGACGGAAAAGAGTCATATTGCTTCACTCATTTCCTTATGAATTTGCTTCAGTGGCTTTCCGTGGTGGAAACATTTGATACCATGTATCATGTTGATTTTAGTGAAATTTGGTGATTGGGCCAAGGATTCTGAAACACACAATAAGAATTTCGTTAGTAATATGAAAATTTGTATTCGCACATACAGAAATTTGAATCCCCTTTTGTTTTTCCCTGGCTTGCCCTAGAGTAATTGAAAATTTATTCTAACTTATCTATGGTTAGAGACAAATTGAAATAATTGTTTTATTTCAGAATGTTACGGCTGGAGAGAGATCTTTGGCCACTAACAACAATTTACCGAGAGAGATGAATGAACCACAACCTGCTCAGTCTGCAGGTTCTTCTGAAGATGGACAAAACTTCGCTCATCCACTACAAGTGAGTATAGAATTGAAAAAGAAAAAGGGACGAAGATGATAGGAAGGAAGATTCAATGCTGCTAATGCATTGGTTACAAAAGATGATTATATAGTTTCGGCAAAAAGGGTTGCTACCCAAATTAGAAAGCTTCATGTAACCAGTTAATTGCTCAATATTATATTATAAATTACGAATACAGGAAATCAATGCTATTGATTTTTTAGGTAAATATTTCAGGGAACCACTTTGTAGTAGACACTGTGTGCACAGGTTTTCTGGGATTTTCCCGTTTCTTTCTGCTTTCTTCATTAGGGATGCGCACGAGACAAGATTTGAGACTGTCTCGTCTCGAAAATGTGCTGTAAAAGTGATGTCTCGACTCGAAAAATATATATTTTTCTATTGGAAGAGCTGTGTCTCGACTCGAATTTTGTCAGGAAAATGCTGTCTCGACTCGACTCGAGCGCATCCCTATTCTTCATTATAACATTTCACTATCATTACCATTCATCAAGGGCGCCCATTTCTCTGTAACTTTGGGACGGGGGCATTCAGATGCAGAGGGCATATATATGAGGATTTTAAGACGAATTGCATTCAAATTATGCCAAATATTGTATATTCATAAATACAATAGGGAGGCCTACATAAACTTCGGGGGGGCCCGGGCCCCCCAGGTTTGGCGTCCTTGCCATTCATTAATCTCGATGTGGGGGAACACGGTGGCTCAATAGAAGAACGCTTAGATCTGATGCGTGAAGTTCGTGGTTCGATCCGCGGCCACATAAGTTTATGGAATGGTGGAAAACATCGTGTCCTTGGGTTTTCTAGGGATACTCCATTTCCTCTCACTTTTCATTCCACCAATTTTTTCCGTCATTATTCACTTGCTTTAATCATCGTCTCCATTAACTTAAAGGGCATGAACGTGTGACGTTAAACTGTAAGATTATATTACATTAGTCTCGATGCAAAATCGTGGAACGTTAAGCCAGAAATTTCATGGAACTATATGTTGCAACTAGTTGTTTTGAAGCGTCACACGCAGCTTTGAAACGTTAAAAAGAAAGCCCTAAATCTTCTTGTGAGTTCTCAATCGAATCATCCTCCTTACCCTCATTTGGCTTTCATCCACACTTTCCTGGAAGACTCAATTAAGTGTACCAAAACGTGAAGGAGGATTTTCTCTTTGACTTGGATAAGAATCAATAACATGTATCTTACGTTTGTGTCACTGCTAACTAATGACTGAAGAAATGAATATTTTGAAAGTTCAATGAAGGAGTTAATTTTGATGTAAGATTGTAGAGCTTCAATCGAAGGACACAGACATGTTGATGAATTACATCTCACCTCTAATATTCCTCACAGAATCCAGGAACTGTGTTATATCATGCGCTGTCGTTTTGCTCACATCTTAATCCAAGAATCTGTAAAATAGGTTATCTTCAAAGAACATGAAATGGTTCTAAGATTACATACTATTGCACATTGCAGTAGTGCAATGATGATTCCATATCATTTGGGGTTATATAATCAGAGGCTGACTCTTTGTGATTTGTCAGTATATTCCCTCAGTATACAAATACAGCTGGACTGTTCGAGCCAATCTGGCAATATTGGTTGCGACCTTCAGTAAATGCAAGATACAAAATTTGAAGCAATATAGTTTGTCCTCTGAAGTAGATGTATGACGAAGACAGTGATTTCAAAGCAAATAGGTTTTGTACCTTTCGTTGGACTATCTTCTGTTCAGACTATGAGACGTTTTCTTTAATTTAAAACAAGTAAGTAGTTCTTATATTTAATATGTCTGGCGACGTTAATATATTAATCCTTGTTAATCTACACCGTATAATAAGAATATAGTTTCATTATTTCTAACCAACTTCAGAAAAATACAACTAAAACTTTCAGATTTTAAAATTTGAAGAAAATCTCCAAATAATCCAAAAGTGTATACAGGCCCCGCGTAGCGTAGTTGCTACCGCTCTCGCTTTCGGTGAGAGCGGTCCTGGGTTCGATTCCTGGTGAGGGCACTCCTTCGAAAAAGTGTAAAAAGCTTTTTCAGGCCAGCCATCCTCATTGAGGTTTTCCTGGATTTTCCTCAGAGATACCTGAGAAATGCTAGGGTGGTATCTAACTTATAGGTCCCAGGCCGCTTCCTTCCCTTTCCTCGGACAGTGTGCTCGCCGAGAGACATCATCCCTCATACATGACGGGCTAACATGGCCTTAGATGCCGAAGGCCCAAAAATCTAAATCCTAAATCCTAGAAACGTATAAAAAGTTTAAGATTGTGAAATTTTTAAACTATTCAAAATGTAATTTAAAAAGTTCAAAATAATAAATTATTTAAAATATGCACTTCATTGAATTAGGAAATGGATTTGATAAAACTGATGTTATAAAACACACTGAGAAAAATGAATGGGTTGAAACGTGACCACGCGGTGTGGTTGAAAAGTTTCAAACCAAATTGGTTTGTTTGGGAGCGATTTGGGGTCACTTGCAACCCAACTGCATTAACCGTTGGGTCAACAAAATGACTATATGTCACTGTAGAGAACTTTAAACTAACACTTGGGTCATACCTGGTTAACGGAAAGTGTCATGATGCCTGAAACATATAGTCTAAAGAAAGTTGATTTACGTAAACAATTTAGTACCACAAAAATTGCAACATATGTTTGTTATTTACTGTCTATTTAGTCGAAATTATACAGAGTTATATCTTGACAGAGCACGATTACTATAGCAACGTAAGCTCGGCCCAAGCGGAAGGCTACAGACGAAGAAAATAGCACACTGCATCGAAGCCACAATGCGTGAATAGCAGTGCTGCCATCGTTTTTCTTTATCTGTTATTCATATGTCCTAGCCCACAAGAATAGCGATGGCAAGACTGTTACTCATGTAACTGTTGTCAGACTATTCACAAGATTAAGAAACTATTATTGGGACCAATTACAGAAAACACAATGGCGTAAATAAGGGTCCCACAGATCCCACATTGCGGGGCCCAAGCCATCAAGGGGCCCCCAAATCGAGAAGTAGGACGTAGAGAAGGGGCCCCACTCCACGCTGTCTGCGGGGAGACCCCCAAGCCTTTAGTTACGCCACTGAGAAAACATAGAACGTTATTTGTTACTTTGCATAAATGCCAAAAATACTGTGAGAAACTTTGAAGTAACTACTTCCTGGCTGTAAGCAAATGTAAATACTAACAGCCAGTAAATAGTTATTTCTGATGTGCTCGGAAGCAGGGTTGAAAAAAAAAACATTTAAAAAAAGTTTTTTAAGTTTAAAACGTTGTTTTGTTTAAAACGTTTTTAACTTTTAAAACAAAGTACTTTGTTTTAAACAAAAAACGTTTAAAATGTTTATTTTGTTTAAAACAATAATCTAAATAGGCATATATATTACATTTTTACATTCTTAGGTACTGCTTGCCATCTATATTCAACCGCTAGATCAAATTTCGGGAACTTCCCTACTCTCGATCCGCCCAAATGTTCAATCCCGGAGAAAGAAATGGGGATTTTCTCGATTTCCGTTCACAGAATATGTAGTTTAGTTTCTTTGTGTTACGTTCTACTGGTCGTCTGCATTATTAATTTTTAAACGCCCATTGACGCAACTGCTGTGTCAGGGCTTTAAACCTCAATGGCTCAGTCTTAAACCTCAAATTAAGGCTGGAAGATGGTTTTGATACAAATTTATTCATGAAAGATGCAGCTTTGCTGGTGTGCATTTTATGTATGTGGGAAGAGGGTAAATATCGTGTTTTTGTTTTGTTTTTCAACAGTTTTTTGGGGGCCATTCCCCCTCTTGTGGGATAGATTCATAAAAATTGTTACGTGAAGCAATTAAGTAGGTTACTACATGGTAATGTCGTGTATTTGTACTTCTTGCTTATATGGGGGAGCAGGGAGGGGGCAAAGTTAGCCAATTTTTGGAGTTTAAGTTTCTTTGATGTAAATTACATTTATTTTTACAACAAACATCAATAGCTCAATCCTTAATTAAGCTAGAAAGATGATTTGGTACCAAAGTATTTTTGAGGGATAAAGCTTTCCGTCAGTTGCATTTTATGTATTACGGCCGAGAGAGGGAGGGTGAAGTTTTTTTTTCATCAGGTTTTGGCGGGTTTTCCTCCCCCCTTTGTGGTACATCCATAAAAATTGGTATGTGAAGCAATGAAGTAGTCCCCTACATGATAGTAACTTGTATGTGTACTTGTTGTTTATAGAGGAAGAGGGGGTCAAATTTGGTTAATTTACATTTATTTTCGGGACGGTCCCATATAACACAAGATATATTTCACGGAAGTGATCTAGAAGCATAATTTTGTTCGTATACATGACGTGTGCAGCACATATGATTTGCATATGGACATGGTACTATAGTGGGGGAGGGGAGAGAATGTCTAATTCAATGAATGTTTTTCTACGTATATATTTTTTAAATATTTCCTACACAAAACGAATTCATTACGCAATGGCAGCAATGGCTACCATTTCTTATATTATTGTCACAAGTATGTGGCCTACACATTAGCACCATTTTGTCAGCCTACGGTGGCTGCAAGGTTTGCCAGGGCCCCGCAAAGTCAATATGTTCATATTTTTAATGATTTTTTTTATGTCTGTTCTTTTTCTACGAATACGGCGGGAATTTCACGAATGCTACCTCGTTGGAATTTGTGGTCTATAAGCTTTCCAATGGTGTATAACTCATGACTCTGTGATAATTAGGGGGGTCACCAGAGCCCCGAACGTGAGAGTCTACCATTTTGTTAAAAATCCCTAGCGGGTGTCTAGAGTTAATTGTGTTGTTATGCCGTAGACACTAATCATTATTAGCTACCCATGTTGCAAATAGAGATATATATCTTGAAAACTGTTTAGTTAAAATGTCATTTGCTCCTTGTAGGCTAGTCACTGCTCTTTTCTATGAGTTGTATTGTATTTGTCTCTGGAGCATATCTTCTAGCTTATAACGTGAGAACTGTCATTATTATGGAAATGATAGTGATCAAAAAATACCCAAGTTTTGAATTTGTGAATTTGGATCTTAGAATAGTGTATAGTGTGTTTAATCTCCGTTATTCTTGGAAATTAAGAAATGTTCAAATACTTCACTTGAATTTCTGATGGTTTAGTTATACGCACACTGATGTGTAGAATTTCGTTCAGTAATTGCTGTTATAATAAGAATATAACTCTGCTTGTAATTTACTCCATGCACAAATCCTGCGAAGGATGGGTTGTTTGTTAGAAAATTAAATTAGCTTCTTCAATCTGATATTTTAGTTGTTTTAAACATGTCCAACCAGCATCGAAAAAAACACGTTTAAAACAATTTGTTTAAAACGTTTAAAACAAACTGAATAAAACAACCGCTCTCGTTTTAATCATGTTTTAAACACTTGTTTTAAACATTTTGTTTTAAACATATCAACCCTGCTCAAAAGACGATATCTTTGGTGTTGAATTAAAACCCAAGCAACACGCTGAAGTGCTAATCATTTTGTGTTGTAGTGTTGGGTCACATTTGTAACCAACTGACGTTTTAACATTAACCACATATTGTGTTAAATCCCCTAACGTAACCTTGTCTTTTTAAACCCATTATTTCGTCATGTTTTAACTCCACCGTAGTCAATTCTACCTAATTGTTGGGTTATTTGCACTCCCTCTATTCTCCAAGCGATCCCACAATGTGCTGATTTCTTACCTCACGCTTGTTCACTTTTAACTACACGTTTGGTCAAACGCATTATCGGGTTAATGGAATTTACACTTCGTTGGGTCATATTGTACACCAAGTTGGATTAAACCAGGGATGCAAATAACCACTGGCCCGGGGCGACTGGTTCATCGGTGCGGGCGAGTATTTAATATCATACCGAAGGTAAGTAAATGATTTCTATTGTGGTATATGGGCTAGCAGCTTTATTCTTGGGCGAGTAAAATTTTGTTGCTTATTTACATCCCTGGGTTAAACTTATTAACCGGTTATGCGATTTTACACCAATTAGGTCGTGGGGTTGGACTCCTACATTTAACTACATGCTGGGTTGAATTTATTTCAACCCAATTTAACTAAACGCTTTGACCCTATTTGGGTCGGAGCAGTTTCAGCCACTGGTTAGGTTAAAATATGCACCGATAGGGTCAATTTCAACCCAATTATTTTTCTCAGTGCAGTAGGAATTGATAAACCATTATTCTGTAAAACCTTAAACCATTAAAAACTGTTTTGTAAAAAATGATCTGAAGTTTCTTTAGCAACCAAACTGATTCTATAATTTTGAGACTTGATGCTGACGTTAGTTTTTGGAATAAAAGAAGTTGTGCTTTCAAGTCATTACCAATTGAAATTTAAAGTCAATTCGTAGCAGAAGGTCAAAGACAACACACTTATTTGTTCCTTTGTTTATCAAAGTTTAGCATCTCTTTCCTGCGACGAGGCTATATGAAACGTGTATCTTTTATTTTTTTTTTTTTAAGATGAAAGGCGAACCGCCGTAATATATTCAATGCTCCTCAACCAAAAGTCCAAACCGTGACTGTTCTGTAGGATACATCCTTATTAGATCGAAAATGGCGTTCTTTCAAGTGTGTGAGTTCGAGGAATAAGTAATAGTGTGACGGAGTTAGATCTGGGGACTAATAAGGTTGATTTAAACCAGAGATTCTCAACCTGTGAGTCGCGAGACAGTTTTATGGTGGTTCGCGAAGATAAGCGAAAGAGATAAACATAATTAGAATCTAATACCGGAAAATATTTTTAAATATTATTTTGAATTTTGTTTTGATAGGCATATTTATTTTTATTTTTATACATACTGTTAAAAGAACAGCAAAAATAGATCTAATAAAATTTTCAACAGGTGCAGAGTTGTTTAAAAATCAATTGAAAGGGGTACGATATGAAACTAATGAGAACTGTATATTGAAATGTCAGAAATATACAATTGCAACAAAACGTGCATATTGAAATACAATTAAAATTGAAAGCTAATGAGGAACCTGAGTATGGTGTGATTTCACTAGTGTGGCAATGTTAGGTTCAATCTTTGTAACGCACTTTATCAAACCATTTAAAATACTCAATAACTTTTTTAACAACTGACCAAGTTTTTAACCAAAATTAGAAATCACTTTATTTTTCTTATCATGTGACCCAAAATTAAGGGATATATAAAGTTTTAAAATTTACAAACTGCCTTCATTTTGAAACAATATGGCGGATTAGACTCGATGTTTGTAATATGAATGAACTGACCAAATTTGGTTTCAATCCATTCCTTTTTAGGAAAGTTACTGTATCCACTACGTATAAGAAATGGATTTTACTATTATAGAAATAGATGGATATCGTGAAATCTCAGCAATAGGTATACAAAAAATCCCACGGAAGCTTATTTCAAATCAGAAATTATAAGAGAGTCGCTGGCAAGAGGATGTGATAAAATAGGGGCGTAATAGGAATTAGGTTGAGAACCACTGATCTAGACATTGAAACCTCCAGATAATACAGTGTTAGTTTTGGATAGGGGTGTTGTTCCAAATGGATAGGGGTAGGGTTACCAGACGTCCCGGTTTTCAATGAAAGAACTAACTGTCCCATAAACGTCTTTCGGGACGCTTTTTTGTCCCGGTTTCGTTCTTCAGAATGAAAATAAATCTCATATATGTGCATTCGTTACAATATAGTGATGGTATTACCATACATATAAAGAGAGAGTGTGAAGCTGGAAAAGTCAAGTTATTGGCCTAATAGGAAAGATTTTAGCTACTCTGAACGTATTGTTTTAAACTTCCATTCTTCTACATCAGACATATCTTATAAGACGTGTTTGAAAGAGGTGAGGTGAAAGACGTGTTTGAAAGAGGCATTTAGATTCCTAGTCTTACATCTAAGTTTCATTTGAAATTACACTTCAACCATTACAGAACTGAGTTGTTCCTAATATACTTTCCCATGTGTGGATAAATATTTCTAAAGATGCTGTGTATGCATTCAATAATTGTGGATTTATATTCTTTCCTTTATCTAATAAAATTTTCAGTAATTTTGGGGTTAAATTCCCTAACAATTTACTCTAGCCCAAGAAGTAGCAGTTAAACACATAAAGGCATGTATCTTGTTTAATTTTGAGCTGGACTTTCTTTTTGCGAAACTTTTGGAGAGCCTGCGTAAATCTTTAAAGAGATTAATTTTTTGTTTGTCGTTCTGAATTTAACGTAAATTTATTTTTCTTGCTAAATGCTAAATTTGTATTTCTTTTAAAGTAGTCTTTCTGGCTTAGGTGATGACGCAAAAAGGAAAAAAAAGTATCTCTAATCATAAATGGGAAGGTGTATTGTAATTGGTGCAATATTTAGGACCTACTAAACGCAACAAATCGGAATTCAGAACAAGGGATGCCAGGCAACTCTTCTTATATTACCTTTTCGCATTTTTTATACATCCTTTGTGGGACTTCATTTGTGTTAACTGTTATGAACTGGAAAACTGTGAGTAGTAACCTTGAAAAGACAGGTAATTAATTGATTCTGGCCACATCGGTACGAACCCTGACCTTATATATAGCCTGAGATCGGTGTCCCGGTTTTTCGTTCACAAAATTTGGCAACCCTAGATAAGGGTGTTGTCCTGAAGGAACAATATTACCTTTTTAACTTTCCCACGGTATTGCATTTTAAAATTGTCTTTCAGTTTTGTGGGTAGGAGTCTAAGGCAGAGTAATAATCTGCATTAAATATCCGACTCTTGGGGAGGTAGTTAATGAGTACAACTCCATCTTAATCGCAGAACGATATTGCAAACACTTAGGTAAAACGTTTGTAAATTTAGGAAATTGTATCACAATCTCAAAAATGGGACATGACTTGAATTACCTCTTCTTTATCCCTGAGTTCTCCCACAGTAATTAAAAGTTTTTTTTTTTAAATCATCTAGTGTTATAGACAAACTAACGTAATTGTTGTTTCAGAATGTTCCGGCTGAAGAGAGCTCGTCAACTGGAACCCCAACGGACAATAGTACGCCGAGAGAGATGAATGAGAACCCAACTGCTCAGATTGTTCATCCACAGCCTGATCAGTCTGCACGTTCTTCTGAAGATGAACACATTTTTGTCCGTGCACTACAAGTGAGTATAGCCTTAGAAAGATAAGCGGTCAATGATAAGAAGAAAGGTTCTAATGTTGCTGCTTAGGCATTGGCTACACAAGATAATTGTACAGTTTTTGCGAAATGATTGCGTCCCAAATCCGAAAGTTTAATCAATGCCTTAAGTCTTAACAGCAGCGCTATAGACAGAAAAGAAATAACAGACGCGTTTCGTTTTTTATACAAGATATGATTCATAAATTATGCACACTTTACCCATTTAACATTACTGTCATGTTATTTTGACTTTTGCTACAAAGTTTATATCCAATCCCTCATGGCGGTTCATGATATTAAGTCCCAGTAAAGGAAAAACTTAGAACTCAGAACTACTCAAGTCTCAGTGATGCAATTTTATCCACTTGTTAGTGCACAACTATAGTCCATTTTGTGTAATGTTTAAAAAATTCCAAAAAATCAAGTATATGGTTCTCAGATCTGAAACTTGTTTCGGACGTTATTTATTATCTAGTCTTTATGTTAAAAAAAAATGAAGATGAGTCTCATTTACACATTCTAAAATGGCCATTTCTAGGTTTCCAACCTCAATGTTCCGAGCCTTTTTTCGACGTTCTGAAATACATCTCAATGTGCAGAGAACAATGAATGTTGTCCAATCCATTATCTTTCATATGGTTATGGTTTGAACTCATTATCTTTAAAACCTAAAAAAAAAGTCATAGCGTTAGTGGTTGAGAGCTCAAAAAGTTCAAAATAAGCTCAGACGCCTGTTTGCGAAGCTGAAAATTAAATAAATACGTTTTCAACTCCATGAATGTGGTATACAAACTTAGGTAAAAAATTAATAAAAAACTAAATTTTGTCAGCAACCATCATTGGTTGACTTCAATTGGATTGCCCCTTTGCCAAAATCTACTTATAATACAATATTCCCCTAAATTTGCAAATTTAAACTGTATACTCAAGCAAATAAGGAGAATATTTAACTTTTAAACACAAGTAAACACAAGGTAAGTACAAAACAACGTTCACGACTGTTCTTAACCCCCACACGGTGCCGAATGTAAAGTTTTCTTTTTCTTTTTTTTCTTTTCTTTTTTTCTTTTTTTTTTTTTTTTTTTTTTTTTTGCATGGCAGGGCGAATGTCCGAACACACACACATAAAAATACAAAAATATTCAGAAGATTAAAAATGCCATAATTCAGAAGCATACTGATAATTTGCACTAGTAGTCCAACAGAATGGTACATAATAATAGGAATATACAGAAAAATCATATAACAGCAGTTGCCTAGTAACACTATTATTTCTATCTCGGTAGTAATCGATAATACTAGGCTACAAGGGCGCCGATCCTGGGGGGGGGGCAGGGGGAATTTACAGAGAAATCGGCGCCCTTGCTAGGCTGTTGTGCAGAGTAGCAGCAGCCAAGATGTTCTTTATTTTAAAATTAAAAGAAAAAAGAGGTTTTTGGGAAAGAAAAAAGCGGAGTTACACGCGATTCATTAAATGCTATCTCACAAGAGACGTATGCGAAGCGTGACAGCTAGATATTTATGAAAATTGGTACAATGACTAACTGTTTGTCGTTAATCATCGTGGTGATAGTCACTCGGTGCGGAAATCCCTTGTTTGCCTGCTACACATAATACCTATATCAAGCAGTGACCAAGTTATACTCCAAAAACGCCGGAAAAAGGCAGAAAATGTATGCAGGTAACCTGATACCTACGGGAAGGGTCACGTGACCAAGAACACGGCAGTAGTCATACAAACAGTGTTGCCATCCCAACACAAATTTATAGTTTTTCAAATAGATCGTATATCATTAAAGCAATTGGCATAAAACGTAAAAGAACATAAGCAAAAGATGGGTTATCAGTATTGCAAAATAAGGAAGATAAAAGGCTCTAAACTTGAGAGATTATGGGACCTGTACAGAGAAATAAAGAAATGTACAACAACAACAAGACTGCAGAAGGAACAAATGTATAGTATGGAGTAAACTACAACATACACAGCATTCAGTGACTAACGGGCTTGATACAGGATTCACCCAAAAAGGGGACATATTAGAGTAGCCGTAGGAAAAGGAAGAAATCCCATGTGACATAATGGGAAAATGTGAACATCAAATCTTCCTGTAGTGCAGAAATTCCAATTGCTTTTGTGTGGAATCGATATCTCGAACCGTTCCCTCGAGATATAAAACGAACTGTCTTGTGGTCACAACACTGCATAAAATTTTGCATGCCTTCCAAACCACAGAAACGACGTCGTAGCACCTGAAGAGAGCACAGAAAAGCTGTGGCACGAAAAGTAACAAATCTGTGACAAGAATGTAAGTCAGAATCGATTCGCAAAGATTAATGACCTTTGATAGGTGTCAGTCGAGAGTATAGGAAACGTTAGCATGTGAGACAACGATGAAGACAAAGCACAGTGCATTCAGGTTACGAGTAATATACAGGCGCAAAATATTTTAACATTACAGCAATACATACAACAGAGTATACACCTAGCCGCATACTCGATATGACGTATCAAGCCCTGGATGTTGTGCATGCTGTCACTGGATGTTGTGCATCCTGTGGTTTACTCCTTACTGTACATTTGTACCTTCTCCAGTCTTGCTGTTGTACATTTGTTCCTTTCTCTGTACGGACCTCATAATTTCTCAAATTTAGAGCCTCATATCTCTCTTATTGGCAACACTGATAGCTCGCGTTTTGTTTATTTTCCTTCACGTTTTATGCTAATTGTTTTAAAGCCATAAAATCGTATACGTTCTATTTGAAAAACTATAAGTTTATGTTGGGATGGCAACACTGCTCGTATGACACTACTACCGTGTTCTTGGTCACGTATTCCTTTCTGTAGGTATCAGCTTACCTGCATACATTTTTTATTTTCAGCCTTTTTTCTGGCGATTTTGGGGTATAGCTCGGCGCAGCCTCACCCGGCCACTGTAGCATATGCATTATACGTAGCAGGTAAACAAGGCATTTCCGCACCGAGTGACTATCACCGCAATGATTAGTGATCCACAATTAATCAAAGGACCAATTTTCACAAATATCTAGCTGTAAGGATTCGCATACGTCCCTTGTTAGGTTAATTAGGTTGTTTCTAATTGATAATAAAGACTTCAGCAAAAATGTAACAACATTAGTTGAAACTTTATGCTAACTCATCTAGTGCTATAGACAAACTAAAATAATTGTTTTACTTCAGAATATTCCAGCTGAATCGACATCGTCCAACGGAACCCCAACTGACAACAGTATGTCGAGAGAGATGAATGAGTACCCAATAGTTCGGTTTGCACGTTCTTCTGAAGACACACAAAACGCCGCTCCTTTACTACAAGTAAGTATAGGCTTAAAAATAAAAGGAGACGAAGATCGTAATGTTGCTACTAATACATTGGTTACGAAAGATGATTATTCTATACACTTTTGGCGAAAGGGTTGTGTCCCAAAATCCGAAAGTTTAATCAATGTAATCAGTCAATTGCTCAATACCATATTCTAAATTACGAACGCAAGAAATCAATATTGTCGATTTTGCAAGAGTTTCAAGAAACTATTTTGTGGTAGACAAACATTGTACACTTGGATTTTCTCGGGTTTTCCAGTTTACTACCGCATTCTTCATTATACCATTTCATTCATTTATGATCACCGTGTCTCTTAGTGTTCATGCAAAATTGCAAGACATTATAACAAAAAAAATATTTAATTTCATTCCATGTTCCTATATGTTGCACCTAATTACTTTGAAGCGTCATCCACAGCTTTCAAAAGTTCAAACGAAGGTTCTAAACCTTCTTTTGAATTCTCAAATGAATCATCTTCTTTACTCTCATCCTCATGTGACTTTCGTTCATACTTTCCTGGATGACTTAATAGGTGTACCAGAAATTTAAAGAATATTTTCTGTTTGACCTTGATAAGAACCAATAACATGTATCTAACGTTTGCACCAGTAATAAGTAAGAATTAGGGAAACAAACACTTTTAAATATTTTGATGTAAAATTATAGAGCTTTAATCTAACAAGGAAAGCTATCCAACTCCTCGACGAGTATCGCATTGAAACTTGCACAAGTGGAAGGACATATTGAAAGATGGAAATATGCTTACTCTTACGATTCGCAGCGTCGTCGAACCGAAAGTAGAACGATTGTTCTCCCATAGCCCCTGAAAGTTATGTAATGTGGTCATACATGCCAGAATGTGATACACTGGAACCTGTTTTCTCACGAAGACAAATATTGCAAACTCAAGATGATAACAGTCGGTGGTGATTGGGATCTCTGGTACGTCATTGATGAGAACCGATGTCAAATGGAACACGATACGATACACCAATCGTAAGTTCCAAACGAACACGTTTACCCGGTGGAGAAAAGGGACACACTGAAACCACAACGCAAAAATGGCTTTCTATGATAATAATAATAATAATAATAACTAACTAACTAACTAACTAACTAACTCTATGGCCTATGGAACCCGGAGGTTCAGTGCCGCGTTCACAAAAGCTCTCCACTGACTTCTATCCTTAGCTGATTGCATCCAGTTTCTACTTTGTATTCCTATCTCTGCGAGATCCATCTTAATATTATCCTCCCATCTGCCCCTAGGTCTTCCTAATGGTCGTTTTCCTATGGGTCTACCAGTCAAGACTTTGAAAGCGTTTCTACTTTCTTCCATTCTAGCTACATGACCTGCCCACCTAAGCCTCCTAGACTTGTCGACCCTAACAATGTTGGGTAAACCGTATAAACTATGTAGTTCCTCGTTATGGAGCTTCCGCCATTCCCCATTCTCGTTCCTCTTGGGTCCGAATATTCTTCTCAGGATCCTGTTCTCAAATACTTTCAGTCTATGTTCTTCCCTCAGAGTAAGCGACCATGTTTCGCAACCATACAGAACAACAGGCATGATTATCGTTTTATATATTTTAAGCTTCAAATTCCTCGACAGAATTCGCGACGACAAGAGATTTTGAACCGAGTAGTAACACGAATTCCCTGCTTTTAGTCGACATTTAATTTCTTCGTGAATATGATTTTCGTCTGTTAACACTGATCCTAAATATTTGAAAGTATCAACTTTATCAAAAGCATTATTTAATATTTTAACGCCTCCACAATTTGCCGTATTACGGTCCCGACGTACTTCCATGTATTTAGTTTTCTCTGCATTTACTTCTAAACCCATGTCCCTGCAAGCGTTTAATAAGATCTCTGCATTTATTTCTACTGTTCTCCTATCCTCCCCTATTAAATTTACATCATCAGCATATGCCATAACCTGGTGAATGCCGTTCAACTCTAAGCCCTGGTTGCTATCTTTGATTTTCCTTATGGCGTATTCCAGCACAAAGTTAAATAATAATGGCGACAACGCATCTCCTTGTTTTAGGCCATTTTCGACGTGGAAGCTCGTGGACAAAAATTTTCCTACCCGGACTTTACTTTGGGATTCACTTAAACATATCTTAATTAATCTAATTAGCTTTCTCGGTATTCCAAGTTCTGTAAGAACGTTGTATAATGTTTCTCTCCTAACCGAGTCGTAAGCTTTTCTAAAATCAATAAATATTTGATGTACCGGGGTATTGTATTCCCACTTCTTTTCGAGTATTTGGCGAATGGTAAATATTTGGTCGATAGTTGATCGATTTCGTCTAAATCCGCACTGATAATCTCCAATAATTTCATCCGCGTATGGGGTCAATCTTGCTAACAGAATATTTGAAAGGATTTTATAGGATGTTGACAGAAGAGAAATGCCTCGATAATTATTACAGTCAGTTTTGTCGCCTTTCTTGTGAATTGGAACAATGATTGACTCTTTCCACTCTTGTGGCAATTCTTCCTTGTTCCAGATAAGGAGAATGAGTTTGTGTATCTTGTTCCACAATTTTTCGCCTCCAGCTAAAATTAACTCAGCCGGAATTTCATCTACACCCGGAGATTTGTGTTTCTTTAATTTCTTTATAGCGGCTTCCACTTCTATTCGATTGGGTTCTGGAATATACGGTTCTGCGGTGTGTATCTCCTTTTCTCCACGCACATTAGTTTTTGGCTGCGTGTTAAGCAAATCGTCAAAGAAATCTTTCCATCTATTTAAGATGCTATCCGTATCAGTGAGAACTGTTCCGTCAGATTTCTTTAATATATAAGCACGAGGTTGATAGCCTTTCTTAAAATCGTTGATCCCCTTATACATGTCCCGAATATTTTTATTTTTACTATTATCTTCAAGTTCCTTAATTTTAGCTTTCAAAAAATCGCGTTTCTTTGTTCTAAAAGTTTTGGAAGTTTCCCGTCTGATATCTGCGAAATTTTGTGTAGTTATTTCATTCGGATTTTGTAGCCACCGTAATTTTGCCTGTTTTCTCTTCTCTGCTAGTTTAATGCATTCTTGGTCGAACCATGGTTTGTTCCTACGTATTTCCGCGTGTCCCAATTTTTCTATTGCTGAACTTTTAATGCTATTTCTAATTTCAATCCAAGTATCCTCAACACTAGTGCACTCCGAGTCTTCTAAGACCGAGAATCTATTCGAGACTTCAATCTGGTATTTCTCTCTTACCTGGCTCTCTTCTAATTTCTTTAAATTAAATCTCTCCGTTTTCGGACATTGAATATTACCTTTATTCAACGATAATCTCTCCCGTATTATCGCTACTACCAGGTAGTGATCAGTGTCACAATCAGCCCCTCTAAACGACCGGACGTCAATTATGCTAGATTGTCTTCTTCTATCTACTAAAACGTGATCAATTTGATTATGTGTTTTTCCGTCTGGTGATGTCCAAGTGTATTTATGAACGTCGCGATGTGGGAATTTTGTACTCTTCACGATTAGGTTTTTGGATGTTGCAAAGTTCACGAGTCTAACACCGTTGTCATTACTTTCCTTATGCAAACTTTCGTTCCCTATAATCGGTTTGAAAATATCCTCTCGTCCTACCTTCGCATTGAAATCCCCTAATAGGATCTTCATATGGTATCGCGGGAGTTGGTCAAATATCCGTTCCACTTCTTCGTAAAAACTATCTTTTATATCGTCACCCTTATCTTCAGTTGGAGCATGTACATTTAAAACAATAATATCACACCACCGTCCCTTAAGAGTAATAAAAGAAAGTCTGTCAGTAACAAATTCAACCCGTTTAATTGCTGGTAATATTCGTTTGTGAACGAAAAACCCTGTTCCTAACTGGTGATTTTTATTTCCTTCCCCGTAAAAGAACGTAAAATTTCCGGAATTCTCAGATCCATTTCCTTCCCACCTAACTTCCTGAACTCCTACTAAGTCCATCCTGTATTTCTCTAACTCACTCGTTACAGATTTTAACGCGCCTGCCCTATAAAGACTTCTAATATTCCATGTTCCAAATCTCATGTCCATTTTCTTTTGCTGATGTCGTGCCAAGTTATCAGTCCTTGTCCGAGGCTTTTGTGAATGTTTCTGAACAAGTACCTTTTTTTACAGGATGAGGGTGTTAGCCTTACCCAAACCCCCAAGCTGGAGGACCACTCCTAGTCGTCTGTCCGCGACTGCTTATTCAGTATATTCGCAGCTAACCTCTATATCTAGAGGCCTTCTCCTCGATCCGCAACCTGAGGACGCGCCATGCCGTGGTGACAGGAACCCAATAATAATAATAATAATAATAATAATAATAATAATAATAATAATAATAATAATAATAATAATAATAATAATAATAATAATAATAATAATAATAATTATTATTATTATTATTATTATTATTATTAGTAGTAGTAGTAGTAGTAGTAGTAGTAGTAGTAGTAGTAGTAGTATGATTAGCATTATTAATATGAGCGGTATGATGAGTAAAAATAATAATCAGAAGAATATAACAAATAGGTTATATTGTTGGGCCCGTTAAGTAACGAAGGACTTCGGCCCGTCTTGAGTGTCCTCTAGCACTACTATAAAAGTTTTAGAATGCACAAACTACCATACCCAGCGGGATTCGAAGTCAGGACCCTGGAGTCACTGCCTTGATGCCTCAATCTACACGAACACGAGGTTTGCAAACAGAAGAAATAGTATAAGACAGGGTTTCTCAACTGGCGGTCGCGAAGATCAGCAAAGAAGAAAAATATAATTAGAATCTAATACCGTTTTTTTTTTTAAATAATTATTATTTTGAATTTTGTTCCGATAGACAATTTTTATTTGTGTACATAATGTCAAGAACAAAAAAAAAAAAAATCTACTAAACATTTTCAACAGGTGCAGAGTTGGTTAAAAATCAATTTAAATTAAAGAGGTGCGATATAAAAACTGCATATTGAAATACCAAAATAATGCAAATGCATTTTATCTGTTTATGATATGACCCAAAATTGAGGGAGTTATGAAGTTTAAAAAAAAAAATATCAAACGGCCTCCATTTTGAAACAGTATGACGGATCGGATTCGATGTTCGTAATATGAGTGAACTGACCAAATTTGGTTTTAATCCATTCACTTTTAGGGAAGTTACTACATCCACTATATACAAGAAATGGATTTTACTATTAAAGAAGTAGATGGATATAGTGAGACCTCCGCAACAGGTACCGTATATTAAAAATCCGACACGAGATTATTACAAGTCATAAATTATAAGGGTATCGCTGGCAAGAGGATGTGATAATATGGGAGTCGTGATCGGAATTAGGTTAAGAACACTGGTATAGGATTATTATTATTATTATTATTATTATTATTATTATTATTATTATTATTATTTTTATTATTATTATTATTTCGGCTTCTTCGTCTTATTGCCAACCTCATGTACGTCTTGGTTGAGGTATCAAGCCAACGATTCATGGGTTCCGACTTCGAATCCCGGCTGAGTATGGTTGTTTGTGGATTCTAAAACTTTTAAAGTAGTGCTAGAGGACACTCAAGACGGGCCGAAGTCCTTCATTACTTAACGGGCCCAACAATATAACCTATTTGTTGTATTCTTCTGATTATTATTTTTACTCATCATACTGCTCATATTAATAATGCTAATCATACTACTACTACTACTACTACTACTACTACTACTACTAATAATAATAATAACAGTCACGCTAATAACAATAATAATCATCATAGAAAGCCATTTTTGCGTTGTGGTTTCAGTGTGTCCCTTTTCTCCACCAGGTAAACGTGTTTATTTGGAACTTACGATCAGTGTATTGTATCGTGTTCCATTTGACATCTGTTCGCATCAATGACGTACCAGAGATCCCAATCACCACCGACTGTTATCATCTTGAGTTTGCAATACTTGTCTTCGTGAGAAAACAGGTTCCAATGTATCACATTCTGGCATGTATGGCCAGATTACATAACTTCCAGGGGCTATGGGAGAACGATCATTCTACTTCCGGTTCGATGACGTTGCGAATCGTAAGAGTAAGCATATTTCCATATTTCAATATGTCCCTCCACTTGTGCAAGTTTCAATGCGATACTCGTTGAGGAGTTGGATACCTTTCCTTGTAAGAACGTAAACACGTTGATGAGTTTCAACCCATCACTCGTATTGACATTCACTCTAACGTATGCTCCAGATTTCATTTTTTGTAAATAAATCACTTAGCAGAAGATGCTTCCTTTCTTCCCTCAAAACCAAAAATATATTATGAAGATGTGTGGTGCAGTCATAGATGTCATCTAATAAGTCATCTAAATTACTAACAAGGAGCGGACATGAAGCTGCCATCCTGACATCCGAATCAAATCTAATCCATTCGATAAACATAACAAAGATATGTGCATGTACAAAAAAAAAAAAAAAAAAAAAAAAATACCATGAGCAACGCAGTAAGTCCCTGGGCCCCATTAACTCTGTTAGTATAAAGAAAATCGTAGACTCAAAGTGAAATAGCTATTGCATCAACACTGTTCATTGGAAAATCATGGTTTATTGTTCATTCTCTCCAACATGAAACAAACTTTCCAAAGGTGCTATGTATTGGGACCCATAATGTACTTAAACATAGAAAATTGGAAGAATGTCGGGAAAATTCCTTCCAGAAATCCCTCCTATTAACTTCGGACCCCTCTGAAGTAGTCCTGGGTAAAAGCACACAATCCAAATTTATCTCAAATAGTAGTATAGGGGATAAGGAATGTGTATGCCAAGTTTTGTATTGATAGACAGAATAGATATGAGGGAAAAGCTTGTATAGCAATACACACTTTCCCCTCATACCTATTCTGTTATAATTCTTTTACAGCCTGAATATTATATTCCAAATAAATATAATAATTATTATTTATATGTTATTCTGTCGTTAGTAAATAAATAAAATTACAATAAAATATTGAATGTTTCGTACTTCAAAATATTGGGTTACGCGTCCCCCTCGTCTCCCACGCTCCCGTGCACGGAAATAACGGATCAAAGTACGGTGGGAAACTGGACAGCAAAATTTCGTGCATTGGGACAGAACAAAGCAACATTTGTTTTTCCGCTGTTAAAAATTCAATTACTCAGCGCAGTCCCTCGCCCCCAGAGATGTTCACCCTCGCAAGGGTGGCCCTCTCGAGGGCATCCTCACCCTCAAGTTCCCTCGCCCACAGTGACGCGAGGGCGAGGACAAGTTTTGACCGCGAGGGCGAGGACAAGCTTCGATGGCGAGGGTGAGGGTGCGCGAGCGCGAGGACAAGCTTCGATGGCGAGGGTGAGGGTGCGCGAGGGCGAGGAAAAGCTTCGACGAAGAGGGCGAGGGTGCGCGAGGGCGAGGAGAAGTTTCGGCAGCGAGGGCGATGGTGCGCGAGGGCGAGGAAAAGCTTTGACGAAAAGGGCGAGAGTGTGCGAGGGCGAGAAGAAGCTTCGACAGCGAGGGTGAGGGTGCGCGAGGGCGAGGACAAGCTTCGATGGCGAGGGTGAGGGTGCGAGAGGGCGAGGAAAAGCTTTGACGGCGAGGGCGAGGGTGCGCGAGGGCGAGGGTGCGCGAGGGCGAGGACAAGTTTCGGCAGCGAGGGCGAGGGTGCGCGAGGACAATGACAAGCTTCGATGGCGAGGGTGAGGGTGCGCGAGGGCGAGGACAAGTTTTGGCCGCGAGGGCGAGGGTGCGCGAGAGCGAGGACAAGCTTCGACGGCGAGGGCGAGGGTGAGGACAAGTTTCGACAGCGAGGGTGAGGGCGCGCGAGGGCGATGGACAATTCCATTCGCGAGGGCGAGGGTGAACGAGGGCGAGGGCCAACTGCTACTGCGAGGGCGAGGGTGAGTGAGGTCGAAGTAAAATGAACATCTATGCTCGCCCCCCTAAGAATTTTTGAGTATACTTCACCTGTTATTCACATAGAACTGGTGAACATACATCAACCTCGCTATGCTTGCAATAGGGTGATGAATTACTGCATGGCAACAGATTATAATGGTCTGTGTTAGCCCTATATTATTTCACGTTACCTGGAATTGTGCACTCTTTTTTTTTCTTTTTCTTAGTAGATTTAATGTATATGACATAATGTATATGGAATAAACTAGTTTACACGGAGAACCATGTTTTTAAGGAGAGACAGTGCTTCCTTTTATCTCCAGAAGCTTCCATTGCATATCCTCGAACACGGTCTCTCCTCTAAAACGTACTTTTACAATTAGCATTGCCCATGAGAGCGTACAATTTTTGTGACCAGATTACAAAACCAGACTGAGTTCTTCCAATAGAAATTGATCCACCTTCCGAGACAAGAAACCATTTTTACGAAACATTTCCGAGACGACACAGACCTCAGCTCTTCTCTCGTGGGCAACTCTATTTGTAATGAAACTATGTTTATTTTATGGTCTGGTTTTTAACTTTTTGTTATGTTTTACGAGTATATAGTATATTCTTTTTTTCTTTACAGGAAAGTGAAAACCTGGTAGTGAATCTATCGAATGAATATCATACACTTCTTAGATGTTGTGCATGCCTTATGTATTCTGAAGCTATTAATGTCACTGCATGTACAAGAGGGCATGTAATCTGTGAACTGTGCTCCTTACAACGGCGTGTTTGTACCCTCTGCGCCAGGCTTGAGGCAGCCATGAACGTCATACCCTGCACCTACCAAAGGGATGGTTGCACATTTAGGGGCCCCAACCGAGCATATGTTACTCAACACCAGGAAACCTGTGACTACAGGCCGTATCCTTGCTGCGTGCAAGGATGCAATGTTCAGATAGCGTCAACAGGACTTGAAGCGCATTTTCTACAACAGCATGATGAACCAGGTCGTATGATTTACGGTATGACAGTAAACAACAAATGTCATTTCCATTTCACAGCGAGAAATGAAACAGGAGTCAAGCTTCTGAAGGCTTTAGGCTGGGGCGAATTTGTTTTCAAGAGTAAACGTATTATGGACAAAAGTTATTTTATTGTTCAATCCGTTCGCAGTGAGGAAGAGGCCCTAGACTTTCGTTATACCATTAGGTTGATCCTTGACAGCCTAGGCCATATGGGCTTTTCTTCTGTCCCTCATTCTCTTCGCACACCAGATTCTGTAATCACCTCCAAAAATGATTGTCTTATTGTTTCTGACCCAATAATTCAACGTTTGAATCTCAATCTATTATCTTTTGAATTAGATCTGCGGCGAGGAGAATAATTTCAAACGTAGAAGGTTTCGCCAAACCATCGTCCTTAGATAGGATGTCTTTCTTTAGTTGAATTTAATAACACAAATTAAACATAAGTTTCTTACAAGGCTGTCTATATTCTTTATTATAAATTAACGAGAAATTTCCTTCCTTTGTTCTCTTTACTTTAATATCAAAGAAATTTATTACACCTTCTTTTTCTATTTCCTTCTCTAACATGATACTTTTTCTTTCATCATTCAATTCTCTAACAAATTTCTCCAATTGCCTTCTGGTTCCTTTCCATACTCCAAAACAATCATCCACATACCTACAGAACAATATTAATTTATCACCACCTTTTTCTATCACTGTTTTCTCCCATTCATTCATTACCAGATCTGCTATTACTGGGCTTATGCATGATCCAATGCTCAATCCATCTTTCATTTTCACTATGCTATCACTTATCTTGCAGAAACTATTGTCCCACACAAACCTTAAAGCTTTTTTCATTTTCTCCTTATCCCAGTTTTCAATTTTTCTGTGCTTCATCACCTTGTCTACTACTCACCTTGTCAACTTCTCTCTTGAGGCTGGGGAACATACTTTTAACGTCCACACTAAACATAACAGTCCTTTCTTTTCTGGTTCCTAAACCGTTTATCAATTCTTTCACTTCTGCTGAATTAACTACCCTCTTGCTATCCTGAATTCCTCTGAGAGCTTCTGCAATTTTTTAAATCTTTTTCTCCAATGCTTCCATGAAATTACTCCTACAGTCTAAAACCGGTCTCAGTTTTACTTCCTTCTTATGAATTTTAGGAAAAATTTCAATATTTAGATAGTTAATTAGTATTTAATTAAAGTTAATATTATGTTAAAAGAAATATAAAGATTAATTAACAATGTATTATTTCTGTTAAGAGTTTAAAATTGTCACAACAATGGGCATATATTTTGAATTTTAATGAAAAATGAAAAAAACGATTCTTGATTGGTAGAGATAACAAATTATATTATGTTATCTATGATTTCAGTTGGAATAGTAGTCTGAAGAAGAAAGTGATATACTTCCGAAACTGTAACATTTCTCGTTAATTTATAATAAAGAATATAGATAGCCTTGTAAGAAAGTTATGTTTAATTTGTGTTTAAGATGAACACAATGCCTTTTTATAAAAATATGAATTTAATAAGTAGTTATTTTATTAATATAAGTCTGACGACGTTGATATATTAATGCTTGTTAATTCAAAATAACAAGATAAATATCTCCGTTATTTATAAACATCAACAGAATACTAGAAGCAAGATTGTAAGATTTAAAATAACAGAAGTTATTTCAAACTATTAAAAAAAAAGTTATATGAAATTTCATATTGAAAAGATGAATTAAAAAATGTTTACTGTTTAAAATGTATATAAAAAAGATACAATAAAATATTCAAAATACGCATTTCGTTGAATTACTAAATGGATTGTCAGAAATAGTGTTAAAAGTAAGAGCACAAATTGACAAAGCATTAGTGTATAGAAACAGGGCCGGCTCTACCGTATGTGTAACACGTGCATTTGTACGGGGCGGAAAGTTTCGAAGGGCGGTAAAATCTTTCATAACTGTATTATTTAAAATAAATATTTCTTGTTGGAAACATACTCCATGATGATCGTAGATAAGCTTACTAAGGTGACATTCTATTTGAATACTACTTTCATAAATCATGCTTAGGTTGCATTAGTTTAAGGTCACATGGACAGTGCTAAAGCAAACGGTCAAATAAATCCCTGGGGGCGCGGTGGCTCAGTGGTAGAGCGTTCACCTCTGGTGCTTGGGGTCCCTGGTTCAATCCCAGCTCGCGCCGTGTGGACTTTGTGGTGGACAAACACCGTGCTCATGGGGTTTTCTCGGGGTTCTCCAGTTTCCTTCCACTCTCTTCATTCCACCCTATCTCTCATCATCACCGTCTCCTTTAGCCTAACCGGCATAACCGTGGGACGTAAAAATTACAGATTTCAATTCATTTTCAAACAAAACCCAACTTGAATCGCTTGATTTTTGTCAAATACAAGAACTCAATTCTCGATCAGTAGTGATCATCTGTTCCATTTTGTTATCACGGTTTTGATATGAAAACTAGTTTTGTCTTTGTCCGAAACAAGTTCCTTATCATTGAAGGTGGAAACTTTTTTTTCTTTTTTTTTTACTTTTTTAACAGATGTAGAAGAAAAATCAAGAAATAAATATAAAAGAACTAGTTGCAGTGGAATTGAAAACTAATATATTGAAATTGAAGCTCTATATTGAATTTTGTAAAAAGAATTACCATATTTCCTCTGCAGGCAGGCCCGTATCCAGGGGGGTCTAGGTGGGGCCCGCCCCCCTAAAGTTTGGCTGGCCCCCTTAAAATTTTCACGGTAGACTGGCAAATGAACCATAATATCGTTGCATCACCCCTCTAACTTCAGCCGGCCCCTCCTACATTTTTGGGCTGGCTACAGGCCTGTCTGCAGGTGTGTTTGTTTATCTCTGATTAACAGAATAGATTATTATTTAAAGAAAAAAACTGACTCAACGATATTATATTTCTATTTTTCAGGCTTTACTGAGTGCGAGTATTCCTCCCCTTCGTTGTTCATGATGGGGTAGCATACTAAAAGCCGTAGCTATTAAGGTTTGCTCTTTCTGGAAAAAGGGGGGCGACAAATGATGCAATTGCACGGGGCTGGAAATTGCCTAGAGCCGGTCCTGTACAAAAATTAAAACTATTAAAAATTGCATTGACAAAATTTTATCTGAAATTTCTCTTGCGATCAAGCTGATTTCATAGTTTTAAGTTTGGAAGTAGACATAAATAAACGTTTGGAAGAAAGGAAACTTATTTTTTTTTTTAGGTCGTTATCGATCCGAATAAATCAAAATGAATTCCCAGAGAGAAGGAAAAAAGGCAAATATGAATGAAATATTACTAGTTGAACAGATACTAATAGTTGGTTGTCCTAGAATTTAGTGTCCATTTCAGCACCCAGGTTACATGAGACGTTTATCTATAGTTTAACGTGAGGAATCGAACCCGGGTTTCCTTCTCCGAAGGCATATATATATATATATATACTAATAGTGGTTATTTGTTTGTTTTTCATTAAAGTCTGTTTATAGCAACAAGGCTACATGATTGTAGACTTTATTTAACGTGGAACACGAACCACGTAATACATGCAACTTTCTACCGGGTATCGAACCCGGATTATCACGAACCAACGCATGCGCAATGACCACCAACTCAAATAGGAGTGATAATGGTTTTTATTCGTAAAGATCAAAGAAGTGGTAAGTAAGAGAAAATATTATTTGCTTTTGCAGCCATACTTCAATAATAATAATAAATCTAAAAAAAGAAAGGGTTGCATTTCCATCATATTACGAGACTAAATGTAGTGTAGTCATAATAACTTTAACCAGGTAAGTAATTGACTTTGTAAAGTTCTCCTGTTCTTAGACGTAACCGTAAACTCCAAGAAGAAGAGACAGTGGGGCTTAAGGGTCTTCACTACAGCAAAATTAAACTACCGCTAATTTTAAAGTTTTTCTGTAATATTTTCAAAACAAATAAACATATTCGAAAAGCAGAAACGTAGTGAACTAGACAATACGATTTTGCATGTGATACCTTTATCACAATTCACCCATCTGCTTTTGGTATGCCGCTATTTACAGAACCCGCAAAAAATGTTAAATATATCTACAGTTGCAAATCGAAAGCAGATAGATGAGTTGTGATAACGGTATCACATGCAAAATCGCATTGTCTAGTTCACTACGTTTCTGCTTTTCGAATATCATGGTTTGTTTTGAAAATATTACAGAGAAACTAAAATTAGCGGTAGTTTAAGCAAGCCCAGAAATGGAAGGGGGTGAGGCTCGACCCAACCATACTATAGTTCATTTGCAATCCTACCGTGAAAATTTTAGGGGGGACCAGTAAAAATTTAGGGGCTGGCCGGCCCCCTAGCTCCTCTGCCATTTTAAGTAGACTAAAAACTTTATCCTTCATATAAAATTGTTATTCTTCCTCAAGAGTTCTTGAAAATCAAATTTGTATTCATATTGTTCAGGTTTAAAGGACCGCTTGTGTGACTCGAACACCGCCATTTTGCGGTATGAAAACAAAATATTGTTTAAAAAGTCATTTGAACCTATAATGATACATCATTTCTTTCTTTTTCCTGAAAATAACTAGAACACAAATAAAATAAAAATACAATATTTGAAAGACAAATTGTATTCTAGAACATTTCGTAAGGGTACTTCCGTCACTAGAAAATGGGCAGTAGAGATGAGCATAATCGAGCAATCGCTCATTCTCTATAAAAATAATCAAGTGAATTTTTCTCGGTCTTCTGCTCATGAGCTAATCAGAGGAAGAACTCGAGTGACGAAACCCTCAATCACAATAATGAAACACTTACCCAGAGTGTCTGTGATATGTGTATGCGCTTTTAGGGATGCATTCGAGTCGAGTCGAGTCGAGATTTAAGCCTGTCTCGACTCGTCTCGAGAAAATGTTGTCTCGACTCGTGTCTCGACTCGAAAATATGTTTCTGTCTCGACTCGTGTCTCGACTCGACAGGCTCTGTCTCGACTCGACTCGAATTCGAGTCGAGACGTCTCGAAATTCGAGTCGAGACAAAATATACGAGTTAAAATATACGCACACATCAGCCAGAATATTATGACTACCTACCTTATTGTCAGTGTGTCCAACTTTGGCACAGATAACAATGGCGACGCGTCTTGGCATGGACGTAATGACCCTTGAAAGGTCACTGGAGAGAGTTGATTGGTACACATAGGCAAGGGCGCCGATTTTTCTGTAAATGTGGGGGGCATTCAGATGCAGAAGGCATATATATGAGGATTTTAAGACAAATTGTATTCAAATTATGCCAAATATTGTATATTCATAAATACAATGCGGGGGCTCACATGAGCTTTGGGAGTGCTCGGGCCCCCTCGGCCCCCCAGGATCGGCGCCCTTGCACACAGGTCATCTAATTCCCGTAAATTCCAGGGAGAGGGGCGATGCGCTCTGAAGTCATGTTCAATCACATCCCATTTGTGCTCAATTAGGTTCAGATCAGGCGAGTTGGGCGGCCAGCACATCACTTGGAACTTGCCCCTGTGTTCCTCGAACCACTCCATCACAATCCTGGCCTTGTGATATGGTGCATTATCTTTTCGAAAAATGCCACTACCGTTGGGAAACATGGTCGTCGTCTGCAAGCAGTGTGTGATACGCCTTGGCCGTCATGGTGCCTTGCTCGACCTTCACTAGACACATGGATGCTCACGTGAATGTTTTCCGGAGCATAATTAAGCCACCGCCAGCTTGTCTCCGTCCCGCAGTACAGGTGTCAAAGAACTGTTCTCTTGAAACACGACGGATTCGCACCCTCCCATCGTCATGATGAAGAATATATCGGGATTCATCAGACAATGCAACGCTCTGCCACTGTGCCAAGGTTTAATGACGATGGTCATGTGTTCATTTCAGTCGTAGTTGTCGATGTCGTGGTGTTAACATTCGCACATAGATGGGACATGGGCTTCGGAGGCCCATCGTTCGGGGTGTTCGGTGCACTGTGTATTCAAACGCACTTGTACTTTGCCCAGTAAGAAAGTATGATGTTAGTTCTGCCACAGTTCGCTGCCTGTCTTGTTTTACCAGTCTGTCCAGTTTATGACGTCCGACATCTGTAATGAGGTGAGGGCGCCCAACCCCTCGACGTTTGGACGTCGTTTTCCCTTGGTTTCGCGACTTGTTGAAGACACTCACCACAGCACTCCTCGAACATCCGACAAGTCCTGCAGTTTCCGAAATTCTCCTGCCGAGTCTGCGGGCCATTACAACCTGCCCTCGGTCAAACTCAGATCGCGCGCCTTCCCCATTCTACACACGGCCAGCACTCTCACTGATACTGCATGCACCGTACGCGTGACTGACTAGCAGGCATTCGTCGGCAGGTGACACAGATATCGCCTGGACGGAAATTATATCGATGTTCTGACTGTTCTGACTGATCAGTACATACTAAATAAATTTAAAATGTTGGAAATTTTCAACATTCTGATTAACTTGCAGGAAATTTCACAATGGAAAGAAGCAACTGACTTGGACAAGACAACGGTTAGTTGATGGGGCAATCTTTTTTTCTGGTCTTTGAGGTGTGAGCTTTGACCATGCCTTATGAAATTTTGATGTTTGGTGCTCATCAGTCGCGCTTCCATTTTTTTCTAATTGTTCCAGTTCATGATAATTAACAATACATTGCGCAGTTCGAATACATGTTCACGTTTTCATTCAATCCAACTCAAGCCGCTTCAGATACTATAGAGTTGTATTTGTTTACGAATAATTAATTACGTATTAGAAATACACCCAAACAAAACATTCTGCGTGCTCATCTGCTCAGTATTCAAGGTTTTAATTACAACCTGAATTGTTAAAATGCGAACGTAAGTTGCATTAGATATCTAAGCAGTTCCTAGTCTATGGATAATTCAAGCAATGCTAATTAAAGTCTTTCTAGCAAGCACTTCTGCTGTTCATAAACCTTACGCATTGGAGTAGGAAAAAAAAAGAAAAGAAAAGAAAGAAAGAAGTAAAATTGGTAATTTTGCAACCGTGACTCACTCGGGCTCATGCTCTCTATCCTCAATGGAGCTCGCGTTCGCTAATCTCAATGAGGATCACACTAGTCAAGTTTCTCACTAATTCGAGCTTGAGCTTGATATTTACTGTGAAATTCTCTTTAGCTCGATTTCGTAATGCCACACGTCCTTTCTTGTTTTTACATTTGTCTCACCATTTTCGATTTATACGAGTGGCCGTGGACTTTTCCATTAAGTTTTTGTTTTCATTTTGACCCGCCGCCATTTTGCACAGGGTTGTCGTAGAGAGTCGAGACTTGCTCCATTTTCCTTCATTTTACAACAGATTTCAAACGATGTGCTACTTAACCCCCCTTGCCATTTGAAACTTTTTAGTTGGATCCCGTCTGGGGCCCTGCGGGGAACCCTGGGGCAAACTTTTTACCCCAAAAAAGTGTGGCCTTGAAAATGATGGGATACATGTTCACCGTGTTTTCCACTTACCCAATCGTTTCCGAACAAATGACTCGGTTCAAACTATTCTAGCAGGTAATTTCCTAGCTATGGCTTTTTAAATATTTAGAAATTGGCCATGTTTTTGGCCAATATCACGGGAACGGTAAGCCATAGAAATATGATATTGGTGATAATCAATCCCTAATAGAATGTTAAACATTTTTGTTCTGATATTAATTGGTGGCCACTGGCCAACTGGCCATTGGCCAAACCACTGGCCAGTTGGACAGTGACTACCGGTTACTATTTGGTACCAAAATGTTCAACATCCTTTTAGATATTGATCAACACCAATATGATCTCTCTATGACTTACGGTTCCCGAGATATGGCTGCTTAAATTTCTGTAAATCGGTCATTTTTTGGCCACTATCTTGCGAACGGTTCGATTGACGCGAAAAATTTAATCATTTTGTCTGATAGTTTTTGATGCTCTATCTAATGCAGTGTACAAAATAGAGAATTCAGTAACGAACTTTTTAAGTTCGTTGAATGTGTTGTAACTCACGATATCCCGCCCGGTGACACGTATAACTTCGGGATTCGTCTAGTTATAACATATCCAATGCGAACACAATTGTCTCGTTCGGATCTCAGTGAAGCCACTCCCTTGTCAGTAAGCAACTGTCTTCTTCAAATAACAAGTTGTTATATCTCGAATTATTTTCTTGGAAGATATTTCTGGTAAATACGATAATTTATTGTAATACACTGTAATTCTAGTCTAAGATACACGATATCGAAAATATGGCATTATAGACTAACATAATAATATGCAAATATTACACTGGAAAATAAAATCTTTGGAAAATCGCAAAGAGGAACCTGACATTCATGTTCACAGTCATTCCTCATTATTTGATTTTAATTATTACTTCATTATCAACGAACTTAAAAAGTTCGATACTGAATTCTCTATGTCTGTGTGTCTGTCTGTTATTTGCGATTTTTCAATTTTGAACCGTGTATTTGATAGAGCTTCAAAAACTATCAGAAAAAGTGATTAAATTTTTCGCGTCACTCTTACCGTTCCCAAGATATTGGCCAAAAAATAGCCGACTTCCAGAGATTTAAGGAGCCATATCTCGGGAACCATAAGTCACAGAGAGATCACATTGATGTTGTTCATTACCTAAGAGGATGGTGAACATTTTGGTACCAAATAGTAACCGATTAACACTGGCCAATTGGCCACTAGTTTGACCAATGGCCAGTTGTATAGTGGTCATCAATTAATATCGGTACTAAAATGCATACCATCCTCTTAGGTATTGACTAACACCAATATCATCTCTCTATGACTTACCGTTCCCGTGATATTGGCCAAAAATGGCCAATTTCTACCTATTTAAGGAGCCATAGCTCAGGGACCATAAGTTGTAGAGAGATGACATTGATGTTGATCAATACCTAAGAAGATGGTGAACTTTTTGGTACCAAATAGTAACCGGTGGCCACTGGCCAACTGGCCACGGGTTTGGCCAATGGCCAGTGGCCACGAATTAATATCGATACCAAATTGTTTACCTTTCTCTTAGGTATTGATTAACACCAATATCATCTCTCTATGACTTACCGTTCCCGTGATGTTGGCCAAAAATGGCCAATTTCTAGATATTTAACGAGCCATAGCTTGGGAGCCGTAAGTTGTAGAGAGATCATATTGGTGTTGATCAATACCTAAGAGGGTGGTGAACATTTTAATACCAAATAATAACCAGTGTCCACTGATTAACTGTCTACTGGCCAACTGGCCACCATTCCCCAAATAGTGGCCAAAAAATTCAAATTTCTAGATATTTAAGCAGCTATATCTCGAGAACCGTAAGTCATAGAGAAATAATATTTTACTAATTTTTGCGAGGTAGGAACAATGACAGTTTTCCTTCCCGCTCCATATCTCCATTCTTTTTAAGTCCGTTCTGGCAATGCTCATGGAGCATTCTCAACTGGTTTAATTCTGTGAAACTGTTAGAATTAATTATAAGCTGTGTAGAAACGCTTTCAAAATGCATTAAAATTATAAATGACAAGTAAAAGGTGCCTTGCTGAGCGTACGTTGTAGAGGCCCCCTCAAGTATGCTCCCCCGCACCCCAGGGTATACGCGCCCTTTATCGCTGTCACTGGCTAATATGAATATGAAACAGATGTCAGGCAAGGACAACTAGCGGTGTCTCTCATACGATCAGACGATGACTTATTTATGGCACGTGCCATAGTAGAAGGCGGCATAGTTGAAGAAACTACACCCTCTCAGTAACCTAAATTGCACGAAAATTTCCAAAGCAGATTCATTGACCTGACTACCGCATGTTGCCCACTTTGTCCAAGAGCGGGATGGTTTGTTTCTAACTTTTCTACCGAAAAGCATTTGTCTGGAATGGTGTTTCGGAGACAATAAAATAAAGAAAATATACTAGGAGAGAGAGAGCAGGGAGGAGGGAGTGTACCAATTATTCTTTCCTCTAAACCAGCGTTTCCCAACCTTTTTCAACTTGCAGCACACTACGGGTGTTACATGAATTCTCGCGGCACACTTATAGATATTATTATTTGTAAATATAAAACACACTGGTATTTTTTTCTTTGATTACTTATCTCCTTCGCACAGAGAAGAAAGCTCGATCACTGGGTTTTCCTCATGGTAAATCACTATGCTTATTTTTCATTCTAATTTAAAAGGAGAAAACAACTGCAATGAAATGTTGGACTCAGGTTATTAAAAATACGCTTACTCTTTCGAAAACTGTATCCAACCTTTTACTAAGAATGAAGATCATTAAATAACGAACGAACAAATAAATCTATTTTACTTTTAAAACACAAATGTAAATAATTTATCGAAAGGATTGAATAATATTTTAAATTTTCAAGTTACGAAATAGTCTGTAACGATAAAGAAGCAATAATGGTCATAACAATAACAAATACTTTTTTCAACATTAGAAATGTACAGAAAAGTAACACGGCATGAAACTTAAAATTGTATATTCATAGTAGAGGTTGATAGTAATGTGCAATACAAATATACATTTTCCCCTACGTTTTGCAATTTGATTGCTATAGAATTAATAATTTTGTTTTGATATCCTCGCGGTACACCAGTGGCCCATTCACGACACACCAGTGTCGCGGTATTTTTACTGCTAGCTTCTCATTTTAGATAGGTATATTTACAACAAAGGGGGGGTAGCGTGCACCTTTGCACCCCCATAAATCCGGCCCTGTCCAGAAGTTATGTAGCCCTATGGCGTTCATGGAAATAAAAACACAATAGTTATAACTATGCTAAATTACTATAGACTGCCAATTGCTCATTCAGAGAATTTATGATGTTCACTTTATTGCAATGTTCTTATACAGACTAGATATAGGCTACGGATAATAGTTTTATACAAACTAGATAATCAATTATTATTATTATTATTATTATTATTATTATTATTATTATTATTATTATTATTATTATTATTATTATTATTATTATATTTGAAGTACAATCAAATATCACGACATTAATTACTAGTTTTAATTAACTGAATTGAGCTGAAAATTAAACCTTGATCTCGGAAGATTAACTATTAAATTTATGCGTTCTGTACCTTTCTAAAGTAATAAATGCTGGAATTGGTTTCAAGGCTGTTCCTGAGTGAATAATTTCTTCATAATAATATTAAAAGTTTTAGAAAAATTTTCGAGACATTCGAGTCGAGTCGAGATTTTTATGAACTGTCTCGACTCGACTCGTGTCTCGACTCGAAAATTCGAGTCGAGAAACACGTTTGTCTCGACTCGTCTCGAATTTTACAAAGTGTGTCTCGACTCGAATCTCGACTCGAATTCGAGTCGAGTCGAGTCGAGATTCGAGACATGTCTCGACTCGAGCGCATCCCTATGCGCTTTGCTGAAACTTGATTTGAAAATTGTCTGTTTATCAGTGAGCATGTTGTCATTGAGTAAGTTCCTCGAAGAAACATAAGAGTTCATATGTACTTTTGAGTTTTGATGTACAGAGTGATCACATAGTCCTGTTATCCCTTATCGCGTGGCCACACATAGATGGTCGAATTGTATGAATGTGGGATCGTGGCAGAGGACAGCTTTGAGATAGTATGATTATTCTTTACTATTTATTTCAGACTGTCTGTGTGTACACTAGAGTGGGTCGAAAAAAGTAATTTTCTTTTCTTCGAAGAGCTCTAGTGCAAAATTGATTGATTGATTGATTTTTGAGTTTTACATCCCGTTCAGCAGCGTGTCTATATGAGACGTGGACCTACTGAATAACGTGGAATCCGAACCCCATGAGCTCCCGCCGGAAATCGAACGCGGTTCTCCCGCGCCAAAGGCGCGCATGCTAACCGCTTAGCCACGAAGGAGCTCTCTAGTGCAAAAGAGTTGCCCATTGTAATAAGAAGAAAATCGACATAAAGAAAATTAAAATCGGTTAACATCTTCCGTTCGCGCATCGCACTTAAAGTTTTTGAAAACGGCAAAAATTGCGTTTTTTTGTGTAAATTTTCAAAATTACTTTGAACTTTTAACGTAAAGACGCTCTGTCTTGTTTAAACATTTTCTAAGGTTCAAAGAACCTAAATAAGTTAAATTCTTATCAATAACGTTTCATTTTTCGTTCTCTCGCAAAGTCTGAGAATAAACAGAAATTTATCAATAGTTCTCAATTTCCATTGTGAAATTCTTCGTTCGTTTTGCTACGAGAAAAAAAGCAGCAGAACTTACTTGACATTGATTGAAACGTTCAACTGGAATGAACCAGACGCGGATTGAATTATACTGGACTGAATCTATTGACAAAACAGTTACAAAGAATATAAATTTGAAGGCTTAGCGGAAAGCTCGCAATCTTCAGCGAGCACTGAGTGAAGAAGAGGTTCCTAAATTGGGAGGTCCTCTGAAATTGATGAATACAGACATAGTTGTACCTCTGAGGTCTCGGAGTGTGTGGAAGATGAATATAAACCAAGGACATCGACTGGAAAGCCCCAATGGCAGAAGATAATTCAACTTAGTACAACAGCGTTAAACAGTTATCGGTTTGGAGTCTCTGATCGGGCAACAGCTGTCATAGCGTCAAGTGTTCTACAACATGTTGGGGTGATAACTGATACAGATTCTTCCTATGTAGTTGATAAGTATAAAATAAGAAGAGAACAAAGTCGTGTTAGAACTAACTGGAAAAGTGAATTCAGACCTCCCGAGGGGAGTTGGGGTCTCTTCTTTGATGGACGAAAAGATGATACTTTGGTCATAGAAAAATTAAATGCCAAGCAATTTCATAAAATTGTGCAAGAAGAACACTATTCTCTTATCCAGGAACCTAGATAAATTTATATTGGACATGTATCTCCTTTCTAGAGTTCGTCAAATGATATAACTGAAAGCATAATTTCTTGGTTATTTGAACTAACAATATCAATTGAAAAACTAGAAGTAGTAGACTGTGATGAACTGTAACTAACTGGCCTGGATGGAAGAACGGTGTCATCCACTGACTAGAAGATTATGTAGTACTCCCGCTACGGTGGAGAATCTGCCTCCTACATGTTATTGAGCTTCCTTTTCGCCACATTTTTCTACATATTGATGGCCATACTGCAGAGCCTAAATCTTATACTGGGCCAGTAGAGCAGCAGCTCTCTTGCTGTGAAAAACTCCCTATGGTTATGGACCCATAGCTTGTTCGATTCCTGATATAGACAGTAATTTGTTGAGCAAAGACCAACAAGATCTGTTGGACATTTGCCCCATTACAGACGGCTAACTATAGTAAACCGAGTCCAGGCCCATCTAAAAGCTTAAAAGAAATAGTTAGATCCATTTTGAAATACATTCATGTATGGTTTGCCATAAAAAGAACCCATACCTTACTGACGGACCAAAATATGTTTGAAGTAATCCAGACAACACGACATTTATCTGACGAACAAGTTATCAACCCAGTAATAGAACGATAGAACGAAATGCGTTCTTTGCACAGCAGAGAATCTTCTGTTGGCAATGCTAGTTGATGACATAGAACATATTCGGAAGCTTTGTTATAGAAGAATCTTAAAAGCGAAACAAACTGCCCCAAAAAGAAGGCTGTTCGAAATTTTGCACCACCAAAGATAAACTGGTGGTACAAAACTTTCAGGCTTCCGATTACTTTAAAATTATTAATTGGAATTCTTGTGTGTTGTATCCTCCTCCAATTCTGCGCAACCTAAGTGAAGATGATACAGAACCATTCATCAAGTCTAACACTACACCCATCAGAGAAATACAAAAGTTTCTCTGTCACACCTAGACTGTGGAGAGGAGTGTCAAACTTGTGACAGAGGCCTCGATTAAAGTATGTGCACATGAAGTTAGAGATGACTATATCCTAGCAACACTGAAGTCTAGATGAGTTATGCCTCATTTCTCCCCCCCCCCCCAAAAAAAAAACTGACTTTAAATGTGTGTAAATATGAAAAAGAAAGAGTAAATATACAGTAAGTCAAAAATTCTACTATATGAAGAATATTTTTACATAGTATATTGTAAAATGTAAATAGTTGTAAATATAATGTAAATAGCACAACAAACAATTGGATGGTTAGTGAGGTTGGGTGTGGGTGGAATTCGACGTGCAACCACCTTCAGGTGGTGAGTTCTGGGTCGATTTGTTTTAGAAAAACGAGCGAAGTGTTGCACAGTGGAAATTCCCGAAAATAGTAAAATTTCAGCTTTTTCTCAGACCTTGCGTGAATGGAAAAAGTAACATTATTAATCAGAATTTAACTTATTTAGGTTCTTTAAATCTTAGAAAAGGTTTAAAAAGCTTGAGCGTCTTTATGTTAAAAGTTTAAAGTAATTTTTAAAAATTTACAATAAAAGTACAATTTTTGCAATTTTCAAAAACTTTAAGTGCGTTGCGCGAACGGAAGATGTTAACCGATTTTAATTTTGTTTATGTCGGTTTTTTTCTTATTACAATGGGCAACTTTTTGCACTAGAGCTTTTCGAAGAAAAGAAAATTACTTTCTTTCGATTCCCTCTAATGTACACCATCGTTTCCATAGCAGAGTATGATTCTCCCCCATGCAGATATATGATATTCCCCTTAACATTGCTTGCATGATGGCAGTAAATGCACGTCGAATAACATCCTCAAGTTCGTCAACTGTCTCGTAACGTGTGGCAGCAACCTTTTGTTTAACGAACCACCATAATGAATTGTCACAAGATGACAGATCAGGACTTCGGGATGGCCACTCCAAAAGTGCAGAAAAATGGACAAAACCACATCCAATCCATTTATCAGGAAATACCTCATTGGGAGATTCTCTAACTGAAATAGTATAATGGGCTAAAGCAGGACAGCAAGAGAAGGTCTCTGACAGCTTGCAGTGACGTTGCCACTACTCACGTATCAAGGCTTTTTTCGGAGCATCTATAGTGGCAATTTAATTAATAGTGCAAGAGAGAGCGACCGTAGTTGTTAACACTAGTACTAAAGTAGGGGCTGCATTGTTCCTCCGCATGTGGTATGAAACGTCAAAGACCATCTCTTGCTGGCCGGGCAGTCCCCGATCTCGCAGATACATATATAACGATCACGTAACATGGTGAGATACGGAATGTGATTCACAGCATTGTCAACGAAATGTGAACCCACCAAGTGAGTTGTAGACATTACAGCCCAGATCATGACATGTGGTGGGTTGTGTTCAAGCTCTTCATAAAAATGTGAGTTTTCTTTAGTCCAGAAATGAACATTTCTGGTCTTTGCAGTGCGATACATTGCACATCCGTCCGAGAAAAAACACCTTTCGCCTTGAAGGAAGAGTTTTAAGACATCGAGCATTCGCCCACAAGTCTGCTGACATTTATGCATGTCACTATCACTCAATTCCATTACACACGAAGGGCTTAAACTGTAAATCCTACTTCATAAGTGCTTGTAATGTCAGGCCCTCTAATAAAGGTGAATATTCTTATTTGGATTCTGATCCCCATATTAAAGTACTTCCCAAGGGAAAGGAACTAGATCTAACGTGTTAAGCTCGCTATTCAATTTTTACGGTTCATCGACCAGATGGCAGACTAATCAGTGACAAGGTAGGCATGCCCAAGTCGAAGCTCACTCTTGCGTTAAAACCTCGAACCAATTAATCAAGTCGAGCACTTATTGATGATACAATATTTTTCTCTTGAATATTTTTTACATTTTTTTCACTTTGGAGATCAACGAAAATTTACGTTACAATATGCTGTGAAAAAATAATCTGTTCAATACACAATTTTATTTTAGTATTTAGCTAGATAATTTCTTTGCATTTTTATCATTATTTGGTAAGAGTTCTGCGTATTTACAAGTATGACCAATTATCTATATATTAAAATGCTAGATTTGTATGTTTGTCTCCAATCCTTTCGACAATAAGAACTCAAAAACAAGTACTAGAAACATGCCGTTTTCACTGGTCGATTCCAAATTTTGTATAGATTGTCCAGTTCTAATTGAATATTTAAAAAGAAAACATGACCGTTATTTCTTTATTACATTTTTAAGGGTACCGGTACACTGGAAGTGTTGAAATTTTAAGAAAGTAAAGCATCATATCCTACGAGTTATATATTATAACATCACATAATTGTATATAGGAATAGTATATCTCTCAGGTGTTTGTTTCCCCAAATGATAATGAAAAACGAAGGATAACATTTTTTTCAGTCTAAGATGAATCCTTATTGTTTGGAGTATTTTGCCCAATGAACACCATATATCACTGACATTATAATTAATTATGTGTTTAATGTATTTGCTTGTTACATCCAGCATGCGAGAAGAAAGAGAAAAAAAAACTTATCATACATGACTTAGAAACTCCAACCGCAAGTAGGCTCAGATCTTGCAAACGATACGAGATATCGAAAAAATAATCGAAAACATCTCCCCTTTATGGTATCCCTTGTCCATTTTTATCTGGTCGTCTTTCACTTGTGTCTGTAAAAGGACATGTTGTAAGGAATGACAGAGATTCATGCTCATATGTGAATGATGCACTGTGTAGAGAGCGCAGGTTCAGCTAGTGTTTTTAATTAGTGAAAGAGATCTCAAGTATTCAAAGACGAATGTTGAATACATATTCTGAATTGTAATTTTGACAGATTTGTGGTAAATCAGTTGCCAAAGAATGATAAATGGGTTACATTTTTTAATTTAAGTAAACTTTCGTTTTTAACATTTGTAAACTAAAAGCAGCTTAAATGGCGGCTCAATTTACTTGAATTATTAAACTTTATTATTATTATTATTATTATTATTATTATTATTATTATTATTATTATTATTATTATTATTATTATTATTATTATTATTATTATTATTATTATTATTATCAATATATATATACACAGTTGTTTCAATAATAGGTACAAGTAAAGATTAGTTTTACACACGAATCTTAGCTAGTGACCGACCATATTAATCAAAGGAAACGGAAAAGGAAAAATCAGGAAAGACACGAACATTTGGAAATCGGAAATGTATGATCTGCCGGTATCATGATACAACATACAGAAAAATGTTGAGTATCAGCAGGCGCATGTAGCTGCAATTATCTCACAATCTGCTGTACGATTGCTCGCTATTATCAACTGAACTTTTATAGAAATTAAAAAGAATCACGAATTTTCAATTTCATCCGGTAGATGTCAACCGCTGGATGATGCGTTCTGCTGTCGAACGGCGCATAGTGTAACTTCTACGATCTTTGTATTAGTAAAGGGATCGTTACACAAATTGACTTTACTTACGAAATAGACCTTGATATTTCTCAATCTCTTGGAAAAGCAGAAGTACAAAAATTCGTTTTTTTATTCAAGAGTTATCTCATTTCACTTTACTTGTGTGATCTTAAGAACGATCTCTATGATTGTTTGGGGTTGTGCCTTCCCGTATTTTTAAAAAATTTTCTTTCACTATTGTCTCTATAACAATAAACAAATGTATCAATTTTATAAAATGACCATAAAGCCTTTCAAAATATTAGGTTTTCTGTTTCAAGTACATTTGACAAGCGTGATATGTGCTTGTTTATATTTATAACTACAAAAACATAATAGGCATTTTCTGAGTTAGTCGGTGACTATTCAGTTAGCATATGCGCTTTTGGTGTAGGAGATACAGGCTCGATTTGTCGGTGGAAGGTCATGTGGTTAGGATCCAAGTTAAATTGTACGTCCATGTATTGCATAGCCTCGGAGTTGAAAGGGACTTTAAAGAAAAGAATGTATAGTCAGGGTATATGATCAAAAAAAGAAATGATGTTTAAAATTTGTTTCTAATAGAGACAACATGGCAAACTCACCATGTTGTCTAGTGTTGCAATACTAACACAATGACATTAGTCTATTCTACTGTTACATACATTTGAAGTTGAAATTCGTTGTTTCTAATTTTGAAACCGTTTCGTCAGATATCATCAGCAAGTAGAAAGAAAAAAAAAGTACAATAAACATTTCTTAGATATCTATATTAAAAACTAACGCAGAGGCACTTATCCATCTTATGAAGCTCACAGCTCACACATAGACATCCTTATTAATTTTCCTCTAGAACAGAAGCACAGCGTTATTAATACGATATTCAATCGAAACAATGTATCAAATAAGAATTGATTATATGGAAATTTTATTTCCTTGTACAATTACTTACATTTCCTGTTCGGAGTACAGTACCTTTTATTAAAGAAAAAGGTACAGCCCAACATATCGTTGAAATTACGACCCTGGAAAATATTTTTAAAACGAAATGCATCACCATTATAATAAAACTTCACTGCATATGTAACATCACCTACAGCTCTTTTTTTTTAACGTAAAATTTTCTTTAACTGACCAATTAGTTCAATTGGGCTCCTGCTTGTTGTGTTTATCGATAACTAAATATATCTGTTGAAAATAAAAACATTTTATACGGTTTTAAACTATCAGCCATGGACCCAGCATCTTTCGTTATCTTTCGATCAGGCTTTTTTCTTCCAAGGTCACTCACTACAAATATTCTCCAAAGAGGTGATTCCTTGTGACGTATTAAAAATAACAGGAAATCACTGTTATTTTATATATATTGTAAATAGCCTACTTGTCATTTTTAGTAGATATGCACAATATTCAAGTTCAGATCGGGATTACTTATTTTTCTAACAAATAGTATTTAAGATATCGTCTCACAACTTATTAACACGGATTCAAGTTCAAGGACCCTTTCATTATCTAGTCTATTAGGAGGACTCTATTTGCTAAACTGGGATCTCAACTAGTGCTGTCGAATTTTTGTGACATTTGCGGTTTTCAGTTTTTGAGAAAACCGGTTTTCTGAAAACCGAAAACCGCAAACACAGTTTTCGAAACCTAAACCGCAAAAGCGGTTTTGAAAACCGAAAACGCAAATGTGGTTTTCAAAACCGAAACCGCAAAAGCGGTTTTGAAAACCGAAACCGCAAATGCGGTTTTCAAAACCGACACTTCGGTTTTATGAAATTTCTCTTTTTCAAAAACCGGTCTTCGATTTTTTCAAAAACCGATTTCGACAGCACTTATCTCAACCATTACTCGCATGGCAGCCCGTAGAGGAAGGCAAGGGTAACAATGTCCTCCTGGTGTTCATGGCTCTTGGAAATACATGTCGAAACATGCTGATTTGCTCTCATAATGTATTATACTACTTAATATATTTATATTACATACTATAATATGACAGTTGATTTAGACTCATTTAGCTAATAAGGATATGTGCATAATTATTTGATGTTTTATATATTGTACTATAAATGCGTATATGAAATGGTATGTATATTCACAACTATGCTATGTTACGGTCTTTTCCTCGCTCTTTGATTCAGGCTTTTGCCCTCCTTGAAATCAGTAATTTGTTTCCCTTGGAATCAGCCTTTTTCTCCCTTTTGAAAAAAAAAAAAAAAAAATCGGCGAGCCTCTGACCAGTTGGTTCCCATTAACATTAAGCATCGCCACCAGAAGTCGAACTCGGAACTATGCACATAGCAGGTATGTACACTCATATCCAATATGATTGTCGCATATCTATAACTGTCTTGTTGTAGGAATATAATTTGATAATGATGTTGCAGGGTACTTTTAATACTGATACTATGTGTATAATCGGGAAATGTATATTTGTGGTAAATTTCATAGGAAAAGAATTATTAATACGAAAATTAGAATGTCTAAAACAAAATGTTGCTAAATGGACAAGAAAGTTTTATTTTCGTTTTATTGTTCTTACTTACTACTCTTTTGACATGAAATTTGCCACATACATGTCTTTGCCGATTATACACATACTAGCATTATAAGAAATACCGGGTGAATTCGTTATCAAATTATATTTCTACAACAACATATTTACAGATATGCGATAATAATTTTGGACATGAGTGTACGTCAACTACTAATCAACAAACCGGGATATTAGTCCAGTAAAGATAGCCCATTTTTCTGCCAAGAAAGGAACAAATTAGTAACAAGCTGAAAATTGGTATGGAAGTAGGGGGATGTGTCAGGAATAACATACTAAAAGTCCCCTAAAATCCCACTGTAGCTTTTCCAGCAATTTTGAAAAATGTCCGCCATCTTTAGACAACGACAAGGAATTATGGAAATCGTCACCCTATATGTTTATTCCTCTAGCCACCATTCTAATTATCACAAAGCCATGAATCATATATGGTTGGAAAGCTTAAAAGACAGAAAATCTAAGTAAAGAACATATATGCCCATCGTGCTAAATTTCTAGAAGAAGAGGAAGAAGAAAACAGCTTTTTTATTTAAAAAAGGTATATTTTCAGAAATCCTGAGAAGTTTGCAACACTGACAGTTATTGCACACCAACGAAACACTACCAACAGATGTCCTTGATATTTATCTCAATCATAGCCAACAATGACACAAATCGATGCAATACATGCCGAGAAAAAAAATATAACTTATGCTACTTTCTGACCTCTTTGTACAAAAGTGCATAAGATGACATACACTTTCACGGTTCTAGTCACCTTCTTTTATCACATAGGACCAAGAGTTATATATCATTGGAAATCTTAAGAAACGAAATTCGAACGAGACAACACTTATACTAATCAAGCGCAATTTTTGGAAGAAGCGCAAAACCCAAACTTTCGGGATAAAACGTGATTTTCTCATAAATTCTTTAAAACTTGCAACACTGTCAATTATCGTATGTTAACAAAACTCAGCCACCGTTTTCACTATCATCATTATTAATTTACTTTTAAAATGGCCAACGTTTTTCCCAATGAAGTAAGCTTTCATGATACATAGTTTTACAGCACTTAAATATAGTACAAAAATCATTTTGTTGACAGCATTAGAAAGTAGCAGAAATTGGTAGTCTCGTATTCATAGGAAAATCGTAATTCACACACTAAAAATAACTCTCAACTACAATATTCATTTGAGTGTAATTTTTTAAAAATATCTTGTTTAAACTAGAATGCAATTTTCCTCCTAGTATTCTTCAAATCAACTTAATATTTACATTACACGTTAGTATGCACTTTAAGAACATTTTTGTAACTAGTTCATTCGGACTTATTTTATTAGAAATCAATGAGGTTATCATTATCTCGTTCATCTCTATGGTCTTCATCAGGGACGTACGGAAGGGGGGGGACACGGGGGTCCGGACCCCCCCCCGAAATTTCGACTTTTTAAAAATTTAGCCTAATTTTAGGGGCAATTTTAGCAATTTTAATATAAAATAGCTTCATATTTAGTTTGAACCCCCCCCCGAAATAAATTCCTGGGTACGCTACTGGTCTTCATCATTTGGTTTTGAATTCATACATCCAATTCCTCGACAGTGACATAAATTAGAGCACACAATTCCTGCTTTCCGACAACCGTATATACTTTCACAGCCCTTTTTACAGTTACAGGATATTACACGGAGCGGGTTTCTTGGTCATTATTGCTGGTACGAGAATACTTCCTAATGTTGTCCATCCATATTCAGTCGCTTGCAAATCATTTCCATGGTACATTGAACCTGGTGATATGGTGTTTCGCAGCATCGCTGGTGGGTGGCAATTTTGCCAATTGTATTTCGTTCTGAATGGGGAGCGACTTACTGCAAGGATGTATGAATGACACTGGAATTCATCCAGTAAGGTTACTATTGCTGGAGAATCGTAGTGTGTTGGTAGAAATGATGTGCCAGCTTCATAGATTGTACACTAGCATTATAATGGTTCAAAACTTTAAATGATCGTCATAAATCTTCTCGTTTTTTGAAGTAATCGCAATGGCTTTTTCCTTCCCTGTCGATACAAATCACATGATGTGTCGCATCCAGTTAAAGCATGGTAACTGAGCAGAACAGTTATTATTTTTGTCTGTGTATATTACAACTTCTTAGTACTAAATTCTTTACTCAAGTCTTGTACACGTCCAAGTTTTCGAAATGTGATGTCGTACTGACTATTACCTTGTTCAAGCAAAATGATTAAAATATCAACATCCTCGCCAATTACCACGACGTGCCTACAAGGATTTAAAGACTTGGCTACAGCAGCAGTTTTAGCTGTAAGTGCGTCAGCATCACTTCTTGCTTGTTGGGTTTGAATTCCAGCTTGTGTCAAATGAAGCATAAACTCAAGGGCGAAACAATCCTTGTTTTTGAAATTATCTAAGAATTTATCTTTTTTTTTTAATAATGTGGTTTTATTTGTGAATAACACCAAAGCTGATTGAACCTTTGACTCACGTTGCTCCCGCTCAGCGGCTTTTGTACACTTTTCAGTGCAATACCCATAAAAAATAATTGTTGCTTTCGTTCCTGAGTTTGTGAGTACATAGGACTCATACGAGGTGTGCACGTCAAGGTATGTTCCATGTTGGGCCAAACAACATGATGTAGAAGCCAACCTCCATCTATAACGTACACAGTGTTTTCAATTTGATGAGTTTTAGACTGTCCGTATTCAAACATGTCATACAAAGCAGACTTTTTCGTTTTTCTCATGGACATTTCTGTGAAGAGAGAAAGTGAATAGGGTGCAAGCTCGTAATCAAAACACTGCTGGAGTTCTTTTTCGGACTTCTACTCATATGATTCAGTTGAAGTATGGTGTTTACAGCCAGTAGCTCATCACGGATACGCACTACATTGTGCATTACGGATAGTGGGATGACTTTATCTTTTTTGTTTAAGTTTCACATTTCCAAAAATCCGTCCAGACATTCCTTCCATAGCAGCGAATCCGATTTCCTTAGATTTATCAGTTGACCATTTCATTACCTACCATGCCAGTGCTTAGGGACGCGAGCTCCGGATATGAAGGGAATGGAGAATGCTGGCAAAACCAACGCAATAATTTCTATATCACGCGATTGACTGCTTTGATACAGGCCCACATGCCGACCAGTGTGAAGTTCTTGCCTATCTTTGTTTAATGTTTTTTCAAGACATTCTCGTAAGTGGCACGCTGCTGGCATACTTGACACAGCTAGATATTATCTTTCCATTCATGCCTCTCCCATGGGTCAGTCCACCGCTGCTCTTCATTGTTCTCTCTAAAACCTGCTCAATCGTCATATCAGATCATGTACCACTCCAAAATATATCTTTTCTACAAATAATGAAGTAACAGTCTCCTGTAAACAGCTGGAGCTCATGAAGATCCATTTCATCCTCCAACCGCAACATTTCTTGTAAGTACAAATGTGCGTATTTGGCATACAAAAGATGCTCAGCTGCATAGAAGTATGTTAACATTTCTCACATGCAGTGAAGATGAAGATTCAAGTCTCCAGTTCTTTCCAACTAAAAGACGCATAATTTCTACAAGCTGAAAGTACAGAGCGAATAACTTACAGATACGGCTTGTTTCTGCAGCAACGTCAATGAATAACTTCAGGTCATTTGCAATCTTGATTGAATATTTTTGAATGTTGAACAACTAAATCAGTATCGATATCTTCTTTAGTCATCTGAGGAATACAAACATCTCGCAATTGACGCACAAACTCCTCAGTGGCGTCCAATTCATGAATTAAACAGTATATATTGCAACTGCTAACTGTGTTTTAAAAAATGAGCTCGCAAAGCACGAGCAATAAGAATGGCCTGACTTTAACTGTGGCATAGAGTTACTAGCATACACATAAGACCAAAGTTCTTCAATGCCACTACCTTTCATAATATATGCAATTGTTTCCATAAATGAAATTATAGTGTGAGAAAACACCAAGTCTAACAACCACTAACATTAATTCACTAGAATTTCTACACGCTGCTCTATGTCACATGCTTTAGAGTACAAAGGTTGATCCAACGTGACTAAGCACGTTTTTTGCTTATTTCCTGCACATTCTTTGCTGGCAAACATAAGCGCCGAGTATACAGCATCCATGCTTATTGGCTGAAGATTAATGAAAGGTTGAATTACTACTTAATGTGCCTGGTACTTAGTAGTCATGGAGCTACAAGTGGTAGACAAAAGAATTAATTGTTTTATTGCCTAACCACTTTTTTTGTCAATATGGTCGTGTTGTCCTTGGGGATGCTGCCCCGTCCTTGGGGGAGGTTTTTGAAGGAAGTGGTTTTATTAGTTGTGCAATAGAGGTTGTTTGGAAAAGTGGAATGACCTCCTTTCTTGTTGAAACACGCTCCTATACGATTCTTGAATCGAAATTTTAAAAATTATAATTAAATTAAAATTAAAACTATGATTTAGATAATTAGAACATCAGTATACGGCATTGAACGCGATCCAGCACGATTTTTGATTGAGGATACGGCTTTGAACGCGGTTTCTAGCTTTAAACATGAACCTATAAGTTTATTGAATCGAAAATATATTTAACAATTATAATCAAATTAGAATTAAAACTATGACTTAGATAATTAGAACATTAGTATACGGCTTTGAACGCGATCCAACACGATTCTTGATTCAGGATACGGCTTTGAACGCTGTTCCTAGCTTTAAACATGAACCTATACGTTTCTTGAATTGAAATTTTAACAATTATAATCAAATTAGAATTAAAACTACGATTTAGATAATTAGAACATCAGTATACGGCTTAAAACGCGGTCCCTAGTTCCCACAAGCTTTTTCCCCATTAATTTAATTATGATCTGACTTGTAAAGCTCGTAACTAATTGAACACTCTTATTTGAACTAGAAAATTATGAATAATGAATATGATTACACCCTTTAAGCTCCAATGTTTAGCAATGATTTTTAATGGTGCTTTGTTTTACGGCGTAAAGTATTAAGATGGAAAAAAGGGAAGGAAAGGAAGAAATATTTATTTATTTTCATTTATTTTTTTTGTTGCGAACTGCACTTCTTTCGTTTAGCTTGCGTGGTTCTTAACTTTGCTATTTTTCAGCGCTGCTTAGTACAAAATTCGCAGATACGTAGACTGATGTGTTCTTTCTTCAACTTCCATTGCAATACTGGGGTTGTGAGATTGACGTTTAGTTTCTCACACCCTATGCAAACAACCTTGCGATATGATTGGCCAGGAAAGACCAGTTTGTTCCGCCTCCAATGTTTAACCAAAGCGAGATAGTTACCTGCCAATCATTCCCTCTAGTTTTGAGTGAACGGAAGATCCCTCCACCCCTTCCTCCACCTCATCAATGTTCTTGTGTGAACAGGTTTCTACCCTCTCCCCACCCCGCGACAACTGACACATTTCTTGTCACAAAGGATGTTTACTTCTTTTTCTTCAAACCACTTCTGGTGGTTGATTCTGGAAACAACAACCTTCCCCGCCCATTCGGACAAACAAACAAGGTGATGGTTGCCAGACTGGCCTTGGACTCAATGTCGATAACCTCATATTGAGTTTGCAAAACAACACACAAAAAACCTGTAGAACGGTTTCTGTGTATTGCCACATAAAATAATTGTGCTGTTCTTTTCGGCAAAATACAAGTTATTGAAACAGATGTTGAAAATGATAACTATATAGTTTACTGAATAAAGCCGAGATTTTAAAATCTAGGAACATCGCCGCGTGATCCCAGCTAACGAATTTTATTTCTTTATTGCTTGGTAAACAACTATTTGCCGTGAAAAATACGACAATTTGGCGTCTTTGAGGTACGAATTCAGACATACTGGCGGTTTTTCAAACTTTAGACATTGTGTGAAAATTCCCTGGTATTACTTTACGATATGTATTATCCATTTACCTCTATAGAAAAAGAAAGAAAGAAATATTTCCTTCGATTCGGGAAGATACCGACAAACGAAATACCCCAATTCTTTTCTTCTTCTTTGTAGAGTGATGCAATTCTGTATTACAAGGCAAATTCATTTACTTTATTTTTCTCCACCTATTCCATTCCCCTTATGTTAATAAATAAATAAAAAATATATTATATAAATGCAGTACACATTTCCTGTATTGACAATCTTGCTTGCGAGGACTTTTGCGTTGCTTCTTTAAAGTGTTTTTTTCTGGATTTTTTCTGTGTCTTGTTCAAAGAAGAAGATATCATATTCAAGTAAGTTTTATATTATTATAATTGATTAGATATATTTGCATAAGTATCGAATGGTGGGACTCCCCCTAGAAAATTAACACATATTGTTTTTTCTTATGAAAATAATTAACACATTGTAGAAACGAATTAAGAGTTTGCCAATATGTTTCAACTTGTGGGGGACCATAGCGACCCAAACAGGGGAACCGCGTCTGACTTATAACACCTTCCGTGTTTACCGAAAATCGGGGGATCCATACATGGGGCATAACGCCCAACCGTGTTTGCCAACACCGGGAAAAGCTAGCTTCCTGAACGGGCTGGCCCACCCCCACGAAGGAACGAAATATTTGCTATTTTAAAAAGAGATTAGCGCCCCATGAATTGTTTTACGAATAATTAAACTTTTGTTTGAAGACTATGTTTGAGTTTTGATTCCGTTTCGGTTGCATTTCTTGGACAAGTTAACCACAGGAAAGAGTGAAGAATGGAACTAGCATTATTATTATTATAGTTAAGAATATGTGGGGAACTTTACACGAGAAAATATCTTGGCAATGTTAATCTTTTTAGAGAAAAATGCTTGGTGACATCCCTTAAGAACCGTCAATGACGGTTGGACTTATAGTTTACTGCAGAATTTTTGGCGTTTTTAGAAATGCGGGGTGACATCCCTTAAAAACCGTCAATGACGGATGGACTTATAGTTTACTGCAGATTTTTGGAGGTTTTAGAAATGCGTGATGACGTCCCTTAAGAGCCGTCAATGAGATACTTTATAGTTTTAGAAACGTTTGGCAATGTGCCTTAAGACCCGCCACTGACGGACTTTACGACAAAATCAAGTGTGCAATTTCTTTGAATCTTTATAACTGAAATTGTGATTAAACAGAATTGCGTACTGTCCAATATTTTTTGATGGTAGATTTTATATAAATACATTGTGTTTTAATGGTTTGTCGTGAATCTGTATTCATATTGGGAAGTCTTTGCGGAAAATAAGCAATTTACACATAAAGAACACTTTTAGAACAGATACATATTCAATATTTACTACAGATAATGTTCAAAATATATTGTTTAGTGTAAAATAATTAAGTTCAACAGAAAGATAGACATTTGTTTTGCTTGTATCCCTAATATTTTAGAAAATCAGTCAGTATTAAGTGTACAGATGTATTCACAAAGTATTCAGAACCGAGCAAAAGTGTTTTAATGTGTTTTCATACTGAAAAATGTACTTATATAAAGAGTTCTCAGTTGTAGTGGATGCAATTTTCCAAGATACATGTGAATATTGCATATTTACGTAAATGTGTAGACTTTTCTTTCCCACAGTTAGAGTCGAAAGAAAAGAACTACGTTCATTGATTCATTTTGGATCATAGCGGCGGACTTCCCCCGTTGGATTCGTGTTATAATACCTTGTTCATCACGAAACGTAATGAATACTCAAATGGTTCTTTTTCCAAGACATGACGAATAAAAGAATGTAATTGAGTGAGAGGAATTTTAGGTAGATGTTCTTTATTTCTGAATAAGTGTTGGGAATATATTTGAAAAAAGGTAAGAAATCTTAATCATATGGTAGTCACATGCTTTTTGTACATACTAACTCTATATTAAGCAAGGTAATGAGAGAGAAAAATAAATATTGGCCTTGTAAAAATGAAATGAAGTACGAAATATCTTGTTAGGGGGTGCAGAAAGAGAATTCAATGCAGTGTGAACGCTCTCTTTTGCGTAGAGAAGAGGGGGACTATACCCGTGTTTAAGACTGAATTCCCCCTCACAACTTTTCAATTACTGAACGCGCTCTTTTGCGTGGGGAAGAGGGGGGCTATACCCGTGTTTAAGACTGAATTCCCCCTCACAACTTTTCCAAATAGTGAACGCGCTCTTTTGCGTGGGGAAGAGGGGGGCTATACCCGTGTTTAAGACTGAATTCCCCCTCACAACTTTTCCAAATAGTAAACGCGCTCTTTTTGCGTGGGGAAGAGGGGAACTATACCCGTGTTTAAGACTGAATTCCCCCTCACAACTTTTCAATTACTGAACGCGCTCTTTTTGCGTAGGGAAGAGGGGGATTATACCCGTGTTTAAGACTGAATTCCCCCTCACAACTTTTCCAAATAGTGAACGCGCTCTTTTGCGTGGGGAAGAGGGGGGCTATACCCGTGTTTAAGACTGAATTCCCCCTCACAACTTTTTCAAATAGTGAACGCGCTCTTTTGCATGGGGATGAGGGGGGCTATACCCGTGTTTAAGACTGAATTCCACCTCAAAACTTTTCCAATAGTGAACACGCTCTTTTGCATGGAGAAGAGGGGGACTATACCCGTGTTTAAGAGTAATGCCTCCCATTACTGAACGTTACTGGTTTTATACATGGATTTCGCAGTGAGAGATCTCGGTTTTACCCCGTCTTTTTGGCACTAGGATTTCAATGTAAATGTATGCAGCAATACTAGTAGAGGGGTCATCCCCCTGAAATGGGGAGGTAGTGCTTCCTCACTGAAAGACTGGGCTTCATACCCCAGAAATGATGTGGTACCGCACCACTTAACTAAATACTCGTTCTGTCACTGAAAGACTTGGGTTTATATTCTTTATTTAACCCAATAGTTTTACTTATACGTGTTTGATTTTCAATACTTTTATAGAATATTAAGACCAACAGAATATACAAGCATGTGTATTTGAATGAAGTGAATATGTGCTATGGTTTATTGCACATTGAAAACATATATACTATACTCACCTGAGAAATATACGGAACTCAGTTACACACACGTCAGCAGTGCTCAACTTTCAACGCACAACTAATCTTTAATTATGACTTTTGCCGCTAGGTGTCACTAGTAGTAGTGGTTGTGCAATACATAATAGGAGATGATATAACTTGCATTTGAGGTGTGGGGGGGACGTCACCACGCATTTCTAAAACCTCCAAAAATCTGCAGTAAACTATAAGTCCATCCGTCATTGACGGTTCTTAAGGGATGTCACCACGCAGTTCTAAAAACGCCAAAAATTCTGCAGTAAACTATAAGTCCATCCGTCATTGACGGTTCTTAAGGGATGTCACCACGCATTTTTCTCTAAAAAGATTAACATTGCCAAGATATTTTCTCGTGTAAAGTTCCCCACATATTCTTAACTATAATAATAATAATGCTAGTTCCATTCTTCACTCTTTCCTGTGGTTAACTTGTCCAAGAAATGCAACCGAAACGGAATCAAAACTCAAACATAGTCTTCAAACAAAAGTTTAATTATTCGTAAAACAATTCATGGGGCGCTAATCTCCTTTTAAAAAGCAAATATTTCGTTCCTTCGTGGGGGTGGGCCAGCCCGTTCAGGAAGCTAGCTTTTCCCGGTGTTGGCAAACACGGTTGGGCGTTATGCCCCATGTATGGATCCTCCGATTTTCGGTAAACACGGAAGGTGATATAAGTCAAACGCGGTTCCCCTGTTTGGGGCGCTATGGTCCCCCACAAGTTGAAACATATTGGCAAACTCTTAATTCGTTTCTACAATGTGTTAATTATTTTCATAAGAAAAAACAATATGTGTTAATTTTCTAGGGGGAGTCCCACCATTCGACACTAATTCAAATATATCTAATCAATTATAATAATATAAAACTTACTTGAATATGATATCTTCTTCTTTGAACAAGACACAGAAAAAATCCAGAAAAAAACACTTTAAAGAAGCAACGCAAAAGTCCTCGCAAGCAAGATTGTCAATACAGGAAATGTGTACTGCATTTATATAATATATTTTTTATTTATTTATTAACATAAGGGGAATGGAATAGGTGGAGAAAAATAAAGTAAATGAATTTGCCTTGTAATACAGAATTGCATCACTCTACAAAGAAGAAGAAAAGAATTGGGGTATTTCGTTTGTCGGTATCTTCCCGAATCGAAGGAAATATTTCTTTCTTTCTTTTTCTATAGAGGTAAATGGATAATACATATCGTAAAGTAATACCAGGGAATTTTGTGTGTTGTTTTGCAAACTCAATATGAGGTTATCGACATTGAGTCCAAGGCCAGTCTGGCAACCATCACCTTGTTTGTTTGTCCGAATGGGCGGGGAAGGTTGTTGTTTCCAGAATCAACCACCAGAAGTGGTTTGAAGAAAAAGAAGTAAACATCCTTTGTGACAAGAAATGTATGTCAGTTGTCGCGGGGTGGGGAGAGGGTAGAAACCTGTTCACACAAGAACATTGATGAGGTGGAGGAAGGGGTGGAGGGATCTTCCGTTCACTCAAAACTAGAGGGAATGATTGGCAGGTAACTATCTCGCTTTGGTTAAACATTGGAGGCGGAACAAACTGGTCTTTCCTGGCCAATCATATCGCAAGGTTGTTTGCATAGGGTGTGAGAAACTAAACGTCAATCTCACAACCTCAGTATTGCAATGGAAGTTGAAGAAAGAACACATCAGTTTACGTATCTGCGAATTTTGTACTAAGCAGCGCTGAAAAATAGCAAAGTTAAGAACCACGCAAGCTAAACGAAAGAAGTGCAGTTCGCAACAAAAAAAATAAATGAAAATAAATAAATATTTCTTCCTTTCCTTCCCTTTTTTCCATCTTAATACTTTACGCCGTAAAACAAAGCACCATTAAAAATCATTGCTAAACATTGGAGCTTAAAGGGTGTAATCATATTCATTATTCATAATTTTCTAGTTCAAATAAGAGTGTTCAATTAGTTACGAGCTTTACAAGTCAGATCATAATTAAATTAATGGGGAAAAAGCTTGTGGGAACTAGGGACCGCGTTTTAAGCCGTATACTGATGTTCTAATTATCTAAATCGTAGTTTTAATTCTAATTTGATTATAATTGTTAAAATTTCAATTCAAGAAACGTATAGGTTCATGTTTAAAGCTAGGAACAGCGTTCAAAGCCGTATCCTGAATCAAGAATCGTGTTGGATCGCGTTCAAAGCCGTATACTGATGTTCTAATTATCTAAGTCATAGTTTTAATTCTAATTTGATTATAATTGTTAAATATATTTTCGATTCAATAAACTTATAGGTTCATATTTAAAGCTAGAAACCGCGTTCAAAGCCGTATCCTCAATCAAAAATCGTGCTGGATCGCGTTCAATGCCGTATACTGATGTTCTAATTATCTAAATCATAGTTTTAATTTTAATTTAATTATAATTTTTAAAATTTCGATTCAAGAATCGTATAGGAGCGTGTTTCAACAAGAAAGGAGGTCATTCCACTTTTCCAAACAACCTCTATTGCACAACTAATAAAACCACTTCCCCCAAAAACCTCCCCCAAGGACGGGGCAGCATCCCCAAGGACAACACGACCATATTGACAAAAAAGTGGTTAGGCAATAAAACAATTAATTCTTTTGTCTACCACTTGTAGCTCTATGGCTATTGTATTTATGGTTGTTGCTTGTCACCAGCTGCATAAATCCATTCCAATTCGGACAAATTGGTGTCTTCAACCACTTGAGAATCATCCATTTTACATCGTACAGAAAGTAGATATCAGTTTGGATATTCAGAACACGAAGGTATCTTATATCTTCAATGGTTAAATCCGAAAGGCCATTACCTTTGCGTGTGTACGTTAAAAGTGGTATATTCCATTCATTCTTTGACAGTGTACGTTTTTTGAGCCCAGGTATTGCTCAATGATATGCGAGCGACTGAATATGAATGGACAACATTAGGAAGTATTCTCGTACCAGCAAGAATGACCAAGGAACCCGCTCCGTGTAATATCCTGTAACTGTAAAAAGGGCTGTGAAAGTATATACGGTTGTCGGAAAGCAGGAATTGTGTGCTCTAATTTATGTCACTGTCGAGGAATTCGATGTATGAATTCAAAACCAAATGATGAAGACCATAGAGATGAACGAGATAATGATAACCTCATTGATTTCTAATAAAGTAAGTCCGAATGAACTAGTTACAAAAATGTTCTTAAAGTGCATACTAACGTGTAATGTAAATATTAAGTTGATTTGAAGAATACTAGGAGGAAAATTGCATTCTAGTTTAAACAAGATATTTTTTAAAAAATTACATTCAAATGAGTATTGTAGTCGAGAGTTATTTTTAGTGTGTGAATTACGATTTTCCTATGAATAAGAGACTACCAATTTCTGCTACTTTCTAATGCTGTCAACAAAATGATTTTTGTACTATATTTAAGTGCTGTAAAACTATGTATCATGAAAGCTTACTTCATTGGGAAAAACGTTGGCCATTTTAAAAGTAAATTAATAATGATGATAGTGAAAACGGTGGCTGAGTTTTGTTAACATACGATAATTGTCAGTGTTGCAAGTTTTAAAGAATTTATGCGAAAATCACGTTTTATCTCGAAAGTTTGGGTTTTGCGCTTCTTCCAAAAATTGCGCTTGATTAGTATAAGTGTTGTCTCGTTCGAATTTCGTTTCTTAAGATTTCCAATGATATATAACTCTTGGTCCTATGTGATAAAAGAAGGTGACTAGAACCGTGAAAGTGTATGTCATCTTATGCACTTTTGTACAAAGAGGTCAGAAAGTAGCATAAGTTATATTTTTTTCTCGGCATGTATTGCACCGATTTGTGTCATTGTTGGCTATGATTGAGATAAATATCAAGGACATCTGTTGGTATATCCTGACCAGCGAACGAGTGCGGGCGGCCGATTTTGGAACTAAAATACAAACAACAGTGTTTCTAACCGGATTACCGGATTCTATCACAGTTGTTTTTGCCCTGTTCATAATAAACCACTTCACGCATATGTTCAAGTTAAGACAAACACAATTTCAAAAGTTATGTAAGTTATTTTCAGAACATTTTAAGGGACTGTAAAAAAAAGTACATATACCCTCCATATTAATTTGGCAATAACTTGCGAATAAACTAACCTCAGTGTTGTACAAAGGAACACTGAGAACTTCGTAACATTCGAGTGTAAGGAATTCCTACTTCATCTGTTAACAAAACCTCGAAGTTAAACTTTGTGAATCAAAGTTATACTTTGGCAACTGCGCTTTCATTGTTTAAAGCAAGTTTTATTGTGTAGTTTTGAGATAAGGCGTCTTCGAAATTGCTACTAATTTGGACCATGTGATCGATCGATTGACAGTACCTTCAGAAACAAATTTGCATTGAGATCATTTTCGGATGTGCTGCAAAAGACTGGTGACAGAGAAACTGATAATCTAACCGCATCCGAAGGAGATTTGAATCCGCTCCTAATTAAGATGGTAGATAAAGACAACTTTCTGTGATATCTAACCTGTCATTATTTAGCATGGTTTGGTAATTTAAAAATCCAGTATTTCTACCATAGTTTGAAAAGTTTATGTAAAAGAAATAAACCCAATGTTACATTGGGGGCGGTAGGGGAGCGATTAAAATTTAAAGTGGGGAGCCTGGCAATTGATTTCTTATAGCTCCAGTGAAATTCAGAAAAAAATGAATTTCATATTAAAAAAGAAATACAAAATTTTCATGGTAACTCTTACATTCATTATGTTATTATAAAGTTAATGGTACTTTTGAAATTGATTAGAATGAATAGATATGTATTTAAGTAACAAAACTACTTGCATAAGTTTTTCAAAATATCAAGTTAGAAGAACGAAGTTTGTCTTCCACTGCCATCTCATTGCTCAAAGATACCGGCGATGAAACAATTGGCCGGAAATCATGCGGCCGCTTCTTACATTAAATCATGAAGAAGAAATTAGGTACGTAAGTTCAATTTTTTTTAAGGATCCCCTCTTGGAACTATACGTAGCACATTTTAGTACTTACACTTGAAATAAAAATACAGCTGTTTAAAGACGATTGATTGCCTTTGTCTTTGAATTTCATATGTACACACAGGATTTGTTAAACAAGACCGTACATCTGATATGTTTGAACTATATGCAACTTATGCTCACGCGCTAAACTCAGTCTTCTGATGTCAATCGACAAATGATTATGTATTACAGACACAAAGGCAACACTAGGCTCCCAAGTTTCAAAATTATATTGTGTATGAAAACATATAGTAGAATTATTTCTTTGTCACAAGAGACCTAGGGTCTGAAAGAAATTCAGAGGGAGTTCAAAGGGAATTTCTATACTCATAAATAAAATTTGTGAATTTATTGCGTACTGAACCAATGATATTTATGCTTACATTACCAAAACGCTGATGTTTTATCGATACTTTTATTTCACATTTACCAAAAGGCTGGATTACGATAATAATCCTAAAAGAAAGATGCATTGTAATCAGGTTTTACAAGGCAATCCCGAAAGACAAGCTATCTAATCCCGTAGCCCTTTAAAAAATTAAGGAAAATTTCTTTTTCACTTCCTTTTCCCCCAAAGGGTTCATATTCATCGAAAAAATGAAATGAAATTTCTTTAGTTTAACGTCCCATGATTATGCTCTTTATGCTAGAGGAGACAGATGATTAATGAAAGTGAAAGATGGTAAAATTAATTTTTGAGCTCTCACTGGGATTTCAACCCAGAACCACGTACAACAAAGGCACATACGCTAGCCAATAGACCAACGAAGAGGACTTCCACAGTTCTCGAGTGGAAACGTATCGGAATTCTTTCTTGGCTACAACTCAAGAAAATAATTTAGTTGTCAATCGATAGACCTACATTAAAACAAATACAAGCATCGCGACCCTTAACTTGATTTAAACTTAGTTACAAGATATTACGCAAGTATCTAAGCTACCAACCCATAATTAATCTTTTAGTCATTAACATCTTATTACTGAGTTTTACAGGTTTCTTTTGTTTTATAATGAAATCAAATAAAACGTAATCATTTTTTTTTATAATCCGCTTAATACACGGTAGAAATTCATTTGTGTGCTATCTTGTTCTTAAATTGTTAATTTCCATGCATATGCCATTATCCACAATACATCTGCATTACTGCAGGAATAACCATTACTGCATTCAATAACAACTATATAATTTATGGAGTTCTTTATTAAGCGAAACAGATTAGGCTACTTATAACATGTAAACTGCAACTTTTGAAAATCGTTGGATACACTGCAAAGTGACGCTCTCCGTTCCCCTGTCCCACCGCGCTTACCAAGAAACTGATGTAAACACAACACTAGCGCCCTCCACGAAAAACCGCACTAATATCCTGGTCAGGTAATAGTGTTTCGTTGGTGTGCAATAACTGTCAGTGTTGCAAACTTCTCAGGATTTCTGAAAATATACCTTTTTAAAATAAAAAAGCTGTTTTCTTCTTCCTCTTCTTCTAGAAATTTAGCACGATGGGCATATATGTTCTTTACTTAGATTTTCTGTCTTTTAAGCTTTCCAACCATATATGATTCATGGCTTTGTGATAATTAGAATGGTGGCTAGAGGAATAAACATAAAGGGTGATGATTTCCATAAATTCCTTGTCATCGTCTAAAGATGGCGGACATTTTTCAAAATTGCTGGAAAAGCTACAGTGGGATTTTAGGGGACTTTTAGTATGTTATTCCTAACATATCCCCCTACTTCTATACCAATTTTCAGCTTGTTACTAATTTGTTCCTTTCTCAATCCTATCTTTACTGGACTATATGTGACGAAATTAACTCCTAAAGCATGTCATTCAGGCACGCATCCAGAAATTTTTGTTGGGATTGGTCCAGTACTAGAACCCACTACGTCTATGTAGTATAGAACGACTAGACTATTATTCTGCACCTGAAAAGACAAGAAGTAATTGTGAAATACTTCCACCTATATTTTGAGAAGAAAATGATAGAACTAATGTGTTTTTATAAGAAAAAGAGTACGGATGAAGTGTAAGATCGAATATTCTCCTAACGGTGAAACGCATGCTGTTCGTAACAAGGTAAATTTTGAAATAATAATATATGAAAAAAAGGTAAGGCTCTCTTCTGAAGTGCTGGGTCCCTGGATTGATCCTAGATTGCGCAAAATTGGTCTTGTAGCGGGCAGAGAACTTGTGGGTGGGTTTTCTTGCATTTCTCTTGTTTCCTCCCACTTTCTTTATTCCGTTATGTTGTTCATTATCATCGTCAGCGTCTCCCTTAGATACGAAGCTTAATATTGGGCATTAAACTAAAAGAATGAATAGTTGGCACCAGGCCGTGTCCACAAGCCCCCCCCCCCTCTAATTTTTTACCAAAGCTCCAAATGAACTATAATATGGTCAGGGCTGGATTTTCCCATCTGGAGGCCCGGGGCTAGAAAAAATATCTAGCCCATGCTGACTTCAACTAATAAATTTCTGTGAAAGTACAGTAAGAAATTTAGGGAAATATGTTTTAGGGCGATTCTCTGGCAAGTGGTCCATTGTCAGTAAATTTTCAAAATTAATTTGAAACTATGATGTTTATGTTTTTCTATTAAGAAATAGTGTAACTATATACTGAGACATTTAAAATATTTTTGTAAACTATATTTACTGGGTTTTGATTACATAAACTTTATCTGTTCTACACCATGCTCAATACTGTTCACATATCCCAATTTTCAAATAATTTTCAAACTAAATTCTAAATCTGTAATTATATGAACAATAGCAAAAAATATGATGTGGACCTTTGGCAAAAACTTGACAATTTTCTTTTAATTAATGTTTGATTCTGGTAGGCAAAAATCGTAGTTTTCTCATGTCATGTTTCGCTGTCCCGTGCGTAACGGAAAACATGTATTTTTCGTCTTTTCTTTGTAATTGCAGAGGATAAAGTATTGAAACTTTTGCTCCAAAGTAGAATTATTATTAGCCTGTTAGTGGTACTTATTAAATTTGTTTATTATCCTCGTTATGTATTTTATGAGGTATAAAAATGTTGTCCCGTGCGTAACGTTACGCACGGGACATTTACAGATTTATCCAAGGAAGTGAATAAAATTAAGTTATTAAGATTTCAATACGTGTTTATTGTTATTGAGATTAAACAATGAAGAATAAACTTTTATATTAACTCAAAGAAACATGAATTTGCCTAGAGAAACTAAATCAAATATAACTAAATGTAACTACCAAAAAACGTTTACGTTAAGTTACATAGAAACATTTACCAGAGGCTTAAAAACAAATTATTATGATAAATCGCATATTTTTCTTTTCATTAGGAAGGTAGGTATCTAAGTTGGTTTGACAGTCTTGTAGGGGGCAAATGGATTCGCAACTTTTTACTATATTCTTTCACCCTTTGTCAGAAAATTAGGTGCTTGAAGTATATTTAAAACTTGATCGAATGAGACATAAAATCTGTTCTTTTCATCAAAACAAAACTTTGTACAACTGTTGTCCATACATTTCAGATTTGTTACTCTAATGTCCCCATCTTCTTCTACATCACTTTCAGACACACATACATACCGGTATTTAATCCTATTTCTGGAAGAACCACAATCAAATTTAACTACGAGAAATACACATGCTCTAATATGTCCATTCTGAGCCCGACCGTTGAAGGGTTGGAATATCATTATGAACATCGACTTCAAAGTTGTATTCTGAATTAATGTCGCTCTCATCACTTGGTGAATATATCATTCTGTACACTGACACTCTTTTCGTTTTCCTTGAACCAATCTAACTTGAATTACTTTGTTCTTCTTCACATTTTAGAGTGTTTTCCTCTTCTAAATGGCCAACAACGAAACAATGCGGAATGAATTTCGCAAAAGGGACGTGAGAGGAAAAGAGTTAATCTTTTAACTTGCCTATAACGCTGCATCCTCACTTCATTTTTCAGTCTCACCTTGTTGCTATGTTTAAGTCTATATTTTCTAGCCCTTTCAGCGCCACTCATTGCTTTTGTTGATCGATTCAGTTCATCACTGACAGTATTACTTGGAACAGAATTACTTGCCTGTGAATCAATATTACTTACTTTAAAAATCTCACACTAAAGCAAATATTCACTGTGAAGTAACAAACAATCATACCAAATAACCAAAAACCAACTGTTTCCCTTGAATTCACTTTCTCGCATTTCACCTGACAATGGCAGCGTTCAAACTAGTGCTGTTGAATTTTTGTGACATTTGCGGTTTTCGGTTTTTGAGAAAACCGGTTTTCTGAAAACCGAAAACCGCAAATGCGTTTTTGAAAACCGAAAACCGCAAATGCGTTTTTGAAAACCGAAACCGCAAATGCGGTTTTGAAAACCGAAACCGCAAAAGCGGTTCTCAAAACCGAAACCGCAAAAGCGGTTTTCAAAACCGAAACCGCAAATGCGGTTTTGAAAACCGAAACCGCAAAAGCGGTTTTGAAAACCGAAACCGCAAAAGCGGTTTTCAAAACCGAAACCAATGTTTTTAATTACACCTTTTAACAATTGTGAAAGCATCTATCGATCGAGACAATTGTATTGATTTATGTCTGTGTTTCAACTTTTTTTTATTTGCTCCCGTTTCCTCCCACTTTCTTACGGTTTAGAACTCCGTAAGTACTGATGTGAACTTGTGTGTTACAAATACTGACCTGGGATCATTTGCACTTTTTTTTAGTTACTTCTTTGATGACACTTGCAAGGTACTTTTCGGTTGCAGGGAAGGAAACTGGACCCCACCTGGTTTTTATATATTTTGTAAAGTAGAGCACGAGGAACACGAATCTTAAGGAATTTTGACATTCCGACTTCCCGAACTCGAGATACTAGAACTTATACAGTAGTTTTACATAGTATGTATAAAATTAACGAAGAAAGTTCTGTCGCTTTTTGACCTATCGCCTTAGAACATCGATATGTCACCTAAGACCAGGGGTGTAGCCAGCAGGTTTCTGTAGGAGGGGCCCGTCGTTTTTGAAGGGGGGAAGCTACAATCTTAAAAAATGTGTTACAGCTAGTGTTTTTGAAGCCTGAAAAAAACTGGAAAATTTTGGTTTCCTTCCGGAAAACTAAAAACACTGTCTGAGCTTATTATTATTATTATTATTATTATTATTATTATTATTATTATTATTATTATTATCATAAATTATATTACAGATAGTTTGTATTATGTTTAACCAAGAACTACTGTCCCCGACCAAACATTATACCTTTGTGCATAACTATTTCAATACACAGAACCGATCTATATAGGTAAACAAGAAAGTGCTATCGCTTTCTCACTCACCACCTCCGGACATTCATATGTCACCTAACACGTATCTGGAAGATCAAGAATAGATCGACAACCTTCTGCAAACGTTCTGGAAGGCCATTTATTCCATCGCGGTAGAGGTTGGTGTTCCGTGAAGTGAAGAAGTTATCAAGTGCATTTTGTACCTCTACTTGGGATTTGAGCTGGCATCCTTTAAAGTGATTGTCCAAGGAAGGGAACAGATGATAATCGGACGATGCAAAGTCCAGGGAGTATGGCGGATGCAATAGTGTTTCCTATCCAAGGCGTAAAATGGTGTCCCGGGTCATCCTAGCCACGAGGGGCTTAGCGTTGTCCTGTAACATAAGGACCCCTTTGGGAGTTTTGAGTTTCTCTTGAACACGGCTCAACTGCTGACAGTACACAGTTGGATTGATGCGATGACCAGCTGGTAGCAGTTCCCGATGCACGATGCCACGAGCAGTTCATCAACACACAGGAGGACTTTCTTCTGGTGTAGTACTGGTTTCGGCTGTCTTGGAACCGTTCATGGGATGCTAACCAATTATGACGGCGCCGTGGAACTTCGTACAGGACCCATTTCTCATCACATGACAACACCTTGTCCAGAAATGGCTCCTTCCTCAGACGAGACAGCAAAGAAACACAGGTGTCGGCTTGCGTTGCCTTTTGACCCGGAATCAAGTTATGTGGGACCCATCGACCCAACTTCTAGTGTTTCCTCAGTTGAAGGTGCTGCTGAATGGTTTCGCCACTCACACTGAATTGTCCCCATGCCGTAAGCGTCGGTGGACCACAAATGGGCAATTAGCGACATCACGCCAAACATTGGCGGCGCCGCAGCGACGATCCCCGGTGGCCCCTCTACCATTTTGAAAATTATGCCACCAGCGGCAGAGATGCGACAAAACGCCAATGAACCACAAAATTACTCCCCCAAAATATTAAATCGGCTATATGTGTGATTTAGTTACATTAAGGTGAGTCTAAAAAACACTTTTAAAAAGTACCAAAAAATTACCCCGAAGGGGACTCAAACCACCAACCTTATGATTACTAGGCAAGTGTTCTTTCTACTTCGCTACGATGGCGATGAAGGAAACGTTGCTTGTAAAGGGATAAATCGTTAAGATCTTTTTAATTTGGTCAATCACAGTGCTCTTTTAACCGTGTATATTCGACGATAACTGTTTGGAATTAGATAAAATGTGTTCGCCATGTAATTTTGTAACAAAATGACGCGTGTCTATTTACTTTATTTCATAGTTCTCGCATACTCACTTTCTAATGATCGACGACAGTTGTCATCTAAATTCATACAATTATCGCACTTATCTCAAGATTTTTCACGTCATGATGTTGAGGCAGAGGTTATTCTTGACCCTCGGAGCTCACTTTAGGAACAATTCGTCAGCAAAAAATAATATATAATAATAACCGCATGCCCATGACTGGCGACAGTTCGTGTTGGTCCCTTCACGATTCTCCGCGAAGAATCTGAGAAGTGCGGACCAAGACGAAGTTCTCGCTGGTCGCTGCTACGCGGTGGTACTTCAACACCCCGACGCGAGATATATGTTTCGACTCGACGAAACCCGGCCGCCAGTTAGGGCCAACTATCGCAGACCTACGCAAAAAGCGACAGAACTTTCTTGGTTACTTTTATACATAAGACTGATTTTCTTTGAAATTGCACTTAATTTATTTTAAGATTTTCTGAAAAAATGTTTATTTATTATTCGTGACTAAAAAGACATAATTATTTTATTAACAGCTATATCTCACTTCCTGTTTTACACGAAATAGCATTTTAAAAAGCGAATGAAATCCAAACTAAAAAACTGAATAAAAACGTTGCTTTTCACCAAATTTTCCATCTGATAAAAAGTTTTCTTGAAACACTAATTACAGCATATAAATAATATAATGTACTTACGATTTAGTATAGTGCCATTGTTTTATGATAGAATTTATAGTGGTAGAGCGTTCACCTCCGGTGCTTGGGGTCCCTGGTTCGATCCCAGCTCGCGCCGTGTGGACTTTGTGGTAGACAAACAACCGTGCTCATGGGTTTTCTCGGGGTTCCGTTTCCTCCCACTTTCTTCATTCCACCATTTCATTCATTTCTCATAATCACCGTCTCCTTTGGCCTAACCGGCATAGTCGTGGGACGTTAAACTCAAAGATTTCATTTCATTTCATAGAATTTATAGTACCTTGTCAAAACGTTTGTCTTCAAACTGTCAAATACAAATCGCCGTAAATTTTGTAATCTACTGTCACAAAAAGTATACCATACTATTTTCGGATCGCTATAAAGAAGAAATACCATACTATTTTGTGATCGGTATGGTAAAATACTATTTTTCCATACTATTTTACCGTAAATTATATGTAAACGTTATTTTTAAATGACTGAAGCGAAGTAATCTCACGATGATGTTTTAACATCTGGTCATTAGGGGGGCCAGGAAATCATTTGGGGGGCCTGGCCCCGTGGCTACACCCCTGCCTAAGACGTACCTGGAAGATCAAAAATAGTACCCATCAGTATCAACGGACCTTCTGAAAACGTTCGGGATGGGCATGGATTCCTTCGCGGTAGAACTTGGTTTGCCGTGAAGGAAAGAAGGTATCAAGTGCATTTTGCACCTTTACTACGGAGTTGGACTTTAGTTCTCTAATGTGAGTGTCCAAGAAATGGTTCAGGGATAATTGGACGGTGCATTGTCCAGGGAGTATGGCGGTTGCAATAGTGTTTCCCATTTAAGGCGTAGGATGGTGTCCCGGGTCACTCTAATCATGTGGGGCTTAGCGTTGTCCCATAACGGTAGAACCCCTTAGCGATTGAGAAGTGCTGGCTCCAGGGTTTTGAGTTTTTCTTGAACACGGCTCAACTGCTGACAGTAGACAGTTGCATTAATGTTCTGCTCTGACCAGCCGGTAGCAGTTCCCGATTTTTTTTCCAATCCCAAAAAGCGGGTGGTTTTTCGTGATTAAGATAGCGAGGGACGAATATAGAACCTGACAATCGGGTGGTACCTGCAAAAATCGGGTAATATGACAACACTAAGCTAAATAGAAAATAAGGTATATCCCTATTTAAGATCACTACACCTGCAACCCATGAAATCCAATTTGAAATCTCATCCACTTAGACTGAGATCTTTTATATTATCATTACTCTTTCACTTTGTTTCTAAATAGTACTGCCACTCTTTCTTTTGTTAAGAAAAAAACACCACCTCCCTTTCTTAAAAAAAAGAAAAGAAAAGAAAAGGAAAAATTTAGATCGCAATACACAATTTTATTGTTGATTTGTTGCCACTCTGATAAATGTGAATGTTGTGGTTTTGCATGTGTTGACTGTTTTCTTATCGCAAGTCCCAGACACCTGCAATAGTTCATACGTGAAGGGAACACCGATCATATTTTATTCTATATCTTTTTACTTCCCAATAACGATAGCCGTGCCTCTTTGTGAGAAACTGCAACTTATTTTTTTTTTATTCTGCCAATTGTAAAAGAATACTAAACAAGAATTTCCCTACACGTTAAGACATTTTAAGAAAAATATCTTCTTTCACCTCTGCAGATTTTGAGCATTTTTTCCCTACGTCGGGGGAAATTTCCCTCCATCTGGCAACTGTGAGCCGAAGATGGGAAAGATTCTTTGCTGTTTCCTCGTCGTTACTTGATAATAGTGCTGTCGAATTTTTGTGACTTCTGCAGTTTTCGGTTTTTGAGAAAATCAGTTTTCAAAACCGAAACCGCAGATGCGGTTTTCAAAACCGAAACCGCAAAAGCGGTTTTCAAAACCGAAACCTGTAACGCCCCATTCCCCAGGAGTCAGAGGTTGAAAACTAAAAAAAAAAAAAAAATCCTAAACCAACCCCGGACTCCACCGAAGAAGGGACTACGGCAGGTGGATTCGCGCTGCTCAAGCTCACCTGATTAACTTGTGGCTAGACTGTGATTATCCAGTATTCACTCTAGTATAAGGTTAAACAACAATAATAACAAAAAATAACCAACCAAAATTCAGTTTTCAAATAACAAATTTTATTTCAATAAGTATAGGTGAATATTTGCTCAAGCGTTTGAAGAACAGATATTCACCAACATGATTAAAAATATCCAAAAAAATTTAAACAATGTAATTAAATTCCGGAGCAATTAACCAATTTTTCTTTATACTAAAATCTAGAACCTTCAGATTGAACCCTGAATTTATAGATTTCTCTCAATATTTTTTTGCTAAGAGCAATTCGTATTACTAGCAAAGACTCTAGAAAAAAGAATATTCAATATTTCGCACCTGTTCAGAGAAAATATTTTTATTGAGCAAAATATCTTAATTGATCAATATTACTGATTAAAGAAATTCAAACTATTCAAATGTTTTCAAATGCATGAAAATGAAAAAAAATATATTCAAAAAAAATATTTGTTCTTTACGTATTTTTTTGTTTCCGGCAGTATTCGGAACTCTGCCTCTTAATTTTGTCCGCGAGGCAATTTTTTTTTTAAATACAATTTCTTATTGTGCAAAACGAGGTCCTTATCACAGATTATACTAATATAACCACAAATTAAAGAAATCAATTCCAGCTTAGTACGATTTAGGACCCAAAATTTCAATCCAATTCAATCAATCTGTCCCATTCAATTTCTTGAATTCAAATATACGAATTTACAATTTCAACCCTCTTAATAGCCTCTTCAATTCTGTCTATTCAAACTTTGCAAACAGCATTTCTGAAAACCAGTTTCATTATACCCAAAACAACTGTGACTCCGAGTCTAATAATGACGTGAGAATAATGACGTGAGAGAGAGTTTGCATTAAACGCTAAGCTCTGATCAAACAAATTAACATTAGAAAAGGTAATTCAATGAATACTGGACAATCATACCAAGAATTTCCACTCAAAACAGCATTTAAGCACTACTAGTGAGGTGAGTAAAAATTTGGGGGGGGGGATTTTCAATTTTTCGCAAAAAATCTGAAAATATCACTCTTATTATCTGGAAAATACCCGAATACATGTCAGCGATTGAATGCAAGTTATATTAACCCATTTCCAGCTCATTAATGATACTACGTAACCAACTAAACCCATATGTAAACTACTAGTTAACTGCGAACTTACCAGGATTAAACGAAACGCAATTTAGCTCCAGCAATATTTTACCTTTGTAGATAATTTTACTTCCCTCTGGTTGGAACAGCTTATGTCCTATGGTCTAGTACTGACTTTCTGTTAACTTGGGCCCGAGACGAAGTGAGTATAATTGATTTTTTCTTTTTGAGAAAAAGGCGGAAAAATAGGTTTAAGAAATTACAACACATTGAAATCCAAACAATATAATCAAAAATTGGAGCAGATTGGAGTCACTTTAATGGGCACTTTTGTCTGACCACCAAGGCTCACTCATGCACCGTCTCCCCGATGCCGGTTTAACTCCATTAAATTTCAAGAAAAATACTTTCCACAAGGGAACAAAATTCTCCAAGATCGCAATTACTAACAAAACACTCAGCTATGATCACTGAAAGCATTTCAATAAACTCACTTCACCTTTGGCCACTTTTATTCTTTTCACTTTTAACTCTGCATTCAACTACAACACGCGCCATGCAAGCTATGAAACAACACACGGTGAACAAGCATACGCGAGCCCAACTCCACCAGCGGAGGACAAAACAGCAAATCAGCCTCAGGAGGCAGCTGCTTCGAAAGCAAGACTCGCCATACAGGATTGGAAATTCTCTCTCACGTTATTATCGCTCGTTACATTTTTTCTCTCTCTCATTTTTTTTTAAAAAAGAAACATTTTCTTTCAAAACGTCTGATACCACATAAACGTTAAATAGACGTTACTGTAGACCCACATATAATGCAAATACATCATAATTAGATATAATTATCTTAAATATCAATAATATTTGACTAGATATTATTAATACAATTTTTGCATTTAATCAGGATTTACATTTTTTTTAATTTCAGTCAATACAAATCTCTATTTCCGTGTAGCTGGAATGCTACATCCTCCACCGTCCAACAAAAAAATCCAGAGCAAGGATTTTTTTGCCTAAAAACACAAAGAATCACAATTAGTTAAACAATACAATTTTAGAACAATAATATAGATAAACCTAAACATAGTAAATAAGATCTGTAATCTAAAGTATTCAATTTTAACTTTATAAATATTTTTACAATAATATTTCCATTTAATTACCCAAGTTTAAGAATTAAAAGAGAATTTGGATTACCATGGCCATAGCAATCGTTAAAATGAATGAATCTTAAATATAGAATTTTCAATAATCTAATTCAATTTTTAGAACCAACACAAATTTAATTAGAAATATTAATTTATAAATTCTCTAATATAGTACTTATTTTTAATTTTGATGTTTCGATTGGATTATCAATTTTTACAGAGAGAAATTTTAATTTCTACGCTCCCGGAACAACTTAACCTCAGAAACGTGAGACTTACGATATGAATCTTGAGTATCCTCTTCGTTAGAAACCAGCAACGTATTTGGGGTTAAAAATCTTCTAATTACGAAAGGACCATTCCACTTCAGACTCAGGGATTTGGTGATTTTATCTCTCAGAGATGACTTAATATGGGTCTTTATCAATACCTTGTCACCAACCTTCAAAGTAACTTCTCGTCTTCGTTGCATCATTAGCTTCCGTCTTCTCTCCCAGCTTTTCTCCATGTTGCTTATGGCTGCAGTCCACAAGTCAACCGAAGATTTACCACCATAATCTGTTTCTGCGATGTTCCATCGTATTTCAAGAGGTGTATAATTAGGACGTCCATAAAAAAGCTCGATGGGACACATCTTCAAACCAGCATGTTCACTGATGTTAAGAGTATATTGCAGATCCGGGACCAAGGATGACCAAAGATGTTGTTTACTCGAAAAATAACAACGAAGCGACGATTTTAGGGTTTTTATGAATCTCTCAGCCGGATTCCCTTCTGGGTGATATGGACTTAATCGGATGTGCTTAATCCCGAGCCCAAACAAAAACTTACTAAAGTACTCCGACACGAATACTGATCCGTTATCGGTAGAAATTGCTTCTGGGAAACCAAATCTGGTAAAAACATCTTGCAACTTATTGGCTATGATCCTGGAACTAATTGTTCTCAATTTCTCAAGAATGACGAAACGACTAGCGTTATCGACTCCAATTAATATAAATTTATATCCTCTTGAAGTTGGCAAGGCCCCAATGATATCGAACATCCAATGTGAATTAACACGCTTGCTGAATTCTGACATTAGATGACCCATTTTCTTCCTGTTATCCTCCTTCGATAATTGACAATTCTGACACGATCTCACGTATTCATTCACATCTCTTACCATATTATTCCAAGTAAATCTTTTCATCAACTTCTTCAATGTTTTGTAAGATCCCGAATGTCCACCGACCAACTGATCGTCATGATGATATTCAATCAGGAGTCTTCTCAAATCTCTAGGAATAACAATCTTAAAAGGATTTATGGCTGAATTTGTCCGCTTCATTAAGATCTTCTTATTTAAAACATATCCTGGGCAAGCTTCACCTTTCTCCAACTTGTCAATTATTTCATTTAACTCTGGATCTTCTCTCTGAAGAGCTTCTATAGGTTCTTTCACCAAAGGTAACCGCCACAGGTTGGCAAGCTTCATATTGTTGGAAAATGTAGCCAAACCAACTGGACTATCCATGATGTGAAATTCGTAAGGATCATAGACCCGTGTAAGTATGTCTGCAACTAAATTTTCCCCTGATCTAATGTGCTTGATCTTAAAATCAAATTGACATAATGTTTCAACAAACGGTCCATATTTCATGAGACGCTTTGAATTATTTAAGATCCATGTCAAGGCTTTATTGTCAGTAAGAATATCAAATTCCTTGACTAAATAATGCCTAAACCTGGATATAGTTTTTACCAAGCTTATAAACTCGATCTCATAAATAGATCTGTGTTTATCGGCTTCTGAGAGTTTCTTACTATAAAACGCGATCGGTTGGATTTCCCCGTTGCTGTTTTCTTGTGAAATGCATCCCGAGATGCTCTTCCCAGACCCATCGATGTTAACAATAAAACGCTTATTCAAGTCTGGTATTTTCAAAACTACATTTTCAATAAGTGTATTTTTCAATTTCTCCAAAATACACTGATGTTCGGTTGTCCAAACAAATTTGTTATTTACAGATTTAAGAGAACTCAAGGGTCCCATAATCTCTTGCATCTCAGGAGCGAACTTCGAATAATAACTAAAAAGTCCTAGGATTTTCATCAGCCCTCTTCTATTTCTCGGAGGTGGAATATTACGAATAGCAGAAACCCTTGCAGGATCTATCTCCATTTGATCACCACTTATAACATATCCAAGGTAATTAATTTTGTTATAAAACAATAAGCATTTATCAGGAGATATCGTTATATTATATTTTCTAAATCTTTCAAAGACCTTTTCCAAGACCCTCCTATGTTCTTCAAGTGACCTTGAAGAAATTAGGACGTCATCAAAAAAAAACTCTTACTCCTTCTGACTCTAGATCTCCCAATACTTTATTCATTGCCCTAGCCAGAATGTTACTACCAGTCTTTATTCCGACTGGAACTCGAGTATACTGGTAACACCCTTTGGGGGTAACGATGGTTGTTATTTCACGTGATTTTTCATCCAAATATATTTGGTTATAAGCTTTACGGAGGTCCAGTTTGCTGTGAATTGCTTTATCGGCAAGGCCTGCTAAACAAGATTCTAAATGTGGAGACGGATAACCATCATTCACAATTAACTCGTTGGCCCTTACATAATTCCCCACAATTCTAAACGTATTATTCTTGTTTTTTACTAAAAAACAACTACTAGCATAATTGCTGTGGTCAACTTCCACCAATATGCCTTGTTGGATCAAAGTTTGAATTTGCTGATCAAATTCTTTTTCTTTATTTCGTGGGATGGGAAATGGTGTTTGCTTAAATGGCTTATTTTCACTTAAATATAGCCTACCTACAAAATCCTTAATACAGCCAATTCGATCCGATATTACATCGGAGTATTTCTCCTTTAACGAATCAATAAAAGCTAAGGTCCCCGAATCCCGACATCTCCAGGACTCATTAGGAATCACCGGTTTTTCCACCTGTGTGTTATCAAGGTTTTTCACCTGTATTGCCGATTTCAATTTTTTATTAAAACATGAGTTATCCGGAGGCAAATATTTCCTATTCTGGCTTATTAATTTTTTAAAGTTCTCTGACTGATCCATATCCACATCTGATGCTTCTGAATCGGTAATCTGAAGTTTTCTATCCATTTCCCCTTTTGATGACAATACATGCATTTCAGCATCTGAAGAGTTTCCAACAGTCTTCTTGGATCCATCTTTAACAGAAATTTCAACAGCTGGTTTGCTATTATCTTCATGTTTCATAGATTCAACTCTGGAATCACTCTGTTTCTTCTTTCGCTTTCTTCTACGTTGTCCTTTGGGAACACCAGGAAAACCAGAATCCGCACGACACTCTTCCACCGATATTTCATTCTGCAAATTAGTCGTTGCCACCAAAGAACTACTATTTCAACCAACAGGACATTTAACATGACTTTCAGGAACTGCCATTTCATCCGAATTCAAAACAAAATTTTTAGTGTCAATTTTGTCTGTGATAAATGCCAAATCAACAGGAATCTTTCCAGAACCACTTTGTTCCCTATTTCTGTTTAAATTTTCTATCAAAGTCCAAGGTAGTTCTTGATGCGACGAAATATCTCCGAAACCAATATCCTTAAACCCAGTATCCACTGACCGAGGTAACAAATCAGGACCCTGAACACCTCTTCTACCAAGTTCACACTCAACCACTGTCCTCAAATTCAACAACTGAGGCTGAAGGATGTTCAATTTTTAATAACTCAGTTTCTAGTTGTTCACATTCCAATTCACACTGTATTCCCTTGCTAGCAATTCCCAAATAATTTACATCCTCCTTAACAAATATCGAAGCCATACCGGAGTTTTGCCCAGAAAACCAGACTAAGTTCGAAGCACTATCGTTCCGAGTTTCGAACTGGTCACCTTGATCAACTGATCGCAACCACTTTCTTCTATCGTTTATCATACGACGATAGTTCAAGCGAATTACCTTCTTTCCATTATTCAACATTATTCGATTGTTCACATAATCGATAACTGATTTGGTTTCACGCAGGAAAGGAGTGCCCAACAAACAGTCACATGGGAGTTGTTTCACTACACGAAAATTAACTCGCTCGAAATGACCGGACAGGTTGATATTAAGTAACACTTCCCTATTAGTTGAAAAAGTCAACCCAGACGGAGCATTCACCGTTCTTTCATCCGCTTCCTTCACAAAATGTTCAGCCCCACAACGACGCACAAGATCTTCAGTCACCAAATTGAAACTTGATCCGCCGTCTACGCAAATATCAGTCAATTGACTATTAACTTTCCCAACAACAAAGGATGCTATAGTGCCATTTAGTTCTGATGGAATATTTCCCCTGGGACTGGGTTTCTCTCCTGTGAAATAATTCGGCTTATTCGAATGAGTCTCTGAAGATATCGAATTTCGAGACCCGAACCCCTTTTGATTCGATTTCGAATTATTTTTATTAGGATGTTCCTTAAAATTATCTTTCCCATTACCATACAATCGATTAGTTCTAGCATTACTACTAGAAAGAACAACATTTGATTTATTTTTGATATAACCCGATTGTTTATTATAATCAATTTGATTTTTATTAATCAGGACGAACTGGTCAGCTATTTCCAAAAGTTCTCTTCTATCAACAGGAATATACGCATTTAACATTCTATGTCTCTGATTCGGATTCATTCCGCTCAGGATTATATTAACTAATTCAATCTCAGGTGCCCTCATTCCTAAAACATTCATAGCAACCATGACTGATCGAACATAATTATTAATTAATTCATTCAATTTCTGCCTCCTATAAACACGTTCAGATATTAGCGTATGAATACATACTGGTGTCACAAACTTTGTCAACAAAGAATATCGTAACTCTTCCCAACCAATGTTATGTAAGGCAGACAAAATTATTTTCAAAACTGTACCTTCACATCGCGAAATCAAAGCTGTCAGTATCATTCCCAAAGAATAACTAGTATCTAATAAGATTTCTTCGATGCTAACCATAACCTCAAACATCTGAATACTATCATTTCCATCTAATTTCTTAAAATTTCTAAATTTATTCTCTAAATATTCAGAGGTTTTACTAAAAGTATGTTTAATCATGAGCTTATTCTCTACCTGAGAAACAAAATTTGCTGATGCATTTCCTGAATCACGATTATAACATTCGGGGTAATTCAAATTAGCATAGTTGACATAAGGTTGTTGCTCATTCCTAGTATTAACTACCCTAGGAGTTGAATTCCTGATCCTTGAAACTCTTTGATAGTATTGACCCAAATTCAAATACCTATTACTAGGTTCAGGATTCTGAGCCTCGATATTACTTTCTGGACACCCTATATGATTTCCTAAAGGTGGTCCATTCAAACTTTCCGAAAAGGTTACCTGCCGACAATCCCGTCCATCATTACTTAAACTGGGATTCACTTGCCTACTAAATCCAAAAGTCGAATCATTTGTACTAGGCATTCCCTCATTATTCTGAACTAGTGAAGGCCTATGACGAATATAAAAGCTTCCTTGAGTCGGAGGTCTAAGAGACATATTAGCATAACCAAGGCTCGAATGCTGATCTAAATCTACCTGGCCAGTCCTATCCATGGTTACAAATCCTGAGATATCAATAGGCATATCAATACTAACGTATTCTCTTTCATAATTTCGATTATCCATCCTTGAGATACAATGCTGATAAGATAATATCAATACCAAAATAAACAAAATGATTTCACTTATAATTAACATACAACCAAGTTACCACTAAAATCTACAAGCTACCAGTGACCAAATGGAAACAACCCATACAAGAACTACTAATCCAATCGAAATTTCAAATTTTAATTCAAGAAACCTTTTTTTTTAAATATAAATAATGATTAATACTGTTCAAATTTCCAATAATATTACTACAAAACACAACCATCAATTATTTAACCGGAGGTGGAGGTCACAAATATTTATGAAAACACAGTATATATATAATTAACAAGTGAAAATTTTCTAAATTTTAACGTAATCAGGAAAATAACAAATTAAAAATTATTTGGGATTTTGCTGTTTTGTCATTGTAACGCCCCATTCCCCAGGAGTCAGAGGTTGAAAACTAAAAAAAAAATCCTAAACCAACCCCGGACTCCACCGAAGAAGGGACTACGGCAGGTGGATTCGCGCTGCTCAAGCTCACCTGATTAACTTGTGGCTAGACTGTGATTATCCAGTATTCACTCTAGTATAAGGTTAAACAACAATAATAACAAAAAATAACCAACCAAAATTCAGTTTTCAAATAACAAATTTTATTTCAATAAGTATAGGTGAATATTTGCTCAAGCGTTTGAAGAACAGATATTCACCAACATGATTAAAAATATCCAAAAAAATTTAAACAATGTAATTAAATTCCGGAGCAATTAACCAATTTTTCTTTATACTAAAATCTAGAACCTTCAGATTGAACCCTGAATTTATAGATTTCTCTCAATATTTTTTTGCTAAGAGCAATTCGTATTACTAGCAAAGACTCTAGAAAAAAGAATATTCAATATTTCGCACCTGTTCAGAGAAAATATTTTTATTGAGCAAAATATCTTAATTGATCAATATTACTGATTAAAGAAATTCAAACCATTCAAATGTTTTCAAATGCATGAAAATGAAAAAAAATATATTCAAAAAAAATATTTGTTCTTTACGTATTTTTTTTGTTTCCGGCAGTATTCGGAACTCTGCCTCTTAATTTTGTCCGCGAGGCATTTTTTTTTTTAAATACAATTTCTTATTGTGCAAAACGAGGTCCTTATCACAGATTATACTAATATAACCACAAATTAAAGAAATCAATTCCAGCTTAGTACGATTTAGGACCCAAAATTTCAATCCAATTCAATCAATCTGTCCCATTCAATTTCTTGAATTCAAATATACGAATTTACAATTTCAACCCTCTTAATAGCCTCTTCAATTCTGTCTATTCAAACTTTGCAAACAGCATTTCTGAAAACCAGTTTCATTATACCCAAAACAACTGTGACTCCGAGTCTAATAATGACGTGAGAATAATGACGTGAGAGAGAGTTTGCATTAAACGCTAAGCTCTGATCAAACAAATTAACATTAGAAAAGGTAATTCAATGAATACTGGACAATCATACCAAGAATTTCCACTCAAAACAGCATTTAAGCACTACTAGTGAGGTGAGTCTAAAAATTTGGGGGGGGGGGGAATTTTCAATTTTTCGCAAAAAATCTGAAAATATCACTCTTATTATCTGGAAAATACCCGAATACATGTCAGCGATTGAATGCAAGTTATATTAACCCATTTCCAGCTCATTAATGATACTACGTAACCAACTAAACCCATATGTAAACTACTAGTTAACTGCGAACTTACCAGGATTAAACGAAACGCAATTTAGCTCCAGCAATATTTTACCTTTGTAGATAATTTTACTTCCCTCTGGTTGGAACAGCTTATGTCCTATGGTCTAGTACTGACTTTCTGTTAACTTGGGCCCGAGACGAAGTGAGTATAATTGATTTTTTCTTTTTGAGAAAAAGGCGGAAAAATAGGTTTAAGAAATTACAACACATTGAAATCCAAACAATATAATCAAAAATTGGAGCAGATTGGAGTCACTTTAATGGGCACTTTTGTCTGACCACCAAGGCTCACTCATGCACCGTCTCCCCGATGCCGGTTTAACTCCATTAAATTTCAAGAAAAATACTTTCCACAAGGGAACAAAATTCTCCAAGATCGCAATTACTAACAAAACACTCAGCTATGATCACTGAAAGCATTTCAATAAACTCACTTCACCTTTGGCCACTTTTATTCTTTTCACTTTTAACTCTGCATTCAACTACAACACGCGCCATGCAAGCTATGAAACAACACACGGTGAACAAGCATACGCGAGCCCAACTCCACCAGCGGAGGACAAAACAGCAAATCAGCCTCAGGAGGCAGCTGCTTCGAAAGCAAGACTCGCCATACAGGATTGGAAATTCTCTCTCACGTTATTATCGCTCGTTACATTTTTTCTCTCTCTCATTTTTTTTTTTAAAAAAGAAACATTTTCTTTCAAAACGTCTGATACCACATAAACGTTAAATAGACGTTACTGTAGACCCACATATAATGCAAATACATCATAATTAGATATAATTATCTTAAATATCAATAATATTTGACTAGATATTATTAATACAATTTTTGCATTTAATCAGGATTTACATTTTTTTTTAAATTTCAGTCAATACAAATCTCTATTTCCATGTAGCTGGAATGCTACAAACCGCAAAAGCGGTTTTCAAAACCGAAACCGCAAATGCGGTTTACAAAACCGAAACCGCAAATGCGGTTTTCAAAACCGAAACCGCAAATGCGGTTTTCAAAACCGAAACCGCAAAAGCGGTTTTCGAAACCGAAACCGCAAAAGCGGTTTTCGAAACCGAAACCGCAAAAGCGGTTTTCAAAACCGAAACCGCAAATGCGGTTTTCAAAACCGACATTTCGGTTTTATGAAATTTCACTTTTTTCAAAAACCGGTTTTCGGTTTTTTCAAAAACCGATTTCGACAGCACTAGTTCAAACGACTCAACGTTTGGTAGGTAGCACAGAGGATCGAGCAGCTCAACAGTTCTACAACATTATGTGGTTTGAACGCCACTGAGCACTCAGACAAATACCCTAAAGACATGGTAATAACACTAAGCGAGTTGCCTAACAAAGTTCGACTTTGATACTTTGGAATGCAATTTAATGCATTTAAATTAAATTATGGATGCAAATTTTTGGTGCTTGTTAATGTCCAAATGTTAATCTTAAAATATCAATCTCTATAGTAAGGATATTGCATAATAACAGTCTTAGAACAGCCAAACAATTGCATGGTTACTTTTCTGTCCCGTGCGTAACGGTGAGTCGAAAAAGAAAACATAGTGTAAAGCTAATTAAATTCTATTTTCCAATTTAAAAAATATAATGCACAGTAAGGAGAATGAATGTAGAACATAAGTAATGGCATATAAAATGAAAATTCTGCCATTAATCGCAGAGAATGTCCAATGAAATTGAGGTTGTCAAATGAGCTTTTTTGTCTGAGTCCCGTGCGTAACGCTTAATTTTGGCTTATAACTCAAAATTGCAATTGTTTTGTGTGTTTCGTTTTATTTAACTATGCACTAATAAGTTTCCCCCTAATTTTGACATAATTTTTATTTTATTTGAAAATACATTTTTGTTTAAAAAAGCAGTTTTTGTGTACGAATGTCCCGTGCGTAACGCTGAGAATCGCCCTTTATTGTTTTGTTCATATTTTATTTTATTATGATGATTGTATCTTCATGATTCTTTCTAGTAGCCAGTTGAGATTTTGATCAGAGTGTAGGCCCGGGGCTATAGCCCAATAAGCCCCTCCCTTAATCCGGCCCTGAATATAGTAATGAATTATAATATGGTTGGATCTCCCCTCAACTTCTATCGGGTCTCCATACATTTTTTTGCTGGCTACGGGCCTGGTTGGTACTTCTAGTAAAACAACCTAATGAACTTAACGATCTCGGGAATTAAAATGAATATAATATCGTATAAGAATATTTAAAAAAAAAAAAAGAACTCCTTTAAAAAGTGGAATCGATTCTCTTGTCCTTATAAGAGACTTTTCTCCGAAATATAGGGGAACTCCCAGCTTGCAAACAGTAGCTAAAATCGGGGAAGTACCGAGCTGTTAGAATTCGATTCGATGGGGAGAAAGTATTGATTTCCCAATGTCGGTAGTTCGGGAATGGAGGAGAGAAAAGTAGCAGCTAATTGTTTCGCAAACATAGTAGCTATTTCTGTTACGTCAGAACCTTCATACGACAAAAGTCAATAATACGTTTATTTTTTTCTTGTCTTACAAGGACGACATAATACAGTAGTTATCGAAACCTTCTGCGCTTTCTAGATTTAAAAATTAGTTACTGCAGAAGTCTTATAAGTTTTGCAGCTGATAAAAGGATAATAAGTGAGCCATTACCTGCATTCTAGATCTCACGGTCTCATTACTGGACGAAATAAACTAAACTACATGCATGAATTTTTTTAGATATGAAACAATGGCTGTTCCTGAGAGACATCAAATTGGTAAACAAATAAAGTTTATCGCTATACGTCAAGTTAAAAAAAAAGAAAAAAAAAAACTTGCTCAACGTCAGAAAGCTATATTAAAATAAATTGTGCATTACATGTTAGCTAAAAAAAAAAAAAAAAACACCGATGCGACTATAACTGACACAAATCCCGGGGAATGAGGGGAACATGTACACTCATGTCCAAAATTATTGTCGCATGTCTATAAATATGTTGTTCTAGGAATATAATTTGATAACGAATTCACCCGGTATTTCTTATAATGTTAGTATGTACTGTATATAATCGGCAAAGACATGTATGTGGCAAATTTCATGTCAAAAGAGCAGCAAATAAGAATAACAAAACGAACATAAAATTTTCTTGTCCATTTAGCAACATTTTGTTTTATTCATTCTAATTTTCGTATTTATAATTATTTTCCTATGAAATTTACCATAAATATACATTTCCCGATTATACACATAACACAGTAAAACCTGTCAATTTGGCCACCTCTCTAAGTTGGCCACCTGCTTATCTTGGCCTAGTTCGTCTTGAACCTGCATTTTCCCATAAGACATTCATTACTTACTACTCTATAAGTTGGCCACCTGCCTATCTTGGAAGTTGGCCACACTGAAGCAATGTTTATCCTATGATGATAATGATAAATTTAACTACGTATCTTGGCCAAGCAAAATACCGTTTTGTTATTTTTCTTAACTCTTTCGTATTCCCATATAAGAGGCAGATGTTCTGTATTTGTGACTGGAGAAAAGAAGCAAGGGTTTGCGTGATTTGCTCTTGGAAGTCAATGGCCAGAAGACTACCCTCATAAAGTGGTGGTGAAGGTAGATGTGAATAAGAAAAAGCACGTACAGGAATTCAGGAAATGTTGGACGTATATATTTGTTTACCCTGTCTGTTTGGTAAAACCATTAGCTGTATCAGCTCCTTTCATCAGTGGAAAGGTTTAGTAACTCCTTGAAATTCTCAAGGTTAAAGTTAACAATCTCAATTTTCAACTATTGGCATATGACGGCTTGTCGAAAGTTAGCGGAGGTTTTGAGGTATGAATTCCCTTAAGATTTTCTCTAAACATCCTTTGCTCCGAGGTAAACACTTGTAGCTCATTAACGCAAAATAATAAAATAAATACGTCTAGAATGAGTTTGCAGATGATATATTTCGTCTGTACAGCAGAATTGTAGCACCCTGGATTTTATCCAAAATGAAAAGAAAGCAAACAAAAACAAGAAAGCAAACAAAAACAAGAAAGAACAGTAAAAACTGAAAACAAGTCATATAAACTACATATAAATTGTTAAATTTATAATTTGGCTTTATTTGTTTTTGATGTGAATAACTCAGTGTGTTTTAACATCCATTCCAATAAACTGCATACATATGTTTCTATTTTATAGTTGTTTCTGTTGCTGTGTTTTCAATCCAAATAATTCAGTGTACCACACTACTTTTTAAATTAAACATGCTGTACTAATTTTTTTATAGTACTGTATGTGTATACTGTTATGATTACTCTATATAGATAATTTAAAAGTAGCTGTCGTGTCATTGCTTATTAAAATTTTACAATCAAGTAATACTAGAAATCTTGTTCTAAAAATACAGCAATCACATTTATTTTCTGGAAGTTGGTCACCTGTCTAAGTTGGCCACTTTTCAATGGAACCGATGATAGCCAACATAGACACGTTTCACTGTATCAGTATTAAAAGTACCCTGCAAAATCATTATCAAATTATATTCTTACAAGAAGACAGTTATAGATATGCGACAATCATTTTGAACATGAGTGTACCCCTAATCTTGGAACTGGGGAGACTGTTCCCTCCAATAATCCGATTTGAAATGTGTTTTTTGGTGAGAAATGTGATGATTTCTGTCCGCCTCCCACAAAGGAAAGGAGAATGAGATGAAAATGATGTGCCTTTGGCTTGTTTCACTTTTTTTTTTTTTTTTTTTTTTTTAAGAATCGTATTTTTTATTATTTCAAACTGAACTTCATGTCCTGGCGCATTTAGGTCACATCAACCTGTATTAATTCCATTCCCGCTACTTGGACACAAGTTGCAATAAAAGGCTAGAGGAGGATATGTCCCTCTCCTCGTGCTGGAAAATTGGCTCAGCTGTAGATACGGACACAAATCCAGGGGAAATAGGGGGAAATGTCCCCAATATTGGAACTGGGGGACTCCCCCAATAATCTGATTTGAAAAGTACCTCTTTTTAGGGATAAGTGTTATGATTTGTGTCCGACTGCCACAAAAGAAAGTGAGATTAAATTGATTTCTATTAGCTTTTCCATTTTTAAAAATAATCCTGTACTGAACTGAACTTCGTGCTCTGGCGCGTTTAGTAGTCTGAAATCTGTCGGCCTCCCCATGTTGAGGACAACTCTGCTCCCCTGATCCTCCACAGCATTGTCTTTCAACTTCATAAATATTTTGAACATCGCTTGAAAAAAATAAAAGATTATGGGAACGGTCTTACCCTTCCCCCAATGTTGAAGACACATTTGCGCCGATGGTGACTACCCTAAAGAGCCGCCACTGAAGGACACCTCGAAACAGTTATTAGGTTACATAGTGTACTTTTGTAAATAACAGATGGGTTACTTATTAAATTTTCAAGTTTTAATTCTGTTGATATCAATCACTAAAATTTAGAAACAAACAGCAAACTGAAGACACTCACAGGGTTGGAAATTATTGAGCTAAAGTTGAGAGCTTAAAAATGTCATATATTTTTTTGCTGTATTACATTATTTGGTATCTCTGTGGTACTCAGTATTTCGTCAAAGGAAGGGAAATCTAAGGCAAGCAAGCTCTTGCCTGATATTTTAAATAATAATAATAATAATAATAATAATAATAATAATAATAATAATAATAATAATAATAATAAGAAGAAGAAGAAGAAGAAGAAGAAGATGGATTTCGCAGAGATTGGAATAGCTACAAAGTAGAAACTGGATGCAGTTAGCTAAGGATATACACTCTCCATTCCAAAAGAAACCGAACATTTGAAAACAAATAGTACCACTAGTGCCATCTGTTGTAATATTTTACCGGTAGATGGCGTAGTCCCTCATTGACAACTGGTATAAATGTTATGACATTTGGATGCACGGCAACAAAGTTATTGCGTTTCAACTGTCAGTGTGTTGTGTACATCGGTCGGAAAATGAGTTTCAAACAACGAGCTGCAATTGAGTTTTGTGTTAAACTGGGTAAAACTTTTAGTGAAACGCACCAAATGCTACAAAATGCATATGGTGATGAGTGTCTATCCCGTACGCAAGTTTACGAGTGGTTCAGGCGATTCAAATCGGGTAGAGAGACGCTGGATGATGACGAAAGATCAGGCCGTCCCAGAACCGGATTATCGGAAGAAAACATCGAAAAGGTGCGTGAATTCATCAAACATAATAAACATAACTTGGGCGTCATGAAGCGTTTGCTGGCAAGAATTCGTCGTATTCGGCCCGAATATCGCGAAATCGGCAGTTGGACTCTTTTGGACGATAATGCACCATCACATCGTTCGCGACTTGTAACTGAATTTTTGGTCAAAAATCACATTATTCGGTTGCATCATCCGCCCTATTCACCAGATCTCGCTCCGTGCGATTTCTATCTGTTCCCGAAACTGCATTTGGCGATGAAAGGAAAGTGGCACGCATCGATTGATGCCATTGAGAAGTCGACGACCGCCGTCCTAAAGACCATTCCAATAAAGGACATGGAGAAGTCGTTTGACAACTTGTTGGAGCGTGCAAATATGTGTATCGATGCAGAAGGGGAATACATTGATTAATAAAAATGATTTATTCCAAAATGTACATTGCTTTTTTGTTTTTTTAAAACGTTCGGTTTCTTTTGGAATGGAGGGTGTAAGTCAGTGGAGAGCTTTTGTGAACGCGGCATTGAACCTTCGGGTTCCATAGGCCATAGAGTTAGTTAGTTAGTTAATAATAATAATAATAATAATAATAATAATATAATGAAATGAAATCTTGAAGTTTTACTTCTCAAAGTCATGCCGACTAGGTTAAAGGAGATGATGATGATGAAAAATGAAGGAAGTGGTGGAATGAAGAAAGAGGAAGGAAACAGGATAACCCAGAGAAAGCCCACGCACACGGTGTTTGTCCACCACGAAGTTCACTTGGTGCGAGCTGGGATCGAACCAAGGACCCCATACACCAGAAGTAAACGCTCCAGCACTGAGCCACCGCAGTCCTAATAATATTTAAAACTAGCCTAACCGCAGTAACAATAAAATAATATTTAAAACTATAGACAAAAAGTATAGACCAATCTGGGTGCACAAATGCTTTCTTTCGGAGTTACAGGCTGCCGAAAACATGAAAAAAAAGTGAACTTTAGAGGTGCATAGCTCCAATATTATGGGACCTACCGTAGTCGGGTCAAGACTTCACTTAGGAACTAACATGAATACTATTCAAAAATACATGTTTCAGACTTCTCCGGTACTCATGCAATAATTTTTATAGAGGGAGTTTGGCTACGAACATATAATTTGAAGTACTTACAACTATCTCTTTAAAAATTGTTGCGGAAATACCTCAATCCTACGGTAGCTCTCATACTATAGGAGCTATGGACATAATAACAACCTTGAGATGTGTTGTTATCATGTCAGTTTGATTCGAGGGCGTATCCTAAGATCGGATATGTGGGGATTAATATTTATGCAGAAAAGAGAGTCTCGAGAGCCTCTGAAGCTAGGAACCTTAAACTCAATACGTAAACTCCTCATGAAAAATAAATTTTTGAAATTCCTCGTTTTAATTTGATTATGGCCTGGTCGCATGGCTTGTTGTGAACGGTGCATCTAGAAAATATTGACATGTAAATGAACTTTACTAATTTTCAGTCAGAGTATAGTAGATTCTTGCAACCCTGCATTTGTTCCTGCTTTAAATAAACTATTTGATTGTCGAAAAAAGTAACGAATCAATCGGCAGCCAAGTCGCATCATTTATGAGCAGCAGCCCCACCAAAACCCATCATTCTTTCCCGGAGATATGATATGGAAGCGCTCCTATAACCTTTAACCTAATGGCTAACTAACTCTATGGCCTATGGAACCCGAAGGTTCAGTGGCGCGTTCAGAAAAGCTCTCCATTGACTTCTGTCCTTAGCCAACTGGATCGAGTTTCTACTTTGTATTGCTATTTATACGAAAAGTATCTTAATATTGTCATCCTCTTTGCCCCTAGGTCTTCCTAATGGCCTTTTTCTGATTGAATTTCCAGTTAAAACTTTGAAACTGTTTCTACTTTCTTGCATTCTGGCTACGTGACCTACCCACCAGAGCCTCCTAGACTTGATGACCCTACAACGATATTGTATATCTATTTTGTAATTTCTTCTATTTTTATATCTTGATTTTGGGCAACGGTGCATAAAAGTACACAATCTGTCGTGAAGAAGAAAAGAATACAGGGTCTATATCAAGGATGTTATAAAATAGAGGATCTGCCTATACGTATCTTCATCCTATTAAATTAATGAAGGCAAAAAACAACCGAGCATCGGCAAGTCTGATTGGTTAGTCTCGTTTTCGCCATCGTCTGATTAGCTACTTTCGTTTCCGCCATGATTGTTGGCTCAAAACATTGCGATCTTATTGGACGGAGTGGGCAGAGTAGGGGTGATGAAACTGTGACGTATGGCTTCAAGTTTTTGTTGTAAGGGCAAATCCTCTATTTTATAAGATCCTTGGTCTATATATTGTTGATTCTAAATAGAAAGAAATAAGATTTAATCTTAGCAGCTGAATATATATGTTGATTTTATGTGTATAATCGTTACTTTTAGTTACCTTAACAGCAGATAGTTGCTTGTTCAAAACGTTGCTATGACAACCGAAAAAGAAAAGAATGCTCAATGAATTTTTAGAGAATAAAGGTAATAGTGATATATTTTGTCGTGCCTGATTTAATGTGATTTGATCGTTTTTATATATTTTAAGAATTACACGGACTGTGGACTGAAATGTAACGTAAAATATATGTATAATATGAATTAATCATTACATTTTAAATGGTGGTTCCTATATACGTTACAACCCTAATAATGTTTGCTAAACAGTATAAACTATGCAGTTCCTCATTTTGAAGTTTCCATTCTCCAATTCCGTTCCCCTTGGATCTGAATATTTGCCTCAAGATCTTGTTCTCAAATACTTTCAGCCTGCATTCTTCCCTCACAGTAAGCGATCATTAAACTAATAGATAAAATAGACTGCATTTTAGTGTTACAAACTAATGCCACTATAGTATCACAAATGTCTCAATTTTAGAGGTCTCGGTAACAGTGATAATGCAAGTAAGTTGGATGACACCAGCGACGCAAATATACTGTAGTTGTCGTCCGGAGCAAGAACTCGCCTTAGCGTCCCTCTGACCAATCAGACCAAAATACTCCACCAAACATTTGCCCAATTTTGCGCCCTCCTAATCCAGCGCCCGGGGCACAAACCACGTTTGCTTTCCCTAGTTAAGACACTGGATGAGCAGATCCAAACTACTTTAGTGTCGATTACTATAATCATTATAGGGTACAATTTGAATAAAAATAGTTACAAGAGATTGAACATTTTATTTTTTAAATGTTTTCATTAAAAAAATCTAGATAAGTATCACATCCTAGGATTTTTATAGTTTCAATATATGAATACAGTTCAGTCCACAGCAAAAAACCTGCAACATGAGCATGTATGTTTATTGTGAAACTACGCCTAACAGCGCAGTGAATCAACATAACGTCTAAGTGGCACGAATCACTCCAGGAGAAAGTTCGGTGTCGGTGTCCTCCCCTGGACACTTATTTGGTGTCTTCCCACTTGCGACAGTCCTATTAGCGACAGGAACTGTTAACTGTCCTATGAGCGACCGATTCGATCTGTTAACTGCCCCATGAGTCACCGATTCGTTCGTACTAAGATAATGGAAGAAGATAAGGTTCTCTCTTCTTTAACTTGTTTCATGCTAATGTGATTTAGAACCTAACAAAATGTACTATGAAAAATTTCGCTCTACCTAAATTTAATACGTGAGAATGCTCTCATTATATTAACAAACTTTCATACGTTTTTCCTAATATTATATTTTTGAATTAATTTCTATGAATACATTGAATATATCAAGGGGAAAACTAACTAAATACTTAGAGTAGCTCCGCCTTTGTCTGATTCTAATATAATTAAAAATTTCATGTTAAAATTATACGGAGCATAAGTTTAGATTTAATATGTTTATGGCATAAGAAAGAAATCAGAAAGAGGTAGGGGCGCCCGAAGAAAATTTTCTAGGGAAGGGCATCTCCATGGTGGTTGTATCACGTCTGGTATATCTTATATTTAATATAAGTGGTTTGCTATATTACGTATACATTTTTGTGAGCCAAGGGGGCAATCCCTGCCTTCCCATCGGGCGCCCATGGAAAGAGGGTCTTCACCACTTGAGGATATCAAAGAAATCTAAAAACACGGTGTATTCGAAGAAATTATTACACAAGTTACAAATTTCTCGCAGGACTTAACAGTTCGTCTAGTTATAAGGTACTATTTCAGATTGCTACACGACAAGCTTTTATATATAAGTCAAAACAAGGGAGGAAGGCAAATTAAGCAATTAGTTTACGTTTTAGTAGCTTACAATAGGGAAGAAGGTAGCTTAAAGAGTTTGTTTACCTTTTGGATTGTTTAGAGTGAACTGCATTGTAATTGGTGGGATTGGTTGAGAATAGCCAATCAGATGTAAGGGATCTCAAAAGCTGTCTTTTGTCATTGAGATTTTTTTTTCATTTTATTCACTGCGAAATTGTTACACGTTTAAGTTTTCCAAAATAAAATATATTACTGGGCTTAGTGAGTAATTAGATTTGAATCAAATTAAGTACAGAAAACAGAGCTTTTGAAGAAAGAGGATATTACAACTGGATTTTCAATAATTACATAGGAATATGCTTTCCATGGAAATATGCCTGTTATCTCGTTAAGTTATTTGATATGTTTTATGTCAAATCTAACTCAAAATTAAAATAAGTTTTATTAGCACTCACAGTAGAGGAAAAATATATTTGACGAACAGTATCACTGGCACGTACATATTTCATACCAAGCTTGTTCGGGCGCTAATAACGCCAGAGGCAAACATACTTTACGAGATGGAATCATATCATCTTCCATCATCTCAATGTAAATGAACCGGTCACTCATAGGACAGATAACAGTTCCTGTCGCTAATAGGACTGTCGCTTCTGAGACTAATTCCACTTATTTTTGAGCAAAAGACTTCGTCGTTTCACAATAAACTTACATGCTCATATTGCAAGTTTTTTGCTGCGGACTGTACAATTTACAGCAATTGGTTATCTCAAACGATTTTGGAGACATGGTAAACATTGGTAAAGTTTTCTGAAAGTTACTAGACATGAAACTAGTAATTTTGATGTCTTGTTCTAATTAAGACTACAAAATTTTATGGATGCAATGTTAAAGAGCGGAAGAAAGCGACGATGATTTTAAACATTTTTCATAAATAAACAAATAAGCAGCTTAGTAATAGATGTCCTTCCATCTCACATAGCTGTTTAGCAGTCTCTCATTTCTCCAAGATAAGAATTTCCACCATTTTAGTCGAGATGAGAATTCCCATCTTCTCTAATTCAATTTTGGCTAAAATAGTGACTAAGGAACTTCAGTACTTGATTATAAATCATCAACGCTACGAAAATGTAAAATCAGAAACCTAAACCACAATCATTATTATTTGTTCTTTCGTTGCCGACGTTGAAATATTGCGTATAGGCTATATATAGTCCATAAGTAACTACTGCACACGAAGGCGAGGCCCTCGGTTATCTTGAGATACGGCAATGACAAAACAAGATAATACACACTTGCAAGAGATGAGCTGGTAGAGCAAACATGTTAGTACGTGAACATGCGGAAAGGTGTGTCTTATAAGAAAACAAACAGAAACTCTACACCACGAATACCAAAGAGAAAAAATATTGAAAGATAAAGAGGGAACACTCATGATAACAACTGAAAATAAAGTTAAAAGTAAATATGAGGAATACTTGGAATGGGATAATGGAAGATAAGAATCAATTGGAGAAAATGGAAATCTTTGAGGAAATAGAAAAGGGGACTTGACACTCAGATTCTAGTTCTTCAATGAATTACAGGAACTGGAGCACGATATAAGATACCTGCAGAAATCATAAAAAAAAATGAAGCTCAGGACGGTCTTTAATTATTTAACCTTTATGAAAAAGGAAAGGTACTCCTAGACTTTCAGAAGAGCCAGATACCATGCATTTGATGCCGCATGTAGAGTTGCCATTCGTCCCGGAAAATCCGGGACCGTCACAGAATGAGATTGCGTTGCGGAGCCCCGAAAATATTTCTTGGGACGCTTAAATGTCCCGGATTTCGGCAAAGAAGAAAGAAAGTGGATATTATACAGTTTGATCTTTTCACAGCATTGATCTTTTCTGAGTATGGCAGTTCAAAAAGTTAAAAAAAAAAAAAAAAACTTTGAATACATAAAACATTGATTTAATTAAGTTCACGATTTAACTACTTTGACATTGAACGAAACATTCTTTCATTGGGCCATGGACAAAAGGTTTTATTCCTCAATCTTACGTTTTGTACTCTGCTTCAATCTGCATCTGAAATATTTTAATCAATAATCCGAAACCGATATTTTTGGTACTTTTCTGCTGACCATTCAAGAAAAAAAAATATGTTTTAAGAACTAATAAAATTGAACAGATAACAATGGGAAACAGCATCATACCTTGAATGAGCTCAAACAGACTCTGAATCCACGAAACATAACAGATCCTGAGAAATTGATTAAAAAAAAAAAAGATTACCTGGGGGAGGGAGTAAATCATCTGCTTACGTTTGCTTAACTAGGGAGGAAAAGGTGTACTAAAATGACTAAAAACGTGATCACGTAATACTTGAACAACTCTCTCTAATGGAAGAAAGTAAATTAGTATATCCTATTACACTTCTCATTTTAAGCATTTCAAAGATTCTCCTAATTTAGTAGGGTCCCGGGTTTTCATTTTTGAAATATGGCAACCCTAGCCGCATGCATCAACCATAGTTACAAAAATAACTTGAAAGAAATTAATAGGGATGCGCACGAGACAAGATTTGTGGCTGTCTCGTCTCGAAAATGTGCTGTAAAAGTGATGTCTCGACTCTAAAAATGTATATTTCTCTATTGGAAGAGCCGTGTCTCGATTCGAATATTGTTAGGAAAATCCTGTCTCGATTCGTCTCGTGCGCATCGTTAGAAATTAAAATTAAGAGAAGAGAACATTAGCATAAGACTACTCTGATTTCAGAAGGAATCAGTAGATACCACGTATACGTAATGAAAGAGTTTTTTTTTTTTACAATTAATAAACTCTGTCAACATTTTTTTTGTTGATAATATTTATCAATAGCTCTACAGAACATTTCTTCGGTAAATAGACCAGTGGAATTAGGTACCTCTCGTGGACATATTAGTAATGAATGTTTGTCTTCATAGGATTGTTGTAATAGTGGTCTTAATCAACATACTAAAACTCCTGAATGATCCGTCTTGTGCTAACTCCACCATCTTGGAAAATGGCGGACGATTACACATCTTCATTCGGTTTTCGGCTAATTTCTCGAAAACGGTTAATTTTAGAAAGAAAATGAACTAGACCAATTTGAAAGAACAGAAAATTTATTATTAGATAGAGCTTTTACATTTCTCTCAAAAGGTAAGCATTCTATCACCATCCACAAGGCATTGTTTGGTGAGGTGATATATGGTCAGCTCATCGACACCCTACGAGATACATATTTTTGATTTTCTTCCTTGCTCGTAAGTAATGAAATTTTCTTTACACAAGATAGTTGTAATTGTTGTCCTCATCAACATACTAAAAGTACTGAATGATGCCACTTGCGCTGACGCCGCTATATTGGAAAACTGGCGGACGATCAGGCACCTTCATTCGGTTTTTGACTAATTTCTCTAAAATGGCTAACTTTAGAAAGAAAATTAACTGGACCATTTTGAAAAAGTAAAAAATATTCTATTAAATAAAACTTTTACATTTTTTCAATATCATGGTTCTCCAGAAATTGTGATCAGTTTCCCTGTCTTGAAATTATAAACGAGCGGAAAATTGTCTCTGTTACCGGAATATTGTATTTTTGCAGAGTAATTGACTATTATTCATCTCTAATTGATTCTTATTATAAAGGATGGATTGTAGAATATTTCTTGAGTATTTGAGCGTAGAGAAATGTTCCCTTCTTTTTCTAGTCAAATCACCTTTGCTAATAAAGATATGTTTTCCGTTTCGTGACTTATAAATCGCAAAAGCAGATATTACTTGTGATGTTTGTAAGGCCTATTTCCACACCACCTTTACCATATTTTGAGAAAAGGCCAATTGGCGTGTTTTTGTACGTGGTGACTCCTGTAGGCCAAATCTACTAATGTAGTCATCATTCTAGTTTTCATCTTCATTCTCATTATCTATTAGTTCTATTGCAGGTTTATTACTACATCCCATGGCGCTGCAGTAAGCGCACAGATCAGTGCATATCATGAGTGCTTTTTTCTTTTCTTCTTCTTCTTCTTCTTCTTTTTACATAAACAACAACCTTCACAGTTTTTATTATGCAGGGGCATGAAATTAGTTTTTGCATCAGATGCCGTTGCTTGAGTCACTAGGATAGGCAGAAGAATGTTTCCATGAGCTTTCCATTCCCATTCTTCTGGACCAAAATGTTTCCTTCTCCATAACCGCACTTGATGGAAAACCCTCAACATATGCATGGAGGCTGCATCTGAAGTCGGAGGAAGACTATCCCGCTGCACTTCGAATTTTCTTTTTGCAATTTCTCTGTTAAAACATTTATACCTGTAGTCATTAAGACATTTATCTGATTGGTCAGCTCTGTATAATCCAAGGACGAACATTTCTCCTGTTCACAAATCTCATTCGTGGTAGCATCAGGATTATTGAAGATACTTACAGCATCTGAAATGTCTTCTCACTTGTTAAGTAGTGCAATTGTCTTTGTCTTTCCTTTGTGAAAGAAGGTTGAAGTCATGTCGGAATAAGAACCACTTGCAGCATGAGAGAACAAGAAGTGGTCTTTGGGGTTAGGGTGCTTCTCCTTCAGTTAAATAGTAGGCTTTACGAAGGTACCCACTGCCGAAGGTACCATCTACACTGACACGTGTCGATAAGGATAATAATTCCTTGCAAGTGGACAGTATATTTCAAGTCAGCTCATAGATATCTTTGTATCTTGGTCGTAGTTTTCCCATTCTTGTTTTTCCGAGATCAACACATTGGCTCACTGTGACCGATCTTACATTGCAAAATTTCTCGAGGCTCTCAGCAATCTCAGATGATACTGGCGCGCCTTGTATCCACTTTGGCACAACAATTTCTGACACTTCTCTTCCTCGACTGAGACCTCCAACTGTCTTCATGGTTCTCATAAGCGTCTGTTCAACAGTCATATCAGTCCATAGCTCAGCCCACAATTTGTCTGTTCTTCTCACTGCAAACCTTCTCCATGAATGCTTCCATCTTCACTTCGGTTAACTTTGTATGAAGAATGCTCATATGTTGAAAGTACATTTGACAAGATTTGGCATATGCTAAGTGGTCAGCAGCGTGGAAGAACGGCATCATTTGTTTCACACATTATCAAATCTAGCTAACACTCACTCATCCTTTCTACGTTTATGAAGTTCCTTAGAATAGTAATCATATGGAAGTATTGTATCAAAAGTGTCCAAAGGTCCTTTTTCAGCTGTAGATGTAAAACTATCTTGAAATGTGTTTAAAAGATCCTTAACTACTGCAGAGCCATTAATGGATTCGCAAGTACCTAATCCATTGATAGGTTCTTTGGCAATGTTTGATATTTCTACTTTCATCTCATCGGGAATGTCTATGCGTTCAGCAGAATATGTGCCAATGCGATTTTGTGTTAACAAATGAGCTCGAACAGCCCTTGCTTAGTGGTGACCAGACATCATTTTATTAATTGAATTTATAGCTTAAACAGTGGCCCATAATTCCTTCAAACCGCTGTCTAACATGATGTGCTCGATGGCGTTCATGAAAGACATAAACATATGGAAAATATGTAAACCACCAAGTCGCACTGTGATGTTAGATAAATATAAAGAGGAAGCTACGATATCGCATGCTTTTGCGTGTACTGGCTGATAGAACGTCAGAAAACATTTTTGCTTTGTTTCTTGGGACACTTTGGAAGCGCAATGAAGAAACTGTTCATGGTGTCGTAATTACTTGCTGGAATATGCACAAATGGTATAGAATTTGGACTTTGGTAACTTCATAAGGTATATGTTCCGTTATCTAAAGATGGCAGCCGGGAGTATTTAGCCACTTATCATACATTCAAAACATTACTACAATCAGTCATCGGATTATCTAATTGAGTTGAATGAAAAGATCTTGCACGACCATTGCTCGTAAGCCCTCGTCTATATCTCTACGAAAATTCTTTATTGGTATACTTTGAGTAGATTCAAGGGTTTCTAATGATAATGTAGATTTTGACCTTACCAGGGTCTGCGATGATCCTTCGGGTCTCTAAAACTATAGACTTTAGTTTCAGAGTTGAATAATGATCAATTAATCCCCAAAACATTTCAATAATCGTGAAAAGAGACAATATTTCAGCAAATTTATAATTTTATCCGAAAAGTGGCCATATTTTTTAGAGAATGTTTACTCTTGGCGAGAAATGCAAAAGCTCTATCTAATAATAAATTTTTTGCTATTTCAAATTGGTCTAGTTCATTTTCTTTCTAAAATTAACCGTTTTTGAGAAATTAGCCGAAAATCGAATGAAGATGTGTAATCGTCAGCCATTTTCCAAGATGGCGGAGTTAGCACAAGGTGGATCATTCAGGACTTTCAGTATGTTGATTAGGACCACTACTATAACAATCCTGTGAAGAGAAAAATTCATTACTAATTATATCCAAGAGTCCATATATGAGAATCCTAGTTCGACTGGCCTAAAAGGCACGTACAGGCGTATGTGAATGTTTTTAATTTTACAGGAAAGCGATTTCAAATAACGTTATATCTTATTACTCATTTTATTTCCAACAGTGTTTCGAAAGTTTGTACCAAGAAAGTGTTCGTGACTTTAGTGTTTGTGAAGATAGTATTGAAGGTTCACTACATTGTACTTTTGGCGGGAAAAATGTGCCTCAATCAGATTCAGTCTTCCGCCGCTCTTTTTCGAAAGAAATTGTTTAAGTTACGCTCTTGAGAAATTAAAAATAAGATTCAGCAATAGTGTTAAGCGTTCAAAAATACAGTGATGAGCCGGGCCGCGCCTTAGGCAATGCCCTAGTACTTTTTTTACTGTCAGGGCAGCGCCCCGGTACGTTTTCAGATACGGGTGTACCGTTCTGACCATTCCTTTGCTAGAAAATTTGTTTTCGTGTTCCGCGGTTTGAACTCAGGAAGTGTGCAGGTGACTCAGTGTGTGTCGCCATTAGCAGCGGCGCAAATCTCTTTCAAAATTGGGGTGGGGGTGGGGTAAGATCGTTCCCATATTTTTTTAAAAAGCGATGTTCAAAATATTTATCAATTGAAAAGCAATGCTGTGGAGTATCAGGGGAGCAGATTTGTCTTCAACATTGGGAGACGGGCAGATTTGAGGTTTATTCTGGGGGAACATCAATTTGATATCACTTTTCTTTGTTGATATGTTTAAAACAAAATGTTTAAAACAAGTGTTTAAAACATGTTTAAAACGACGGCTGTTGTTTTATTCAGCTTGTTTTAAACGTTTTAAACAAATTGTTTTAAGTGTGTTTTTTCGATGCTGGTTGGACATATTTAAAACAACTAAAATATCAGATTGAAGAAGCTAATTTAATTTTCTAACAAACAACTCATCCTCCGCAGAATTTGTGCATGGAGTAAATTACCAGCAGAGTTAGATTCTTATTATAACAGCAATTACTGAACGAAATTCTGCACATCAGTGTGTGTATAACTAAACCAACAGAAATTCAAGTGAAGTATTTGAACATTTCTTAATATTCAAGAATAACGGAGGTTAAACACACTATACACTATCCTAAGATCCAAATTCATAAATTCAAAACTTGGGTATTTTTTGATCACGATCATTTCCATAATAATGAAGAGTTCTCACATCATAAGCTAGAAGAAATGCTCTGACAAATACAATACAACTCATAGACAAGAGCAGTGACTAGCCTGCAAGGAGAAAATGATATTTTAACTTAACAGTTTTCAAGATATCTCTATCTGCAACATGGATAGCTAATAATGATTAGTGTCTACGGCATAACAACACAATTAATTCTAGACACCCGCCAGGGATTTTAACAAAATGGTAGACTCTCACGTTCGGGACTCTGGTGACCCCCCTAATTATCACAGAGTCATGAGTTATACACCTTTTGGAAAGCTTATAGACCACAAATTCCAACGAGGTAACATTCGTAAAATTCCCGCCGTATTCGTAGAAAAAGAACAGACATAAAAAATCATTAAAAATATGAACATATTGATTTTGCGGGGCCCTGGCAACCCTTGCAGCCACCCTACGCTGACAAAATGATGCTAATCTGTAGGCCACATACTTGTGACAATAATATAAGAAATGGTAGCCATTGCTGCCATTGCGTAATGAATTCGCTTTATGTAGGAAATATTTAAAAAATATGCGCAGAAAAACATTCATTGAATTAGACATTCTCTCCCCTCCCCCACTATAGTACCATGCCCATATGCAAATCATTTTTGCTGCACACATCATGTATATGAACAAGAATTATGCTTCTAGACCACTTCAGTGAAATATATCTTGTGTTATATGGGACTGTCCCGGAAATAAATGTAAATTAACCAAATTTGACCCTCTCTTCCTCTATAAACAACAAGTACACATACAGGTTACTATCATGTAGGGGACTACTTCATTGCTTCACATACCAATTTTTATGGATGTACCACAAAGGGGGGAGGAATACCCGCCAAAACCTGATGAAAAATTAAAGCAAACAACTTCATCCTCCCTCTCTCGGCCGTACATACGTACCCCCTATATACATAAAATGCAACTGACGGAAAGCTTTATTCCTCAAAAATGCTTTCGTACCAAATCATCTTTCTAGCTTAATTAAGGACTGAGCTATTGATGTTTGTTGTAAAAATAAATGTAATTTACGTCAAAAAACTTAAACTCCAAAAATTGGCTAACTTTGCCACCTCCCTGCTCCTCCATATAAGCAAGAAGAACAAATACACGATATTACCATGTAGTGGCCTCTTCATTGCTTCACGTACCAATTTTTCTAAATCTATCCCCCAAGAGGGGGAATGGGCCCCAAAAAACAAAACAAAAAAAAAAAAAAACGAAATTTACCCTCCTCCTACATACATAAAATGCACATCAGCAAAGCTGCATCTTTCAGGAAAAATTGGTACCAAAACCATCTTCCAGCCTTAATTTGAGGTTTAAGACTGTGCCATTGAGGTTTAAAGCGTTTTTGCCCGAATTTTTTTACTTTCGAATTTTTTTGAAAATTTGTGTTTTTCTGAATGACAGGGTTCTATTTGTACGATTAATATTAAATTCTGCCACTTTTCGTAATTAATTCGGCTGTTTGGGCATGTTCCAATATTGGAACACCAGGAACGAACGGGACCAGTAGTATTTGTTCCAATATTGGAACACAGGAACGAACGGTACCAGTAAGATTTTTTCCTAAACTATGACATTACTAACGAACGTGACAGTAATGTTTGTTATATATGTCATTTATTCTAAAAATAGAACACCTCTCTATACCTCTACTTTTTCTAGATAGAAATTTCTTTATAAAACTACCGATCAATTTTCATATTTTTATTTTGCAAATATACTTTGTACGAATATTATAGTATGAAATACAAGACGAACAGTATAAAATACAAATGTTTACTACAGAATATGAATATAAATATTCTTTAATAATTCTAAACTATGTATCCTATAGTTCTTATAGGGAGGTATAGGAATAAAATATTAACACGTTAAAGTTTTAGATATATGCAAAATCAATATAGATCGATATTTAGGAAATAACGTTTGATTTTCTTCCCGACAAATCTGACCAATTCAACAACTAAAATTACATAATTTCAAGCAGATCCAGAAAATGGTGGTGGCCTGCTTTTGCGTTCTGTATCGATATCCCTTTCCACAATGTTTGGCAAAGAGTGTGGTAATGTGTGAAGCTGGAGCTATCCAGTGATCAGAAATGTCATGTCTTAGACCTCTACGGATGGGTGACAGAAATTCCTTGCTTGTTTTCGCCCTTCCGCTTGAAGATGGTAGAGAACTATATTTCTGCAAATATATTTCGACTATACTTCTTATGAAGCCGAGATAATCTATTGATGGGTTTGTTTTTGTTTTCCTGTAGAGTTGCCAAACATTGTGGAAAGGGATATCAATGCAGAACGCAAAAGCAGGCCACCACCATTTTCTGGATCTGCTTGATATTATGTAATTTTCAATGCTTTCATTCATCCTATCCACTCTTCCCATGAACTTGTTATACTTTGAAACAGAATTAGGTTGTGGAACTGGTAATTTCTTCTCCCTAGCAATACATCTCTTTGCAGGCTCCACAGCATTGCATGTAGTTACCAAATGAACTACGCGATTGTCATTCCATTCCACCATCATGCATTTGCTAGCTGCGTCGGATTTGAAACAAATGCCCCCACCTTCTTGCTTTTGTTCCCGTAGATCTCTTAGTGGGCAACTCTCTATTCGGTTCTTCATAATGGTTCCAGTAAAACCAATACCCAATTCGGCTAACTCACTTCTAATAAAAGTGATGAAAATAGTCTATCCGCGTATATCTTGAAATGCATATCTTTTGTAATTTACTTTGTCAACTGTATTACAACGTATTCTCCCAAGCCAGTGTCTTTAGGTGTATTTACATCTCGTCCAACGTATGGCTGAAACTGTACTAGGTATCCTCGAGGTTCACATATACACCACATAAATAAGAAATGAATTGTTACACAATAATAATCGGTTATAATAATAATAATAATAATAATAATAATAATAATAATAATAATAATATATCTTATGACTAAATGGTTAACGTTCTCGCATCTGGTGCAAGAGACCCAAATTCGATTCCCGGCAATTAAAAAAAATCATAGAACCATCAGGTATCTCTGTAGAATGTGCAATCCTACTACAAAGGGAATTGAACCTCGGACTCAGTGCACCAAATACATGCGTGATACTAACTAATTCAGTGAATAATTATACATCCAGCATACATCAATGCTCCATACCTTTTCAGAAAATAATTTATAATATTATATAGTGCAATAGTATAAAATTACAACCAAATAATATTATGAGCTATTTTCGATACTTTTAGAATGATATGAGTGCTTGCGCGCCGCTAGAAACAAAGTAAATATAAACAGAGAAATCGTACGGAAAGCAAAAACCATTTATATTTTAATAAAAAAGTAATATACATTCCAAGTTGTGAGACAGAAATGAAATCTATATATATAAAAGAGAACGTACAAATCCTTTGTTAGCTCATCACGCTAATACGGCTGAACCAATTTCTTTCATTTTTGGGGGGTTATTAAGATTTGGACCCTAGATGGTTTTTATCATATCACTTTAATTTTCAATTACCAGTGTCTTGAGATAATTGACCATTCAAGTGTCCATAACGTAGAAATCCTTTGTTAGCTCATCATAGCTAAATCTAACCGTATTTATATGCAACCCACATGACCGTGTCACTCGGCGGGTTAACATAAATGACAGGCGATATAATGTTAACATTTACTGCAATCTTCTATGGTTTTTATCATATCACTTGAAAGCGAAAAAGTAAAAATTATCTAAGTAACAAAGTTTATTGCGTTCCGGGGTGACCCCAGCGAAGCGGGGTGAACGCTGCTAGTTTTACAATAATGAAAATAATGGACCCATTCGTTCCTGGTGTTCCATTATTGGAACATTGTACTTTAGATCACACTGTACAAATTATAATTATTACTTTCTTTATAAATCTTTAATATGACTTGAAACAACTATTAATCAAGGTATCTGAGGCAATAAACGGACATAATTATAAAAATAAAGGAATATTTTCTTACTTTCTTTCCTCCACTGTGTATGTAAAATTTTCTTTGACAATGACGTCACCACCGCGAGGTGCAAAAGCTAATAGAGCAGGAAACAAGTACATCACCTCTTCATTCCATCCCTTGTGAATGCAGTTGGCACGTTCTCAATTAATGGCGATACAGTGTAGCCAGCTGAGCAGGTATTTGCGTCATCTTTAAAATTGTTCCAATATTGGAACACCGGGAAAAAACGGGTTAAAGCCCTGACACAGCAGTTGCGTCAATGGGCGTTTAAAGATTAAGAATGCAGACGACCAGTAAAACGTAACACAAAGAAACTAAACTACATATTCTGTGATCGGAGATCGGGAAAATCCCGATTTCTTTCTCCGGAATTGAACATTTGGGCGGATCGAGATTAGGGAAGTTCCCGAAATTTGATCTAGCGGTTGAATATAGATGGCAAGCAATACCTAAGAGTGTAAAAATGTAATAAAATGTAATATATATACCTATTTAGATTATTGCTTTAAACAAAATAAATATTTTAAACATGCTTTTTGTTTAAAACAAAATACTTTGTTTTAAACGTTAAAAACGTTTTAAACAAAAAAATGTTTTAAACATAAAAAACGTTCTTTTTTATATAAAAAAATGTTTATTTCAACCCTGCAAATCATCACATTTCTCCCCCCCCCCGAAAAAAAACATTTCAAATCGGGTTTTTGCGGTGTACAGTTTCCCCAGTTCCAAGATTGGAGGCGGCATGTCCCCGTCATCACCCCGGGATTTGTGCCAATGGCTATTATTATTATTATTATTATTAATTATTATTATTATTATTATTGTTATTAATAGTAGTAGTAGTAGTAGTATTAGTAATAGTAGTAGTAGTATGAATAATAATAATAATAATAATAATAATAATAATAATAATAATAATAATAATAATAATAATAATAATAATAATAATAATAATACGCGCGGTTGGGCGCCCTGGTACTTTCCCAAACACCACTGCTGTACATCATTGCTGATGAAACTCCAATGTGTTTGTAATTGTGGCCAGGAAGTAGTAATGTCCCTGATATACGTAAATGTTCTCTTTGTTTTCAAAGGAACAAATTAAATTATCAATATGAATGTTTTCTTCTCGTACGTTACACTTGAAATAAAGAATTTTGTAGTATTATACTGGTATCTTGAACTCAGTGAGAATATATCAATTAGCTAGCAATTGGTGTTACAAGATAAGAATACTGTATAACAAAATAATAATCCTACAGAAAAATATTACTTTTAATGCAACTGAAACTAATCCTGCACATTACAGCTGCTAACGGTACCCAGGGACGGATTTCCATGTTTTGCGTCCACGGTCCCTAGTGAAATTGCCGCCCCTAACAACCAATAGGCCGCTCCTAGTTGCCTACTGCCGCCCTTTTCAGTAGATCCTTTGACAACTGATCAAACCACCATAATAACCAACTAATTTATGACAATATTTGCTACGACTAATGTGCTACAAACCTACAATATTGCACTCAGAAAAAAATGTAGGTGGCGAATTTAAAAACATAGGTTACATGCGTAATTCCTGTAGTTTCTGGACTTAACGTACAGCAGACGTATAACTGAAAACGCATGTTTTATAATACTTTCTGTATAAGTGTTCCATCTAAACGTACTTTCTGTATGAAACTATGTAGGCAGTCAGGATCTCACATATAAATGGACGTATATAACATAGAGCTGACGAAGGTAACGTAAGTATATGTGTGTGATATACGAAAAACTGTTAGATGTCAGACATCCTGCAACGGCATGATGTAACATCTAAGGGCAGTGCCTATGTAGCATACGGATAACGTATGCTCCGTACTGATTTCTATAGTAAGCAAGAGGATACCGTACAATATACCGCTGTCTAGAGAACGGATTTTTTTCTGTGTATAATAGTCACGACCATTAAAAGAAATGGTTTTCGCTTATATTATTAAGTCGTTGGTGAAATATATATTTTCAATAGTTTTATACTTTTTAAAATATATTTTTTTTAAAAATGTCGCTGCTCAAACTTTGCCGCCCTGGTCCTAGGCCCATGTGGCCCATGCCTAAATCCGACCCTGATGGTACCTACTATAATATGGTGTCTTTTACTTTTTGGAACATTTAAATCATATTTTTTTATACCTAGCAAAACAAGGAACTGTTTTATATTCAGCATACTAGCTATTATTTACCAAACTAAATGTTATGGTATAAATAATGATCATAGCATGAATTAGCTTCACGTCATAACATGTCATAGGTTCTTAAGAATAAAAAAGCAGAATCCCTAACACTCTCATATTCCAGCGTTAAAATTCGCACGTAGTGCTGATGAGCATTTGAATGTAAGAGATAATTACTTTTTTTTTTCTCAAAATTAACTTTGGTTCTGATCTGCCGTTATTATTCGCAGCGCCTCATTTAATTCATGGACTTGAGCAACACATTGCAAACCACGACTGAAGAAAGGCCACGAGCAAATTCTCTTATTGCTTTGATAATATAGCCTATGTGATGTGTTCGGTTTTCTTTTCTTTTTCTTTTCCTTTCTCTTTTCATTTCTTTTCTTTTCTTTCTAGAAAAAAGTTATGCCACTTTACTCTTTCACAAATAGAAACCAGAAAGGAGCTAATCAACGGGCGAATGCTATATGTTAGTTACGACTCTTCGCAGATGTTTTTAGACGCTTAATTTCAAATACGTCATTTGCAGACAGTTCATATCTCCATTCATACAGTATAAGGAATTCAGTTCTGAAAGTTTTATGGTTTGTTAGAGCAAGCTAAATAAACATGCATGGTGCTCATAATTCAAACAATTTTGCGAGTTAGGCCCCTACGTGCATTTACCAAAGATATAAGAAGCCGTTAGATAAGATAAAAATATTGCTGGAAGTTTATAAATAGCAATGGTGTTTCTCTGACAGTAGTCTTGATTGTAAAGTACAGTACATTGATTGTAGTCTTATCAAGCAAACATTTGTATAAAATAATTATCAGCTTCCATGAATCATTGCGTGAGAAACTTACAGGGACTTTGACGAAGAATCTTCACTTGTATTTCATGGTCATATAATTGAAGCGTTTAGTCCCTTGTTCTTAAATATTCTTGTAAGTATGACTATCATACAACAACAAGTTTATTAGAAATTGTTTAATTAAACTATATTTATTGTTTAATATAACTAAATATAGGGAACGATATGCGACTTTTTTCGTATTAGATGTATATTAGTTAGAATTAAGTTACCAATATGTCCATAAACCAAGAGACTTTTCTAGTAGATATTTATTTGATCGATTTGGAATAATACACGGAGATTGAGTATAGCCCGTTCTCCCCAGTGATTTTTAACGAATCATTGATTCTAACGATTGATATTAGTTCATAATGAATCGGAATCGCATGTTATAAAGATTTAAGATGTAAATCTTGTGGTAAGGAAACTTTAGTATAAGTAGTAGTAGTAGTAATAGTAGCGGTAGTAATAGTTGTAGTAGTAGTAGTAGTCTCGGTAGTAATAGTAGTAGTAGTAGCGGTAGTAATAGTAGTAGTAGTAGTGGTAATAGCAATAGTAGTAGTAGTAGGAACGGGTTAGAAGCCCCGCAGGTGTTGGTTGGGTTCTATTCTCGATATAAGTAGTAGTAGTAGTAGTAGTAGTAGTAGTAGTAGTAGTAGTAGTAGTAGTAGTAGTAGTGACTTCCAGTTCCGGTAACAAAGAACTGGGGGGAGCGGGCTATACACAAGCAATACAGGGTACACAAACAATATATCTTTAAACTTGTTTTAATTTAGTTTGTTTTCTGTATATAATATCTGTAACCCTAAATCAACACAATATAAATTACATTACGTGTTGAAGTAAGTTATATTATCTTAATACGATGTATTGAAAAATAATTTACGCAAGTGTCGAAGAGTTTGATTGTGCAATATACAAATTATAGCAATTTTGATCCTGCTTAATTACAATAACAGCCTTAATTAAACAGAGATTTCTTAGCCTCGTTTCCTTTGTTTTGAATTCCAATTGTATATATATATATATATATATATATAATAACTTAGTATTTTCATTGTCGTAATCACCATTCATAACTTTTTGGGCTTGTTTAATTAGTAACAAACTATACAATGTTCAATTTATCATTTAAATCAATATCTTACTCACATCACTGTGCTATTATTATAAACAATAACGTATCGTAATTCAATTACCATCATATTACATAAAAAAACGTATCACGATTTGTCCTTTTCTTCTTTTTCACTCATGTTACTATTTTAATTTGAATTTTTCCTTTTCACTTCTTTATTTACCTGGTATCTTCGACTAATAACAAAGTGTTATTATAATTACATAATCCATCTATCTACGATCATGCATACATGAATTTTGATTGTTCTATTCAGGGTTGTAAATAAGCGCACTCACTTGAGCTAGCTTACTAGAGCGAGCTTGTTTTTCGTGAGTTTTATCATGAGCTAACTCGTTTTGAAAATGTCATCGTTGAGTTGAGTTTAACTCGAAATATAGGTGAGTTTGAGCGTAAAACACGCTCAATTTTATGCTCAACACCGCATATTATTATTTTCACAATTTTGTTTAATTGTCAAATATTTATTCAATATGTATAAATAATATAAATATGAGTAAATTTTATTTTCTAAAATCCAGATTAAAATTTATTTACATATACGATCAACTTAAACTAATTTATAATGATCATAAGCTCTTAACAGAATTAATAGAAAAACAAATACTATCAAGATAAGACGAAATTAATGTAATCGTCCATTTGTACGTTTGCTGTTGTCCGATCTCCGAGAACAGACTTCAAATATTAATTTATCATTAAACATATGATGTAGGTTGGGGAGGTTAGCGCTAAAAATAGTTCGAGGTTTCTGAAAGTTCATCTATTTTAAGTGATTTTTGTTTAGTTGGCGGAATTGATCACATTTTTTTTAAAATATAAAAATTATCTTGGTATTTTAAAATATCAATCATTTTTTTGAATTTCTCCATGTAAATTTATTAGAATTTCCAATATTATTAGAATTTAAGATCACAGTGTAAGTAGTAGAACAAGATCTTTGATATTTGTCTTTTGTTTTGCTTCCGTTGTAAACTTAAAGATTTTAGCATCTTCTGGATTAAATTAGATTTTTTTTTACAAGAAATAAATTATGCGTTTATCGGATTTTCGTTTTTCACTTTCCAGGGATGATAGGAGAGGAAAATCTATGGCGAACATGAAAAAAATCTATAGCGATCGAAATTTTAATGGATTTACATTCATGCTCCCTACATACTGAAAATTGCTTTTTAAAATGTCCGTCAATCCGTTCGTTCATTTCAATGCGTGTACACTCATGTCCAAAATGATTGTCGCATATCTATAACTGTCTTCTTGTAAGAATATAATTTGATAATGATTTTGCAGGGTACTTTTAATACTGATACTATGAGTATAATCGGGAAATGTATATTTGTGGTAAATTTCATAGGAAAAGAATTATAAATACGAAAATTAGAATGAGTAAAACAAAATGTTGCTAAATGGACAAGAAAGTTTTATTTTAAGTATATTGTTCTTATTTACTGTTCTATTGACATAAAATTTCCACATACATGTCTTTGCCCATTATACGCATACTAACATTATAAGAAGTACCGGACGAATTCGTTATCAAGTTACATTCGTACAACAACATACTTATAGACAGGCGACAATAATTTTGGACATGAGTGTACATTTGCCTAGATGCCTTATTGTTTAACGCATCCACAACAAATTTGAAACTTAAGGTGGATCACTAGGTGTTCTCGGCGCTATGCTAAACGCTACTTGAATAGTGCGGCGTTGCCAGATAGTGTCGAGTGTTTACTGGTGCCAGATAATGACGGGAGCAATTATGGAATTCTGCTTGGATACGTACTGGAGAAATTAGTTTTCGATCCTTACCGCAATTCACAGCTAAGTTCCGCTTATCGAACAGCAACGCTAGAAACCAAGAATTTTCTTATTGTGACTAGCACAGTAAACGTACAAATTTGGCAACGACGCATTATGACGTTCTGCACAAGTTTCTTCTCAAAATCTATTTCCTTAAGTATAGATAAATAAACAAATAAAATGTGAAACATAACACAAAAAATGGTCAAATAATGTATCTGTTTCATAATGCGATAGTTACTTTAAAATGCTTTACACATACAAATTAACACTTCATAAAACTGAGCACTTCTAGTAAGATCTAACAGTAAGTGCCATCTTGTGTGCTCATTGTAAAACGAATCAAATATTTTCGTTTATTTGTTACCCTTTTCGATATCACAATAGACAACCACATGAATCAGTGTCTTGTGTTGTAGCTGAAACATAACTCTATCTAGGTGCATTTCGCCAGCCCCCCCACCTTGGAGTTTCGAAACAAAACCTATGCCAATCGTTTCTGCTACGTTTGTGCCGGAATGTACCGCAAAAATTTTCGTTTGTACCACTTAAGATACAAAGTTATAAGAGTTTTAAAGTGGGGGGGGGGGGCTGGGGAAACGACAGCCCCCCACCTTAAAATTTCGAAACAAAACCTATGCCAATCGTTTGTGCTACGTTTGTGCCGGAATGTACAGCAAAAATTTTCGTTTGTACCACTTAAGATACAAAGTTATAAGGGTTTTAAAGTGTGGGGGGGGGGGGGGGACTGGAGAAATGGCAGACTCCAACCTTGGAATTTCGAAACAAAACCTATGCCAATCGTTTGTGCTACGTTTGTGCCGGAATGTACAGCGAAAATTTTCGTTTGTACCACTTCCTGTACGAAATTATAAGTTTTAATGTGGGGGCTGGGGAAACGGCAGCCGCCAACCTTGGAATTTCGAAACAAAACCTATGCCAATCGTTTCTACTACGTTTGTGCCGGAATGTACAGCAAAAATTTTCGTTTGTACCACTTCCGGTACGAAGTTATAAGGGTTTTCAAGTGGGGGGGGGCTGGAGAAATGGCAGACTCCAACCTTGGAATTTCGAAACAAAACCTATGCCAATCGTTTGTGCTACGTTTGTGCCGGAATGTACCGCAAAAATTTTCATTTGTACCACTTCCGGTACGAAGTTATAAGAGTTTTAAAGCGGGAGCTGGGGAAACGGCAACCCCCTACCTTGGAATTTCGAAACAAAACCTATGCCAATCGTTTGTGCTGGAATGTACAGCAAAAATTTTCGTTTGTACCACTTCCGGTACGAAGTTATAAGAATTTTAAAGTGGGGGGTTGGGGAAACGGCAGCCCCCACCTAGGAATTTCAAAACAAAACCTATGGTAATCGTTTGTGCTACATTTGTGCCGGAATGTACCGCAAAAATTTTCGTTTGTACCACTTCCGGTACGAAGTTATAAGAGTTTTAAAGTGGGGTCTGGGGAAACGGCAGCCTCCAACCTTGGAATTTCAAAACAAAACCTATGCCAATCGTTTGTACTACGTTTGTACCGGAATGTACCGCAAAAATTTTCGTTTGTACCACTTCCAGTAGGAAGTTATAATAGTTTTAAACTGGGGGGCAAACTTCAGAAACATCAAATTCTATACAAATAGAGATAGAAACATATAGTTAACGGCAATCGTTAGTGCACTTAAAAGCACTAAGCACTAACGTTAGTGCTATCATATTTTGGGATTTATTCAAGATTTTTGGTGGGGGGCCAACTTCAGAAATATCAAATTCTATACAAATAGAGGTAGAAACATAGTGTTAACGGCAATTATTAGTGCATCATTAGTGCACTTAAACGTAGTAAGCACTATCGTTAGTGCTACCATATTTTGGAATTCATTCAAGATTTTCGGTGGGATGGGCAACTTCAGTAATTTCAAATTCTATACAAATAGAGATAGGAACATAGAGTTAACGGCAATCGTTAGTGCATCGTTAGTGCACTTAAAATACTAAACACTGACGTCAGTGCTACCATATTTTGGGATTTATTCAAGATTTTAGATGGGAGCCAACTTCAGAAATATCAAATTCTATACAAATAGAGGTAGAAACATGCAATTAAAGACATTCGTTATTGCATCGTTAGTGCACTTAAATACACTAAGCACTAAGGTTAGCATTACCATATTTTGGGATTTATTCAAGATTTTTGGTGGGACCAACTTCAGAAATATCAAAGTCCATACAAACATTTAGTGCTTTCTAGAAGCACTAACGATTCACTAATGAATGGCATTAATTTTTGTTAGTGCTTGAAGTTGACGCAAGTTCACCGTGCCCTCCAAAGATATTGTACCTGTAGCACCTACACTAATGAAGTACTAACGTTAGGGGTTGGTGCACTAAGAACCACTAACAATTGCACTAGAAGATATCATTAGCGCTTTTGAATATGGCGGAAATTTGATGCAATTAAAAATTCCCAATAAATGTCTTATAGGAGTTTCGTGACATGTAATTGTCCATAACTACACTAATATTGAAGGACAAACGAAACTGTTAGTGTTTTCTAGAAGCACTAACGATGCACTAACGATTGCACTAGAAGAGATCATTAGTACTCTTGAATTTGACGGAAATTTGATGCAATGAAAAATTTCCCATAAATTTATTATGTGTTCGTTACATGTAATTGGCCATAACTAAACTAATATTGAAGTTCTAACTAAACTGTTAGTGTTTTCCAGAAGCACTACCAATGCACTAACGAATGGCACTAAGTTCACTCTGGCCTCAAAAGGTATTTTAATTGTAGCACATTTACTAATGAAGCACTAACCTTAGGTGTAGATGCGCTAAGAAGCACTAACAATGCACTAACGATTGCTCTAGAAGAGATCATTAGTGATTTTGAATTTGGCGGGAATTTGATTTAATGAAAAATTTGCCTAAATTTCTTGTGAGTCTCGTGATGTATAATTGGCCATAACTACACTAATAGTGAAGCACTAAAGAAATTGTTAGTGCTTTATAGAAGCACTAACGAATTGCACTATTTTTTCCGTTAGTGCTTAAAGTGTCGGTGCGAAATTCACGCTGACTTCCCCATGTGTTTTTTTACTTATAACACCTACACTAATGAAGCACTAACGTTAAGTGTTTGTGCTCTAAGAAGCAATTTCGATAAACTAACAATTGCACTAACAGAGGTAATTAGTGGTTTTGAATGCGATGAGAATTTGATACAATGAATAATTCCCCATGTGTTTCTTATGGGAGTTTTGAGACTTATAATTGGCCATTTCTACACTAATGGTGAAACACTAACGAAACTACTTGTATCTTCTAGAAGTACTAACAATGCACTAACGTATAAAACTATTTTTTTCGTTAGTGCTTGTAGTGGGGGTTAAGTTCACGATAATTTTGAAAGTTTTCTTTTCTTGTAACATTAGTGCTTCCTAGTGCACCAACACCAAAGTTTCGTGCTTCATTAGTGTAGGTGCTACAAGTAAGAAACCTTTGTGGGCCAGCGTGAACTTGGTTCCCACTTCAAGCAGTAACGAAAAATAAGTCCATACGTTAATGTATCGTTAGCGCTTCTGCAAAACACTCATAGTTCCGTTAATGCTTAACTATTGATGTAGATATGGCCAATTATATGCCACAAAAATCGCATAAAAGATTCATGTGGAATTTTTCATTGCGTCAAATTTCCGCCAAAATCAAAAGCACTAATGATCTCTTCTACTGAAATCGTTAGTGCTTCTTAGTGCATTAACACCTAACTTAGTTCTTCATTAATGTAGGTCCTACAAGTAAAAAAAACCTTTGGAAGCTTTCATGAACTTGGCGCCCCACTTCAACCAATAACGAAAAAATTAGAGCCGTTTTCGTTAGTGCTTCACTATTAGTGTAGTTATGGCCAGTTACATTTCAGGAAACTCACATAAGAAATTTAAGGGGAGTTTTTCACTGTGTCAAATTTCTGCCAAATTAAAAAACACTAATGATCATTTCCAGTACAATCCTTAGTGCGTCGTTAGTGCTTCTTCGTGCACCAAGCCCTAACGTTAGTGCTTAATTAGTGTAGGTGCTACAAGTAAACTATCTTTGGTGGTCAGCGTGAATTTGCGCCCTCTTCAAGCACTAACAAAGTAATTAGTGCATTCGTTACTGATTCCTGAAAATACTGACACTTTGTATGGAATTTGATATTTCTGAAGTTGGCCCCCACCAAAAATTTTGAATAAATCTCAAAATGTGGTAACACTAACGTTAGTGCTTAGTGTATTTAAGTGCACTAATCACGCTCTAACGATTGCCGTTAACTCCATGTTTCTACCTCTATTTGTATAAAATTTGATATTTTTGAAGTTGGCTCCCCACCAAAGATCTTGAATAAATCCCAAAATATGGTAGCACTAACGTTAGTGTTTATTGCGTTTAAGTGCACTAACAATGCACTAACGATTGCCGTTAACCCCATATTTATACATCAATTGTATAGAATTTGATATTTCTGACGTTGACTATTAACCAAAAATCTTGAATAAATACCAAAATATTGTAGAACTGACATAAGTCCTTAGTGCGTTTAAGTACACTAAAGACGCACTAACGATTGCCGTTAACACCATGTTTCTACCTCTATTTGTATAGAATTTGATATTTCTGAAGTTGGCCCCTCCAACAAAAATCTTGAATAAATCTCAAAATATGGTAGCACTAACGTTAGTGCTTAGTGCGTTTAAGTGCACTGACGATGCACTTCCGATTACCGTCAACCCCATGTTTCTACCTCTATTTGTATAGAATTTGATATTTCTGAAGTTGGCCCCCCCACCGAAAATCTTGAATAAATCCCAAAATATGGTAGCACTTATGGTAGTGCTTAGTGTGTTTAAGTGCACTAACGATGCACTAACGATGCGCTAAGTTTTGTGAAAATCTGTTTGCATAAAGATGGGTGGGGGGCTAACTTCATATGAAGTTGGTCCCCCACCAAAATCTTCAATATCTCGTAAACCCTGATAGCACTAACGTTAGTTCTAAATGCACTAACGTGCACTAACGATGAATTAACGATATGCAACTTTTGGTGTAATTTGGGAGAGGTGGGGGGCCAACTTCAGGCACGTAATTTTTTTTTGCGGTACATTCCGGTAAAAATGTTGTTAAATGATTTGCATAGGTCTCGTTTCGCAATTCCGAGGGGGTATGAAAACGGCAGACCCGTAGTTTGAAACTCTCGTATCTTTGTACCGGAAGTGGTGCAGAAAAGAGTTTAGCGATACGTTCCTGTTCAAAAGTAGTGCAAACAGTGGGCATAGGTTTCATTTCGAAATTCCTCGGTACGGGGCTGCCGTTTCCACAGCCCCTCTTGAAAACACATATAACTTCGTACCGGAAGTGTTACAAACGAAATTTTTTGCGGAACATTCCGGCACAAACATAGCACAAACGATTGGCATAGGTTTTGTTTCGAAATTCCAAGGTTGGCGGCTGCCGTTTCTCCAGCCCCCCCACTTTAAAACCTTTATAACTTCGTACCGGAAGTGGTACAAACGAAAATTTTTGCTGTACATTCCGGCACAAACGTAGCACAAACGATTTGCATAGGTTTTGTTTTGAAATTCCTAGGTGGGGGCTGCCGTTTCCTCAGCCCCCTACTTTAAGACCCTTAGAACTTCGTACCGGAAGTGGTACAAACGAAAATTTTTGTGGTACATTCCAGCACAAACGTAGCACAAACGATTGGCATAGGTTTTGTTTGGAAATTCCAAGATGGGGGGGGGGGGCTGGCGAAATGCACCTACTCTATCTTACAGCACAATATTTATAATATGTAACGTTACATTGCGCAGTAGTTAAGGGAACAAGGTAAAATATGTACTGACTTCTGGGTGGTGATCCACCTCAAACTTTTTAATAAGATTTTCCAGAAGTGTCTTTATAATTTTCTTCGTATCCCCAAAAGTAATGGTAGTTTACTGAAGGATGTGAATAAAAAATTGGGAGTTTTTCAAAAACGATTTTGGCTGTAACGATTTTGGTTATATTTCATACATGAATATTTCATTAACAATCTTATACTGTGGTATAAGCCATTTTTCTAAAAAAAAAAAAAAAAAAAAAAAAGTCAAGAAGCAATAGTCGCTTTTCATATAATTTTCTCAAAAATGATTGTTAAGGTTACTTTTCCATCCCCTTCCCCTTTCCTTCTAGAAGTATTTTGCTTTTCCGCCACCAGATGCTCAGTTTTTCAGCTAGCTATCATTACTAGTGCCTCTAGTGGGAATAACTGAAAGATCATACCGGTCAGTATGAATGCGTCCAGGAAATCCCCTGACTGAAGTATCCACACTTGAAGTGGGCGGAGAAGAAGAATCCAACAGCTTATTCTTTTTTTCGTGCACCTGCAGTCTGTTTACAAGCCGTGATGCAGGACAAAACCTCAACCATTGATGGGTAATCTTTTCTTTCTACAGGCAGGAATAGATTTTTTGAAAGAAAAGGAATTTTGTTTGTGGATCGCCATCTACCGTGTTAGGAGCAAACTACTTGTACGTTAAAAATAACCTTAAGCGATTTTGCTTATTTTTTTTATGGTCTACAATATTATTAGAATTTAACGAAAACGAAATGTCCAAAGATGAGAAATATCTCAATCGACATATCTTTTTGAGTTGAACAAAATATGTATGAATGGAAAACTCATGAGTAGTTTCAGAAAAAAAAAAAATCTAAAAAATCACTCAATTTGTAAAACTAAAAACTAACGCTGTACGAGAGCCATTCTATTTCTTGAAGTAAAACTGATACTGAGTGATATTCTCATTATGCTCTTTGCTATGATACTAAGAAGACAACAGCACTGTGTGGTTAATGAGCTATAGCATGAAATCATCATAAAATCTGAAATTTTAATTTCTTTTGTCGAAATACAAAACATACACAGTCGATAGGTAACAATGAGTGAACGGGATAACATGAGGGTAAATTCTAATGTGTAGTTTTCGAGAAAAAAAGAAAAAGCAACTTTTGTAGCGCTAAAAAGTATCATTCGTTTCCAATAATAACACTGGTCGACAGTGAAAAATTTTTCTGCATGAAAGCAAGTGTTCCTTATAGTTTTCGAGCTGCTGAAAACGAATGTGATCTTAATTTTGGCTCTGCACCCTCAGATTTTGAAATAATGTCAATTATAGTAGATTTTGGTTAAAATTTTAAGGAAATCACAGAACTGTAGGTTTGAAGCCTCTCTACTCCTTTCCTAACTATCCCAGAATAACAAATAATACCTCGTTGGAAAGGGCATGAAACACACATTCCAACGGTAAGCATTTGTTACTCATCACGCTCAATGTGTAGAAGAAGAAGAAGAAAAATATTGAAAAAACTGGGAAAAACGGGTTTTTTTGAAGAGTTGTAGAGACGTTTGCAACACTGACAGTCACGGTACGCAAACATAAGCTTAGTAACTCATATCCCATACATTCAGGTGTGTTATATTAAAAGCTCAAAGAGATATCTCAAACACAAGGGGAGTAAAACAGTCTGAAAGTAATTTTAAACGGAGGGAAAATTTAATATTTAGAGAAATTGAAAAAAGTTTGCAACACTTACACTTGCGATACTCACATATAAGCTCAGTAACGAACACCTAATACATTCAGGTAAAATACTCACAGATGCTACCACAACAGAAGTTCAGAAATTCTGACCATGTATGTAAATTGTCAACGATTGTTTTGAAAAATTTCAACTTTTTTTTTATGGCAAAAAGAAACATGGTCAGAATTTCTTGAATTATATCCAATATTCCAATTTGTGAGAAAAAGGTGGCCTTTTGAAGCCTGGCAACATTGTATTTTTCTTCCCTCCCAGTCACCATTCTACTGTTGCTCAGTTGTCTGGAGGTTTGAGCGTGGGGCAGGGAGTTTGTACACGTCTTCCTATCGTGTAAGTGTTTTTGTGACTGTCACAATGCCTCGAGATTGTGTTACCCACTCAGATAATTTTTGTTATGCCTGTGGAGAATACATAGTTAAGGCTAAGAGGGGAAAATTAATACTTTTGGCTAAGAAGGCTTACGAACTATATACTTCGACAGCAAAATTGATGAAGATAGGCAGTGGGTACTTAGTACAATATGTAATAAGTGTGCTTGGCATTTCGGTCGTGGTTGAATAACAAACGTCAAGGTAAAATGTCATTTGGTGTTCCGAAGATATGGCGTGAGCCGCCAATCATGGAAGTGACTGCTACTTTTGTGCTGTATACACTCAAGGCATGAAAGGGAAGGGAAAAAAATCCTGACAATATTTCGATTGCAATAAGACCTGTCAAACACAGTGATAATGTTCCAATTCCTGTACCTCCAGCAACATGGTCTCTGGAAGAGGAGAAAACAAACGTAGCTTCTTCAGAATCGGAGAGCTCAGAGTCAGATTTTGAATTTGAAGAAAGAAACAACACACATTTTGTAACACAAAGTGATTTAAATGACCTTGTTCGAGATTTGAAACTAACCTAGTGGCAGGCTGAAATTCTTGGATCCAGACATAAACAATGGAATTTACTTGACATAAGTGCCACCGTTTGTTCATACAGGAAACGACATGCACCATTCAGAGTTTTTTTCAACAGGAAGATACACTTTGTTTTTGTTCTGATGTCAATGGTTTGTTTGCTACTCTTGGTACGACACATGTGACATGGGAGTGGAGACTTTTTATAGACTCCTCAAAGAGCAGTCTTAAGGCAGTTTTAATACATAATGCCAATATCCTCCCAACTGTACCAATTGCTTATGACACAGAGGTGAAAGAAACGTATGACACAGTGAAACTTATATTAGAAAAAGTTCAGTACAATGTTCTTATATAGCTCATGGTTGCCGATTTCAAAGTTATAGCATACTTACAGGACTACAGAATGGATACACAAAACATTGCTGTTTCTTATGCGAATGGGACTCGAGCCCGAGATAGTCACTACCAGAGGAAAGAATGACCACGACGCAGTACAATGCAAGTAGGTGTTAAGAATGTTGCAACTCCTCTCTAGTTAAATCTGAAGACATATATCTCCCTCCACTCCATATAAAACTTGGCCTATGAAATCTTTTGTGGTTGGAATGGACAAAAGTGGACCTGGATTTTAGTATTTGACACTAAATTGCCGAATCTCAGCGCTAACAAAGTGAAGGCTGGTGTGTTTGTTGACACCCAGATAAGAGATCTAATGCGGGACGTCAACTTTCATGCGGCGCTCAGCCCTCTTGCAGTGCTGCAGTGTTGGGTATCATTCAAGAGTTTGTGTTCCGGTTTCTTAGGCAAGACAAAGGATGAGAACTACATAAACACTCGTGGACAACTTTTTGAATAATTACGGAAAGCATGCATATAACATGTCGCTGAAAATTCACTTTCTACATAGTCATCTAGGCTTCTTTCCACCGAAGTCTAAATGACTGTGCGACGTAAGTGATAAGCATGGCGAAAAGTTTCACCAAACAATAGCAGCAATGGAAAGACGTTACCAAAGTGGATGGAAACCGAATATGTTTGCGGACTATTGTTGGGGATTGGTTAGGGACACCGAAGACACCCACACGAAGAAGGTCAAACGCAAAACAATGTACTAAATGAATCATATGTAGTGTTCTTTGGTCACATATATATTTCTGTATCACAATGTGAATATTCGTATTGTATCCTCGTCGCCAAAAGTGCCTTTACATCGCTGTGACGGGTATGTGATCGCGCAGTACTGCAAGGAAGGGATGGTTGCATAAGAAATTGTGATTAATTTTGAAGAGTTTTTATTTTGACTAGGGAATTAACATAGGTGAAGGGAGAAAAGACACAGATTTGAAGCATCAGTGCACTGTTATTGAGGCATCAGTGCACGAAAAGATTCGTATTCTCAGTTTTTCTATTTATTATTTTATATGTTAAGTTAAACACCACAATATGTATCACTGATATCGCAGATCGTATTATTTTTAAAATCGTGTTTGTAACCTATTGTCAAAACATTCATCTCCAGACATGATGTAGAGAGAAGAGAAAGAGATACGACATCTGTAATATATGTATATGTGATTCACTAAGTAACTGTAGAAATTAGTTAAAGGACACATAAGAGAGCGAAAAGCAGGTCTAGAAGTCTGAACTTTTTAAAAACGTCCTAGATAGGTGAAAATATAGTTAAAAATTGCGAAAGGTATCATGTAATTTACCTTTCTTTTCTAGTATACTTTTTCTTTCACATCCAAACATCTCTATTCAGAATTACGAGATAAAGGTGAGGAGAGAAACATTTTCATTTCAAGAATTATATCAGGAAAAAAAAATCTTTTGACTTAGACTAGTTTCGAACTCGCAACCCTTGAATCCATAGCTCAGCGCTATACCGATTGAGCTAACAACTTCTGCAGGAAAAACCTGATTTCTACAACTACCGGTTGCTGAATGGTATGTATTAACCAAGTTGGCCGAGATAATTGCTTCACATAGCTATTGCAATGATAATAATAATAATAATAATAATATAAAGCAGAAGAACAGAATTTAAAAAGTCGCATATGTTAAAAGTTTGACGTGCAGAGTAAGTCCTAATATGAGATTTTATTAATTATATATAATCAATGTAAGCGTGGTTTATTCGTGCATGCTACTCAAACTGCGCAACTCACTACCGTAGTCCCATAAGGGTTGTACGCGCATGGTACCGTAGCCTTGCGTCCTCCAATCGTGAAGAATGTTTCGGTTTGAACCTATGCGTGTCCTAAGAGGAAGGAGGAGATTCAAAGAAAGAAAAGTGGTTTAGAAATTATGCAAACGTAGAATATCTCACCAGGTGAGGTGATATAGAGTTCAGCGTGTCTTTCAGCTACTACTCTATACAAGACGTGCATTTACGACTTAACGTGAAACCCGAACCACACGACTCCTGACGAGAATCGAAACCCGTATCACCTCTAATTCTATTATGGGAGACACAGGAACATGTAAAAATAATCGAAAATGAACTATATTAATGTTAAATCCATAGCTTTTGAGTACCAAATTTCTCAAAATTAAATCCCCACGTTAAGCGGGTTTGCATATCCAGGCTCCTAACTATGAAAACATTTACGATCACTCTAACCCCAATCATTTCACAGATTCAACCTGTTGTATATAAGTTATTAGGACGTAAAATTGAACATAATTTATACGAAAAAGACTTTTATGCATTGCAAGACCTGTAACTGCCAAATATTCACCACAAACTTATAGTCGTATCGACATAAACAAAAAGAAGTGTGAAGCAGGAAACTACTTTACCCAAAAGTCGAAAGAGACGCACTGAAGACATAGGAACGGGTCGAGCGGTTTGGGTCATTCTTCTTTCAATTACAAGTTTATGTGTTCAAACCGTGAAGTGTGTATTCGTTTTTTTTTCTTTTTTTTAAAGTGTGTTCCTATTTTCATGAGAGAACTGAGAACATTTCTTTAAATAAATCTTTGGCAACTACTTTTCTCTCAAATTCCATTAGAAGGGAACATTATATGAATTGCAAATCTCAAATCCACAGCTGAGAACAAAATATTATGTTCAATATTTCATTATTATCCTTTGATTTGTAGAGCTCCTCCGTGGCTAAGCGGTTAGCGTACGCGCCTTTGGCGTGGGAGACCCGGGTTCGATTCCCGGCGGGAGCTCATGTGGTTCGGATTCCACGTTAATCAGTAGGTCCACGTCTCATATAGCCTCGCTGCTGAAAGGGACGCTAAACTAAAATCAACTCAACTCAACCTTTGATTTGTAATGAAAAACTAACTATAAGCATTGACGATTTCAGAAGATTCTCCCCCGGTAATGGTCAATATATGAATGAGAGAAAACTGATAAAACATTATTAGTCCACTTTGAGCATGAACGAAGATAACTTATGGCCACGAAGGGGGAAATTTATGTCGACAGAGTCTCAAATTCTCCCACAGGTCATGCCCTGAAATCATCACTGTTTGAAAGGTTTCCTTAACAAATAGAATATTACATTTATTTCTCGTTCTACGTTTTGAAATGGAAAAATCATAATTTTAAAGTGAATTATAATACGATAAACATAAAGATTTATAGAACTAATGAAGTAAATATTCTTGTGTAAGTTATCGATTTCTAATCAGATTAAAACTCGAATATTCGTTTGCATCGCACTTTAAAGTAACTCCTCTCTATATATAATTCTTACTGGAAAGTATGTTTAACTCCAATTACTTAATCAATATTTTTAATAATATATTTTTATTGTAATACTTTTACTATTCAATGTTGTATACACTACATTTCCCAAAGCAAAACCTCGCAAATGTATAGTGGACTAGTGAATATTATCAAATAAATTATCATTTTGTTTACGTACATACTGCATTGCCTCATTTGAAACTTCGTACTTTAAATAATAATAATAATAATAATAATAATAATAATAATAATAATAATAATAATAATAATAATAATAATAATAATAATATTTAATAATAATAATAATAATAATAATAATAATAATAATAATAATAATAATAAAATCATAGCCATACCTTTATCAGAATTTCAGGCTTAGTCAATAAATGAATACAACGTGGTCTCTATTCGAAGTTATATTTAATCGAAACCGATAGGAATACAGAGAGAAACTTCGAGAACAAGTAAAAGAAAAATGTTACTTTGGTGGGATTGGAAGTAACTTTTACAGTGCCCGAGAATTATCCTGGCAGTGACGTAGACTTCGTTCTTGTTCAAATGCTATCCCACTGGTTAAAGCAGACGCTTCGTTCAATTTAACGTCCAATCCCAGGAAAGAGAAAATGCGCGAACAGAAATACCAACTTAAAAGCACACTCCGTTCTCTATAACAGGAAAGCGAAAGGAAATGAACCGAAATGGGAGATTCGTTTTTGATAAATATACTTCTCATCTTTGTATAACGATAACTGGAGTTCGAGGAGACATAAATGCTACATTTTTTGCTATTATATTTATATAATTTTCATGAAGAACATGGTTATTTTATATTTGAATTTTATATTATAAGTATGTAGAAAATAATTTTAAATGATAGCCATTTATATTTATTCTGTTCTAATAATACTCAGATTTCAACATGCTACAAACTTTCGTTCTATTGAAGATAGACACAAACATGCTGTGGACGAAATGAGAAGGGGGAGTTTACCTATCACGGTTCTTGAGTTAGAGGATGATATATGAATGTGTTTCCTGGTCGCGGAAACAGAGCGTGGGGGTTAGTGAGTGTAGCTTCGAAAAGTATAACATTTACCAATAGGACATAAGAACAGCATTCCAGGAAAAACACACAAACAAATTAAAAAACAAAAGCGAAATGAAATGAACTGAAAAGCGCGTGTTTTCTTTGTGTAGGTCTGTACAGTCTATGCTGACTGGTGAAAGTTGTCAATCCTTTGTTTTATTCTCGTTCTCGAAATTTAGTGTATAATGGGTGTTAGTACCTTAAAGAAAGGCAAGCCGTTGCATTGTGATGCAGGAGACATTGTTTTTAATGTTTACAACTTTTCTTGCAGCAAACAATAATAAATCTGACAGTGTTCATGAAACCTCTCGTAACACCCTGTAAAGCAAGGCCAAATATACAGAAAAGACAAATAAATGTATATTCTTTCGATGAAGTAGTAGTTCGTAGAACAATTCACAATCTCTATGCTGAAGACATTGTCGCCACCTTAAATAAATTATTGTGCGAACTTAAGAAAAGCATTGACTTCAAAGGTTTTGAGTGGGCATTACAACAAATACTGCGCATGTTGGGATTTAGGTTTTTTTTTTTTTAAAAAAAATCTATTGGAAATAGAAAACTGCTTTTTAAAAGGAAAGATATTGTTGTTTGACGACATAAATATAGGATCTAATCTTATTTTTTCTTTCTTTGTCGTAACAATGCACATATATATGCTAGCATTATTCAAATACATTGTTATCTAAATTCTCTCTAGTTCGCTACCAGCATTATTTTAAACTGTAGTTACGACGTGGCGAGCGAAGCGTACCATCTAAGCACTATTTGTGAATAGCGTAAGTTGGTAGCCTTGCAACTGAGAGCGTTGACGTCACTGCCAAGATAGTTCTCGCCGACTGTAGGAGTTCTTTACAATTTACAAACAAATGCCTTAGACAGTTTTTTTTTCTTTTCTTTAAGTTAACTTATTCACCGAACGTATCTGAGTAACTTGTCTCTATTTTCTACTCGGTTATATATGTTTTAGAATCATTTCCGTTACTCTTGAACGACAGGAACACGAATACAAAAACATCTAAGAGAATTAAAATTCCAAACTCCCCCACCGGGAATCGAATCCGGGACCCTATACACCTAAGGCACACGTGCTAGCCACTAGACCAGCGGGGAAAGCAAGTGAAATGCATTTTGTAGTATCTGAAGTTTACACCTATTTCATCCTGCTGTAATAATGTTTACCGTAGGTTCTCTTACGTATTCGTCTGTAAATATTATATAAATTATCAGAATTATTCATGATCTTTCATGGAAATTCACTGGTGCATGCGCAGTAGAAACAGAAGAATGCAGTTTACTGATATTAGTCAGAATGCAAATTTCTAACAGGCTATCAGAATTCCTTATTGGAAAGTAGTGGTTCCCAACCTGGGGACGCGCAGCTTCCTCCTGAGTAAGCATGAAGTGGGAGTAAGGGGGCGAAAGCTACTGGCAGAAATGAATTGTGAAATAAATTATTATTATTATTATTATTATTATTATTATTATTATTATTATTATTATTATTATTGTTATTATTATTCATACCACTAAATCAATTTCTTCACTGCTTTCTCGTCGCAGCCCAAAACCCAAGCGATCTGAATGAGAGTTTGTTCCACTTTTACTCGACTATAATTTCTCCTCGCAGACTAACAGATAGTTCTCTACAGCCTTTAGAGCTAGGCATTTTGACAACTTGTAGAAATTTGCATTGCGATTCGTATTAGCAATGACAGTAAAGTGGATCTTTCTGTTTCTTCTGTGCATAATCAGCATCATTATATCAGAAGTATTCCGCCATTACCAGCGGTCACTTACCGTAGCTGAGAAGCTGCCATGATCCACAATCTTCTGTTAACCTCTCCATCTTCACATACGATTTTTCTGTTTTGATATCGCCAATAGCCTAATTATGTTTCTATATAGTCTAATTCGTCCCCTCCATCTCCAGCACATCCCTCATGATACAGCTCCTTCCTAACCAATATTCCAACCAGTTTCCCTTCCTCTTCTTAATAATATTTTTTTCCTTCAATTTCCAACCATCTCATTCGCTTTTCCTCTCGACCCAGCTATTTCTCTCCATTCTTCTCCACGCACATATTTCGAAAGCCTCCAATTGTTTCTCATCATTTCTGCGTAATGTCAATGTTTCTGTCCTATAAACACAGTAAAATACAGTACACGAAGCATTTTATGAGTCTTTTCTTTTCAACTCTAAGGCCCCACAAAATAGTATTTTCTTCATCCTAAAGGCTTCTTTCACCATTTCTATCCTTGCTTTTATTTCACGTTCGCATGTCATATCACTAATAATACTATTCAGACATCAAAAACTAGTCACCTGTTTTTTTCCCCGCTCCTACTTCTATATTTGACACCGATCGCTTCGTTCCTATCACTATGGATTTTGTCTTTCTAACATTTATTTTCATTCCATATTCTTCAGAAGCCTTTGTCAAGTTTTCTACATCTTATTAATTTTCTTTGTAGATTCTGCAACAACTATCATATCAAACCCAAACCGTATACACCTCATCATTCTATCTCCTACCGAAATTCCATCTTCATTATGAAAACTCATTTTTTGCTATCTCTTCTACATAGCTATTAAATAATGTTGGCGAAATATATAATATCTGTTGAACTCACCTTTCAATTACACTGCCTGTCTATTGTGCATGCGCCAGTGAATTTCCATGGAAGACCATGAATAATTCTGATAATTTATATAATATTTACGGACGAATACGTAAGAGAACCTATATGAATAACATATATCATTCCTCAAAGTAACGAATACGGTAAACATTATTACAGCAGGATGAAATAGGTGTAAATTTCAGATACTACAAAATGCATTTCACTAGCTTTCACCGCTGGTCTAGTGGCTAGCACGTGTGCTTTAGGTGTATGGGGTCCCGGGTTCGATTCCCGGTGGGGGAGTTTGGAATTTTAATTCTCTTAGATGTTTTTGTATTCGTGTTCCTGTCGTTCAAGATTAACAGAAATGATTATAAAACGTATATATCCGACCAGAAAATCGAGACAAGTTACTCAGATACATTCGGTGAATCAGTTAACTTAAAGAAAAGAAACAAAGTGATTAAGGCTTTTGTCTCTAAATTGAAAGGAACTCTTAAAGGTTAGTTCCAGTCCCACCAAGGTAACATTTTTCTTTTATCTGTTCTCGAAGTTTCTCTCTGTATTTCTAGCGGTTTCGATTAAATAGAACTTCGAATAGAGACCACGTTGAATTCATTTATTGACTAAGCCTGAAATTCTGATAAAGGCATGGTTATGATTTTATTATTATTATTATTATTATTATTATTATTATTATTATTATTATTATTATTATTATTATTATTATTATTATTTAAAATACGAAGTTGCAAATGAGGCGATGAAGTATTTACGTAAACAAAATGATAATTTATTTGATAATATTCACTAGTCCACTATACATTTGCGAGGTTTTGCTTTGGGAAATGTAGTGTATACAACATTGAATAGTAAAAGTATTACAATAAAAATATATTATTAAAAATATTGATTAAGTAATTGGAGTTAAACATACTTTCCAGTAAGAATTATATATAGAGAGGAGTTACTTTAAAGTGCGATGCAAACGAATATTCGAGTTTTAATCTGATTAGAAATCGATAACTTACACAAGAATATTTACTTCATTAGTTCTATAAATCTTTATGTTTATCGTATTATAATTCACTTTAAAATTATGATTTTTCCATTTCAAAACGTAGAACGAGAAATAAATGTAATATTCTATTTGTTAAGGAAACCTTTCAAACAGTGATGATTTCAGGGCATGACCTGTGGGAGAATTTGAGACTCTGTCGACATAAATTTCCCCCTTCGTGGCCATAAGTTATCTTCGTTCATGCTCAAAGTGGACTAATAATGTTTTATCAGTTTTCTCTCATTCATATATTGACCATTACCGGGGGAGAATCTGAAATCGTCAATGCTTATAGTTAGTTTTTCATTACAAATCAAAGGATAATAATGAAATATTGAACATAATATTTTGTTCTCAGCTGTGGATTTGAGATTTGCAATTCATATAATGTTCCCTTCTAATGGAATTTGAGAGAAAAGTAGTTGCCAAAGATTTATTTAAAGAAATGTTCTCAGTTCTCTCATGAAAATAGGAACACACTTTAAAAAAAGAAAAAAAAACGAATACACACTTCACGGTTTGAACACATAAACTTGTAATTGAAAGAAGAATGACCCAAACCGCTCGACCCGTTCCTATGTCTTCAGTGCGTCTCTTTCGACTTTTGGGTAAAGTAGTTTCCTGCTTCACACTTCTTTTTGTTTATGTCGATACGACTATAAGTTTGTGGTGAATATTTGGCAGTTACAGGTCTTGCAATGCATAAAAGTCTTTTTCGTATAAATTATGTTCAATTTTACGTCCTAATAACTTATATACAACAGGTTGAATCTGTGAAATGATTGGGGTTAGAGTGATCGTAAATGTTTTCATAGTTTGGAGCCTGGATATGCAAACCCGCTTAACGTGGGGATTTAATTTTGAGAAATTTGGTACTCAAAAGCTATGGATTTAACATTAATATAGTTCATTTTCGATTATTTTTACATGTTCCTGTGTCTCCCATAATAGAATTAGAGGTGATACGGGTTTCGATTCTCGTCAGGAGTCGTGTGGTTCGGGTTTCACGTTAAGTCGTAGATGCACGTCTTGTATAGAGTAGTAGCTGAAAGACACGCTGAACTCTATATCACCTCACCTGGTGAGATATTCTACGTTTGCATAATTTCTAAACCACTTTTCTTTCTTTGAATCTCCTCCTTCCTCTTAGGACACGCATAGGTTCAAACCGAAACATTCTTCACGGTTGGAGGACGCAAGGCTACGGTACCATGCGCGTACAACCCTTATGGGACTACGGTAGTGAGTTGCGCAGTTTGAGTAGCATGCACGAATAAACCACGCTTACATTGATTATATATAATTAATAAAATCTCATATTAGGACTTACTCTGCACGTCAAACTTTTAACATATGCGACTTTTTAAATTCTGTTCTTCTGCTTTATATTATTATTATTATTATTATTATTATTATTATTATTATTATTATTATTATTATTATTTTTATTTTTATTATTATTATTATTATTATTATTGCAATAGCTATGTGAAGCAATTATCTCGGCCAACTTGGTTAATACATACCATTCAGCAACCGGTAGTTGTAGAAATCAGGTTTTTCCTGCAGAAATTGTTAGCTCAATCGGTATAGCGCTGAGCTATGGATTCAAGGGTTGCGAGTTCGAAACTAGTCTAAGTCAAAAGATTTTTTTTCCTGATATAATTCTTGAAATGAAAATGTTTCTCTCCTCACCTTTATCTCGTAATTCTGAATAGAGATGTTTGGATGTGAAAGAAAAAGTATACTAGAAAAGAAAGGTAAATTACATGATACCTTTCGCAATTTTTAACTATATTTTCACCTATCTAGGACGTTTTTAAAAAGTTCAGACTTCTAGACCTGCTTTTCGCTCTCTTATGTGTCCTTTAACTAATTTCTACAGTTACTTAGTGAATCACATATACATATATTACAGATGTCGTATCTCTTTCTCTTCTCTCTACATCATGTCTGGAGATGAATGTTTTGACAATAGGTTACAAACACGATTTTAAAAATAATACGATCTGCGATATCAGTGATACATATTGTGGTGTTTAACTTAACATATAAAACAATAAATAGAAAAACTGAGAATACGAATCTTTTCGTGCACTGATGCCTCAATAACAGTGCACTGATGCTTCAAATCTGTGTCTTTTCTCCCTTCACCTATGTTAATTCCCCAGTCAAAATAAAAACTCTTCAAAATTAATCACAATTTCTTATGCAACCATCCCTTCCTTGCAGTACTGCGCGATCACATACCCGTCACAGCGATGTAAAGGCACTTTTGGCGACGAGGATACATATATTTCTTTGTTTACTCGAGTTAACCAATTTTTTTCTCGCCTAGTAAACAGCAATCTCTATGACTCTTTTAATATAATGAATGTATTGGATGTGTGTTACTGAGCTTATGTGTGAGTATCGCAAGTGTAAGTGTTGCAAACTTTTTTTTCAATTTCTCCAAATATTAAATTTTCCCTCCTTTTTAAATTACTTTCACACTGTTTCACTCCCCTTGTACTTGAGATATCTCTTTGAGTTTTTAATATAACACACCTGAATGTATGGGATATGGGTTACTGAGCTTATGTTTGCGTACCGTGACTGTCAGTGTTGCAAACTTCTCTAAATTTCTTCAAAAAACCCGTTTTTCCCAGTTTTTTCAATATTTTTCTACTTCTTCTTCTACACATTGAGCGCGATGGGTAATAAATGCTTACCGTTGGAATGTGTGTTTCATTCCCTTTTACCCCTTTCCAACGAGGTATTATTTGTTATTCTGGGATAGTTAGGAAAGGAGGAGAGAAGCTTCAAACCTACAGTTCTGCGATTTCCTTAAAATTTTAACCAAAATCTACTATAACTGACATTATTTCAAAATCTGAGGGTGCAGGACCAAAATTAAGATCAGATTCGTTTTCAGCAGCTCGAAAACTATAAAAAACACCTGCTTTCATGCAGAAAAATTTTTTGAAGTTGAATTTTGTCGAACAGTGTAATTAAGAGCTATTATTTTACTAAAAGAAATTGTTAAATAAATTTATTTGTGTACTGTGTATGTAACAAAATGAAGTGTTAACTAACACATTATTGCCTTATCCAAACGAAAATACACATACTCTTAACGCACATACTTCTTGTAAATGTTTCACTAATAACCTGACAATATGGCATAACTCATTATTTTAAAAATAAATCCCTAGCGAATAATGTACTCTTGAGGGAGCTTTTTCCTGGATCATGTTCTCAAAACGAATCAGACAATTTTATTCATGTATCAGAGAAAAATATTATATTAATAACCCTATAAATATACGTAAATCGTTTGCCATGAAAATATTCACAAGGGGTAGTTTGCTCTTGGCAATTTTTAAGGATAATTTCCTCAAATACAACTCATGCAATTTGTTCATAGTTTACAAACAAATACCTCATTAATAATCCTAATAAATGACATAAACAATACGTCGAAAAATTCGAGACGGAGTCAAATAAGGTTACCGAAAACGTCTAATAATTTTGTTAGAGTTTCATAAAGAAATGTCTAGGTAATACCAGCACCATAACTTGATTCAGTTTAAGAAATTAACCGCTTTCCGGATTAACCCGAGTTATTTCGTTTTACTAAGTAGGTCAGTTCTGGTCGAATTTTCGTCCCAAATGTGACTATGTTGTACACAAAATATCTCGCAATAAATCACAAAAGAACGCTGACGAAACCAAGTGCGAATTTACTCGTCCTGATCCAAATTGAAGCAAATGCGGAAATCTTAATAACACGGGTTCTCCGCTAGGACCTGGTTACTTCGGATAAAGTGGACCGAGAAGTGGTTAAAACGAGAAAGTTTAGTGCGATAGCCCCTGTCTTTTACTTTTTAAGTATTTCCTTGCTTTTCAACGCATTTGCTCACTGGTCGTTTTACGAGCCGATGACTGTAGGTTTCATTAAAATGTTCTTTTAACTCAACACACTGGATAAAGTTCCTGAATTCTAACCATCAATTTTGTAAATTAACATTCATTGTGTTATCACATCCTTACGTTATGACATTTTTTTAAAAGTAATAGGCTGCATTTTCACAGGTTTTAAGGTCAATATGAGTAACAATTTATTCTTGTGAGACAAGACAATAAGTTATGCATTGAATGTTTTATTTGCAGAAATTTAACATTTTTTTTCTACACTGAACATTCGATCTTCTGTTGTTCTTCGCAAGCTGGCGTTACTTACGTCATGCTCTTTCGCATATCCTACTTCGGAAATTCGGAAAATACAATAAAGAATGAAGGAGAAGCAGGTATTTTTTAAAAAACGTGGCCCTATTCACCCACAATTATATATATATATATATATATATATATATATATATATATATATATATATATATATATATATATATATATATATATATATATATATATATATGTGTGTGTGTGTGTGTGTGTATAATAATAATAATAATAATAATAATAATAGTTACGATTTACTCCGTCATTACTATTGGGCCCAAAGTCATGATGCAAACGCCATTTTCTTCCGTAGCCCTTTCAAACAGTACCACTCAAATGTCCGTATCATACACCTAAACCGGAAAAATCACCCTCTCGGAATAGTTAAGCCCCTCCTTCTCGGGTGGTCCGGTTTAACGTAGGGATCCCCCCCAAAATTGAAATATTCAAAGGTGCACACAATCCGTATGCAAAGTTTCAATCTGATATCTTGAGAACTAAAGGCGTGAAAATTTTTTGAAAGGTGCCTTAAGAAAAAAGTCACGCGCCTCCGCCTCCACTTGGTTTCTCGAAGTTGACCATTTCCAAAATGCATTTAAGGTGATCTTTGGTCCATCCTTGACTTGACTAATAATAAAACTGCTTAAAGACCTGTTATAGAACCTAAATAAGCGGTCAAAGACAACAGGTTCTATACTCTTGCCCTATATTATACATTAGTTGGTAGCACTAGCACAGATTGAAATAGGAAAGGGAAGATAGGGAAGATCTTTCGAACATTCTATATGATCTCTGATGTCAGCAAACTTGAGTTCTTGAAAATGAATAGTTCTTGCATTATTTGAAATAAATCGACCTAAACCCCATTTTTCACATCGGAACAGACGTAAGTGTGTTTTACGATTGTTAAAGTCAACACACTTTTCTTTAACTAAATTGAAATCAGTTAGAGGTTGAGATTCAAAGGGCGTCATTTAGAGGGATCAGGGAGGAACAGCTGTCCCCCCTGGATTTTAGATTTACAAAGATTTTATCAATAGAATAGTAGTATATTAGTGAAAGATAGCTAGTGATGGTAACGAAGATCGTACTTAAGATTTCGTGAACAAAGTTATTGATGTGTATGCAGCAAAGAAACCAAGGCGTATATGCTTGACTTAGAATCAGAAGTGTGAAAAAGAATGAGAACTTTTTAATAAATATTTTTATGTTGTTTGTTTTACGATATTTAAAATGTTTGAGTTATTTTAAATCTTCTTTTAGCAAACTTCTATATTAATAACAAACAGTAACTACTGTAAATAGGAAAAACAAAAATAACTACTATAAAAAGCAATTAAAGTTCAGTCTAAGCATATTTTTTGCCAGTCTTTATAATTATTTAATTTTTAGATAAAATTGAACGATTGCTTTTACATTATGATCTTACATTAAATATTTATCCGCAATTAATCTGAATAATAGATAAGATGTGCATATGATTGAAATTGTTAAATATGCTGCTTTCTTGCAAAAATACGGAAAACTTCCCTCCTCCCGAATAGTTCACATTCTCCCTGGGTGAAAATGCCTGAATTCAACACTGTGTACATTAATTATACTGTACATGCACACACACACACACACACACACACAACACACACACACACACACACACACACACACACACACACACACACACATCACTGCTACTAACAACATAAATTACACATATGCATGCTATATCAGACATCAACTAAGAAAGCTGCGCATACTAATATATATCACCATACATATTAATTACTAAGTATAATCTGAACAAATCACTAACATTACCTCATTCTAAATCGGTTCGGGAACTGAGAAGGGAGGAAAGGGGGTCAGAGGCTGGTAGACCTTATATCAACTAGCTCATGTTTTCAATTTTAATAATAGGCCTATGATCAATGCTCCGGAAGGAATAAATGGAAACTATTAAGGAAAATATTTCTTTTTACGGGGAAAGAATCTTTATGAAATTATTCAACCCGTTTCCGTCGGAAGCTATTGTCAATTTAGAAATAAATAAAGAGTCCCTGTTAACGTTTACACTGACATAATGGTAAATAACTTAACTACAAAGGAATCTACACACAGCCATGTTAAAAAAATCACATATACTACGTACACAGAACTATACTCGGACAGGCTACCGCATCCTAATTAGCTTTAGAAGGGACAAAAGGGATATTCTAAATGTTTTAGATCACTGAACCTTAATTTGGAGAATTCATAACACTTAAAAATTAATGTATTATGAATCACTTCACTCCTGTCCTGGGATGTGGGTAGTGTCCAACATGGCGATCGTGGCTAGAAATTCCATATTCATATTTTAGTCTTTCTGCTTGTTTTAAAATGATTTCAATAATTTGAGAGTCCCAGCAACTTCCTGAGTTGATTCTTTAACTATTATACACATCGTTATCTGGATTCTACTGTTTTTCCCGTCGAATATCCAAATTTTTCAGGAGAAGGATTAATATAGTCCGTCACTGAAAGTGGCACATCAAGAATAAGATGAAGGCGCGCCATAATACTAAGGCGCAAGATATAGTTTCCAATCAGAGCAAATAATTTTAGCGGCGGAAAATAAAAAGCGAATAAAAAATGAAAAAAAACCTGGATGAAACCAAATTTTGGAACGATATTGGCATCTCAAAGGGACGCAGGTGACCGAAATTATTCTAACAAATATCAGATTAGTGGACAATTTCAGAAAATTCTGTCCAATTACTGACCTATGTTTTTGTATCGCATTAAGATGTATAATTCCAGTAATCATCGATTTGAGGTGCTCATATACAGAAATTTACAAACAAATAATATATTAATAAAGAAATTATTCCCCAAAACTATAATTTTTCCTAGGTTATTCTGAAGTTCCTACTTTAAATTTGGTTTAAATAACACAAAATAAATTTAATGCATAAACCGAAATTATATGTTAAAAATTTTCAATACACGGTATGTTCGGAAAGTATTGATCCCGAAAAAAAAAATACCCAAACTGTAATGACACATTACAGTTTCAAATAACGATAAATAGTATATATATACTATTTATCGTTATTTGAAACTGTAATGTGTCAGAAATTTTCCCGAAAAAAAAATACCCACTTAAAATATCTGATGGGTATAAAAATATATATACTATTTATCGTTATTTGAAACTGTAATGTGTCATTACAGTTTGGGTAATTTTTTTTTCGGGATCAATACTTTCCGAACATACCGTGTATTGAAAATTTTTAACATATAATTTCGGTTTATGCATTAATATATATATATCTTTGAGTATTTTGTGAACACATAACATGGGATTGTGTTATTTAATCTCCATACAAACATGTTTTAAATAGAACCATTTACGAGATTAAAGTTACCTCTTGTAGAAAACCGTAACATATCATTTATGAACCCTTGCTTTATTCTAAGTAAACGGAAATTGTAATTTAATAAAGAATAATAAACAAAAACATAATCAAATATAAATATGGATTACTGTTCCTGATAATATTTCAATAAGATATATGTCCATTCTCTAGGTTAAAATATGCATGATTATTGCATCTCATCTCAAGATGAAGAACTTTCAGCAAAGAGAATTTATCACCGTGTAAGAACAAATTAAATATAAAAGTATCGGTGGGGATTTGAACTGAAGAGTTGCCATCAGCACAGCAGCGCCTATAACACCTCGACTATTCTTCCGCTGCTAGTGAAGTCACCTAACTTCCTAGTTGTCTTTATAAAATGAAGGCCGGCGACTGAGAGAGACGGATAGACAGAGAATGAAAAAAGAACAAAAATAAACACAGACGTCTTTCGCTTCCCGAATGAAGGTTTAAGTAACCAGGTCTCGGTTAGAACAAACCTTTGGAAACTAAGAACCGAGCAGTAGTCGGTTAAATCATATTTTGCTCTTGTAAGCTATTTTTGTGATACTAGTTACCGAGAAAATTGGTGAAAAAAAAGTTTCCTACAACTTACTCGCTTAAGCCAAGAGAAATGAGGCGATTAGCTTTTACTTTGTCCCAATTCTCGGTTAAAATTAATTTGTCATCCACTCAGTCAAATTAGCGAAGTAAATTTCTCCAAGTATAAGTTAGAATGCTATGGTATTTTTTTTCATAGATTGTGTTACATTCAATCATTATAACTATTATTATATTGGGAAAGTATTTGTAGTCATACATTATACATTATACGTATTTAGCACGGTGTAATTCTGTTCAGAAAAACCTAGAAAACCCTTTCAGAGACTAAGTCCAAAAATGTGAGCCTAGATGCATCCCAATTCCTGCAGATGTGAACAGAAGGAATTGTATTTTCCCTCCGTCCTTATATAGATACTAACTGCAAAACATAATTGTGCTGACAGCAGCTGAGCGTGATGAGGCACTGAGTCTTCGTAAAGAACTTATTAAACTTGAAGGTCGAGGGTTCGAAACTCTGTCTCAGATCTATTCATTTACCTTTTTAAATATGATGAAATAATTAAAAGTGTAAGATTTGTTACAAATGTAGATTTCAAATTTAATGATTTGTTGCTGAAATATTTGTTTATTGTTATATTGCAGTTTTTTGTTTTTTTTTTTTTTACCTTTATTTCCAAAACAAATACTTACAAGACTTCCTGGTTTAAAATCTATAGAATAATCAGTGACACTTGGATGAGTGTGAAATTAGACTGAAATAAACACAAAGAACCATGTTTAGAAGTTTATACGCCAAACTAATTGTATATTTGATAAAATACATTATTACTACAAACACATTTGATAATAAATTATTAATACATTACTAACAAATTTAAAATTATAAGCCTATCTATACACATATAAGAACGAAAATGACTATATTTGTTACTTCATATCTCTTGAACCACCTGACCGATCTCGATCAAGTTTTATTATAAGTGACTTTCGGACCTGAGATGGTTTTATTTATTCTCTCTCATGGCACAACTTAGGGGAGGAAGAGGTTTGGCGGGCAAAGTGTATAAAATGTTTGAAAATAACCGACATTAGTGTCGAATACATAGTTTTTTGGGTCACTGAAATGAACAGTGACACTCCCAATGCCGTCGTAATGAAAATTGATACCCGTAACTTGGGGGAGGGGGAGATAGATATAAATCAAAGTGATTACGTTTGCAACTTAATAACTCTCGAACCTTGCGCAACCTACTCTTTTATTTTTAAATAAAAACAAACTTCATATTATTTATTTTAGAAAATGAATCGAAAATGTTACACGCCCTACATATAGGACGCTACTCACAAAAATGTCAGTGAAATAATTAACAAGAAAAATCACAGTGACCCCGACGTGATTTGAACACACGACTGTCTGATTCGGACTCAGATCAGCTACCGTAAAACAACTTTTTTTAAATATATATAGAGAACTTTATTGACATTGAAATACAGAGAAAGTTACAAGGATATTTACAATTCACAGCCTCACTGAAAGCGAGAAACAGTATTCAAGAAAAGCTCACTTGTTCATTTCATTTTTGTTTGTTGGTTACGTCATAAGAAAGTGTGGGGGTTATTCCAGATAAGTAGTATGGCAAAATACTTTCGTTTGCATGCAGGAGAGAGCTTCATAGCCTGATATGTTAAATGCATTTCATACATTTCAAGACACAATGGTCGTGCTGTTACAAGAAGAAACATGATAGTTTGTACAGTAAACCAAATCACAGCATTATGTTTATAGTTAGGAAAGTAATGAAAATCTGGAAATAATATTACATTATGTACACTAAAAACATTGGGTGAAATACAACATATTCTACTAAGTATAATGCTAAAACTCTTCCAAATAAATGGTATATCTAAACAGTTATGGAATCTATGTTCAAGAGTGTCTATCTGATTACAATAATAGCATCATTTGTAGATGTGATTCCAAATTAAAGATCCTATCAGACGTTTCATGTACATTGTTAAGATTAAAATATCATATTTCTTTCTGTTTGTGAGTTAGAAATTAGTGGTGGCACAGAAACCGGTTTTTCGGTTTCCCGTTTTTAGAAAAACAGAAACAGGTTTTTCAAAATTTTCAAAAAACCTGTTTTTCACCGAAACCAGTTTTCTCCAAAAACCGGTTTCGGTTTTCTCCAAAAAACGGTTTCGGTTTCTTCAAAAACCGGTTTCGGTTTTCTTCAATGCCGGTTCGGTTTTCATCGAAACCGGTTTTTTACTGAAACCGATTTGGGTTTTCTTCAAAGCCGGTTCAGTTACCTCCTGCCTACTTTTGACCCTTCTTGAATTCAGGGTATATCTGAAAACTCTATTGAGAGCATATCTGAGAATTACACCCTGTAGGGAATACCCTGTACACCTATTGACAACTGATGAAATATGCACTTTTGGATTGTGTACGAGTTGCTTCCTTTAAGCTGATAAGAAGCACCATAAAGTTTCTGGAATTGGAAATAGGACCTATTAAAATTAGGTTTTTTTCGCGATTTTGGACAGCCCTATCTCTGAAACTATGCACTTTTCGCCATAGAGAGAGACGTAGAAATTATTGTTAACTAATGCTGAGGGTGTTACTTGGTTTGAGGATATAGTTTTCATATAACCATAAAGGGGCCGCGGTCGATTAGTGGTAGATCGTTCACCTCTGGTGCTTGATGTCCCGGGTTCGATCCCAGTCCCCGCCAAGTGAACTTTGTGGTTGATAAACACCATGTACATGGGTTTCGTCGGGGTTCTCCCTTTTCCTTCCACTTTCTTCATTCCACCATTTCATTTCTTTCTCATCATCACCGGCTGCTTTATCCTTACCAGCATAGGCGTTGAACGTAAAACTCAAAGATTTCATTTCATTTTTAATATAACCATAATTATTCACCATTGTAATTATAATTTTGTAGAGTCGATTCACTCCAATTAGATCGTAAATATATTGTGGTTTGGGGTTCCATTTAAATTCTAACGGAAATCATATGTATTAAAACAAGTTAGCATGATACTACTAGATCAACCAAATTGATAGAATTCAGTGATAGCAAAGAGCAGACCGTACCAGCTAAAAATGGTGAGAATTTTTAAATAGACTATTCGATAGTACAACAATTTTCACAGTTAGATGTTACGTCTCTCTAGTATGGCGTTGGAAATGAAATAATTAGCCTTATATAAAGGTAACTAAGAAAATTGTGTCGCTTTATGTGGAGGTCTGTTTTTAATTAGCCCTCATACCGTGAGTTGAATGTAAATGAAGATAACACGAAGGTCAATTGTTGGTGTGGGTATATCCAACATATTACCTGGTTGTGGCAGTTCAGTTACACCTTGAACTTGCGTAAAGACAGAGTGAACATGGGACCTCCACAGAGTGTCATAAAGACATGTATGTTGCACGAGTTTAAACTGTGGTCAAACGCTGCTGCAGCGGTGCGGAAAATATGCCACGCCTTTGGTGAGGGTGTCGTGACTACGCGGACAGTGTAGTGGTGGTTTAACAAGTCTGAGAACGATGACAAAACACGCGAAGATGCATCACGTGCCGGAAGACCAACATGTGTACAAAATGAAGATCTTCAGGCAGCAATTGAGACGAACAGTGGCCAGACATGTGAGGAATGGGGACTAGAATTCAGTATGAGCGAAGAAATCATTTGGCAGCACCTTCATCAAGTTAGGAAGTACTACAATTTGGGTCAATGGGTCCCACATGATTTGACTCCGGGCCAGAAGGCAACGGGAGCATACACCTGTGTTTCTTTGATGTCTGGTCTGAGGAAGGAGCCATTTCTGGACAGGGTGTTGACATGTGATGAGAAGTGGTTAATGTACGAAGCTTCACAGCGCCGTCATCATTGGTTAGCATCCCACGGACCGGTTCCAAAACAAGCCGAAACCAACACTGCACCAGAAGAGGTCCTCCTGTGTGTTTGGTGGGCTGCTCGCGGCATCGTGCATCGGGAACTGCTACCAGCTGGTCAGAGCATCAATGTGACTGTGTACTGTCAGAAGTTGAACCGTGTTCAAGAAAAACTCAAAATTCTGGAGGCAGTACTTTTCAATCGCAAAAGGGTCCTCTTGTTACAGGAGAACGCTAAGCCCCATGTGCCTAGGGTGACCGGGACACCATTCTACGCCTTGGATGGGAATACCATTGCATCCGCCATACTCCTCGGACATTTCATCGTCCGATTATCACCTGTTTCATTCCTTAAACAATCACCTTAAAATACACCAGCTGAGATCCCTAATAGAGGCGCAAAATGCACTTGATACGTTCTTCACGGCCCACCAAGTTCTACCACGATGGAATCCATGACTTTCCAGAACATTGGCAGAAGGTCTTCGATGCTGATGAGGACTATTTTTGATCTTCCATGTACGTCTTACGTGATATATCGATGTTCCAAGGTGGTGGGTGAAAAAGCGACAGAACTTTCTTGTTTACTTTTATACCTTCATTAAAATTGAGTATGATCGTTTCATTATTAAAGCTATATCAGTTTATTCATTATTTTTATAATATGTATCTAAAGGTGGATTGATATGAAATGTTGTGTCTGCCAAAAGTATTGCGTAATAGTAACCCAACTGGATCGATTTCATTATTTTTAACTCTGTCGATGATGAGCCTTAGTGATTTGTTTCTTTTCGTTGCTTACAGGTTAACGTAAAAATCGAAGGACATAATCATGGACGACTGTTCTTCTTTAGAGGTACTTTTTATTTTTATTTTAATTAATTTAAGTTTTTTAGTTTTCAAAAATCGAAAACTTTTCATTGTTTGGGATGTTCTTTCCTCAGCGGGATATTTTCATTTTAATTTGTTTTGACTACTTTCAATTTCTTACACAATTAAGGCAAGGAAAGGTAGAAAGAAACATACGTACAGTGCAAGGCATAGTTGAATGTATCATGTTTTAGCAATTTGGTAAAAACTTATTGACAAAATGAGTATATCCATCTATTCCATACACTGTAAACATCCGCTAGCTCTGAAATAAACTAATAAAGATTCAATATTAAATAAAACATAGGATTCAGTTATCCTATCAGAAAATTAAAATAAGATATTTCAATATCTTGGAGTACAATTAATACCAGGAAGAGTTATAGAAATATTTAATCTAAAACAACATGAGGTCAGAAGGTACACACATAAGAATGAATCTCTTACCATTACAGTAAACTTATCAAGCTGTGATTTTAACGCAACTACTGTCATCACGGCTCTGTAACTATTGTTATGATTTACCTCAAATAGTTCTTTCTTTGTTGTATTTTGAACTTCTGGAATAGTTAATAAATTGATTTCTCTCAGAACTCTTTTCCTATCCTCATCTACATTTTCTATCGTGCTCCGTTGACAATTAGTTTGTCTATCCTACGCCGGATACCTCTAGTTAAAAATCACTTGTTTTATCTCTCGAAACTAGATACCCAAGCCATTTATCTGACCAAGAAATTAAGAAGGACAGTATACAATTCTCCCTTACTTTGTAATAAAACAAGATGAATTAAAACGTTTCTTAAGTACCATAAGAAGGGGCTCGTCGTCTTTATTTTCGACTTCGCTATTAGTTTCTATCACGCATCTCTTTCCCAGTTATGGCCGCAGGATGGTTCAAAATTTACTGCCAACAACTGCCAAGCAGGTCAACTTGTTCCATCCCAAAATTAAATAGTGATCCTATGTATACTTACCAAATTCTAAGAATGTAAGATCACAGTACAAATGTTATATGGAAAAGGAATGTACACCTTCATTAAACCATATCATTAAATAATGCTCATTGCAGAACACAAAATAGATCACTAACAGACCACGTGACAGTACTAATATTTGACAATTTTGTATACAAAAGGAATATCTAAGCAGGGGCACGTAAAGTTACAATGGTATATATTTGAGTCCTAGAGAACATGTAAGACATTTTATATTTTGACAGCTTCCAAATTTAAAAGATGGCCTATTTACCGCTTCCAAAAAGTTAGAGGAGGACAACAACGTACTCCTTGTCTTATAAAAGAAGAATGGACACGTATACACACGCTTAGAACCTTACAGGGAAATAAGGATTTATCATAGATGATTAAAAATGTCAAACGAGTCAAATTTGGAATTTTTATCAAATTATTTCATGAAAATAAATTTCATGAAGATAAACCACCGAAGCGAACAGTGATGTATATTTGAGTCCTAGAGAACATTTTCCAATTATTATTTTTTAAAACAATTCCCAAATTTAAAGGCAAATGAAAATGCACATCTCGATAAATTTAAACTGGTTCACCTCTATTTGATAAAAGAAGATTACCTAAACTTACGTAAACAACACATCTTTTGGTGTGAAATTTCAATTAGCATGAGGCGAGATTATGAATGTAGTGTTCTAAGATCCACTATGACGATATAGAAGACTACATTGCTTTCTTTTCCTGAATACGACATATGTACCCTAATACACCTCCCTGAAATTTTAAGCCATTCATTGGACCCGCCCTCAAATATTGGAAATTAAAAAATCGCTAAATGGTGTCTACGATTAAGGTATATATACTTCTATAAATTTGGATGGTCTATATTGTTTCCTTCTATGGGTAAAAAAAATGTGTCAAATAATTCAAATTTTGGATGTTTGTGATCTAATTTACCTTCGAAGATTATTGTAACATATGATCATATGGATGAATACATTGTCTCATTTTGTTTTATGGGTGTGAGTACCTTGAGACATTTTCTTAAATTTTGGGAAACATAATAGACTCACTCTTAAATTTTCGAATTGTCAAAAAATAAAAATTGTTAATTGTATTCTAGGACTTGGGTACATACTTTTGTAAATTTCAGTGGTCCACGTTGGTTCCTTGCATGGACAAAAAAAGTCGAAATTCAAAATTGTGTGTTTGTTTTTACCTAATCTGAGACTTTATTGTATCATATGGAGGAGTACATGAACTTCTTTCATAAGACAGAGGTCTCTTGGTGCGTCCCATCTTAAAATTTGACAGGGTTGCAATGACACTCTAAAATTTGAAAATTGTACAAAAATAAAAATTAAAAATGTTTCTTTGACGCGTGTATATACCTTTTAAATTTTTGTGGTTCAACTTCTGCATCGTTGATACATTTTGGTAATATGACGTCACATCACATATTTTATCTTCAAAGAAACATACATATACAATAGAAATTGAAACCTGATAGTTAATGATTAAAACCTATTGATATATGAAGACAAAAATTTACACCTTTAATCTTAGTGTTTATGGTCTAAGGTCATTAGGGAAAAGATTGCTATGATGAAATCTAATTGGTTCATTTCTATTCACACTTTGAACCTTATGATTTGTAGTCACGACTCATAGTCTGAGATGATGTTGAAAATAGTTTTTTTTTTTTTTTTGGTTAATCGAACACTTTATAAACCGGATAAAGTGTGACTGTTAACTGTGAAACTTTTTCCATCACAGTATCGCTGGTCAACAACATTCGTTTTGCTAAAGTGATATAGAAACTCACATCGCAACAATACATAGAGAGAATGAATAATAATTATTTTTCTACTTTTGTCTGGATATCATCAAAAGATGACATAATATGTGTGGTTAATTATAGTAGCTCCCGTACCGTATTTATATGTAATAAAAGCCAGCAATGATAGTAGGATTATTTAATGATGATATCCGCAACTCGTATTTGCATCTTTATCACACTTCCTTTTAAAGAAAGGAAAACATATAGCCTCTCTCCAATAAAATCTGAGACTTCACAACATCTCATGACCATGAGTAAGTTATTTTTTTTAATCGATGGTCAGACTTCAAAGAAATCACTGAGAAATCCCTTACGTCAGTACAATTTCAAGGGAAGAAAATTATACGTAGAATGAAGTAAGCGTCCCAATGCTATTGATAACTATAAAAGAATCTGCAGAACCCATTTCGAGATCAGGCAGCCAGTGGTCCATAAAGGAAGATGTGATCAGAAGACCCGTAAAAAATTAGTTTAGTTAAACATTAATCTGAAATTCTTCAATACTATTTATAGGACTACAAACACCTATTCTGAGTACTACCTACCACCGCGCTCCTATAACTCAGCATATTTAATTAAGTAAAACTTCATGATACCCGGACCTCAAGATCCGTTCATTCGAGTACCATGTTTCTTTCAATAAGCAATTGGTGATTTTGTTAAAGATTGGCGATCTGTTACTTTTAAAATCTTTTTTGTCTCGTAATTCTCGTTCACGGTACTTTCTTTTATGTCTTTAAAGGCAAATCTCATTTGTCAATTTCACATACATTTGCCTCTTAAATTCCTACATGCATCGTCATATTAATTTAAATTACGTTAACTACTTTAATTTTTATCTCTCAAGTCTTTAAGAATCTACTATATCTACTAAAAATTTAAGGAAAAGTTCATATCAGAAATTGTCCGAGTCTGTATGAAGGTAAATAACATTTTGGCGGTAAGTTTTGTACGATTTAATCGCTGTAAATACTTACCACATGTTGTGAGGCGTACCGGGTTTGCTCTTAGTTTTTCTGTGATTAAGCCACACTTACCACGTGACAGATGCGCCTTCTTTCTATCGTCTAGCCGTTTCTTCTTCTCCAGATCTGTACGCCCACCCTCTCCCCGTAACACGTGATGGCTCAGAGTACTGGGTTCCTCGCTTTTTTCCGAACTGCGTCAAAACTTATCACATTGCGGATGAGTCTTTTTTCCCTGTTTTTATTGGCTTTTCATCTCACTGTGGTTGGGGATTTAAATCGAAAGTTTTTGTAGTTGCAGAAAAAAAAATCATTTGATAATTTTTGTTGAACGATAATGTTTAAATATTTTGCTTTATCAATTTTGAATATATCATATCACCACAATCCCCTACACTATATCAAAACCGGAAGTGATTGAAAGTTACTATATAATATCACCACAATCCCCTACACTATATCAAAACCGGAAGTGATTGAAAGTTACTAGTGCTTTCGGTTTCAATTCTGATTACCATTTAGCAAATCCGGTGAAACATATGAAAAAGTGGGTTTTTGGAGTTGACTCAGTACCCTACGAATAAGTTCCATCTCCTCAGAGAAAGAGGGGCAACGGATAACGACAAGTATTTTCGCAATTGATTTAGTGTCTCAAAATTACACATCATCGGCACCTGCAACACTGTACTTAAACCAAAGTAGGTTCAAAATTTACTAGTACTAGCTTTTCGAAACCCCATAGAGCAAACGCGGTAAAATATATCGAGATGCGGGTTTCAATTTGGCACAGTAGAATAGTTAATTTGTCATTTTGTCCTCCAGGTATATATATGATGATTTAAATAAAATAAAGTAGAAAATAATCACTAATGGTACTTTTAAAAGTTGCATTACTTAAATTATACTAAAGACGGAATTAATATTTAGGTGAAATTAGTTAAGTTCATGCTACAATCTTAATACAAAAAGCATGAAAGTTAAGTTCATGCTACAATCTTAATACAAAGAGTTTTCAACTTAAACATTTAACATTTACAGCAATTACCAAGAATTAAATTCAACAAAAAGTTTAAGCTAATGTAACAGTCATTTGAGAACCAAGAAGAATACATAGTCAAACTGCCTAATGAACACAGTTAAGTTACTCGCCATTTGATATTTTTATCTATAGATCAAAATTGTAGACTAGCAAATAAATTTAAAATTACAATGATCAACATACAAAATATAAACTCACCTAATATATTTGTGCTGGTATCCACATTTGACAACTTTAATTCAGTACGCTCGCGCAATTAACAAATTTAGTCGTAGTTTTAGCATCATTTTCCACTTTAATTAGTACTATTATCGATTCTGACCAGCAGAATTGTATTTCATAACTGTACCTCATGTATAAAACTTGAAGCGAAAACAATCGAATAGTTTAGTTGCAAAAGAACCGCTAAAGGAATGAACTTATTTCAACTCTACTAACCTCTATTGATATGGACTTCTTGGCAAATAATTACAAATCATTACATGACATGGTTCAAAACGCATTTTTAAAATATTTTTCTGCCACATTCCATTATAAACATTTTTCATTGTGTGTATGTATTAAACAACTTTCTGAAGCATATTACAGACAAAATTCATGTGCGGGTGGGGAAGGAATAACTTGGACATCGGATTCCGTTTGGTTTCCATCCGGTGCTTAAAAAATTGTCCGGAAATTCCGGGAGAACAACTAGCTTATCATAAAAGAAAATATACTTAATTTGTTTTGCTATGCTTTACGAATAAAATTGTAATATACCAAATATTAAAACCCCGAAATTATTGTAAACATTTAAATCTTTGCGAAAAGTATGTAAACAATTCAAGGCTGATTTGAGTACAATATCAAGTTTCTGAATTGAATGAATTAAGTCAGGGTTATGTCCAAAATCTAATCCGCTTTATAGAAATAAGCGCAAAACTTATTTTATTCTATCAGACATACTTGTGGAACTTCAGGACAAGGAAATATCAAAGGCATGCGGATTGTGTTCAGCAATTTTATACAGAAACAACCATCTGCGTTCACTCAACACACTTCAAGTCTGTCTACACTTCAGCTCTAGACTTGTCGTTTGTCTACAAGTTACGTAAGTCAAGAAGAGAGGGAACTTTCGCGATTTAGTTCAACCACAACAAGTCTGTCTACACTTCAGCTCTAGATTTGTCATTTGTCTACAAGTTATGTAAGTCAAGAAGAGAGGGAACTTTCGCGATTTAGTTCAACCACAACAAGTCTGTCTACACTTCAGCTCTAGACTTGTCATTTGTCTACAAGTTACGTAAGTCAAGAAGAGAGGGAACTTTCGTGATTTAGTTCAACCACAACAAGTCTGTCTACACTTCAGCTCTAGACTTGTCATTTGTCTACAAGTTACGTAAGTCAAGAAGAGAGGGAACTTTCGCGATTTAGTTCAACCACAACAAGTCTGTCTACACTTCAGCTCTAGACTTGTCATTTGTCTACAAGTTACGTAAGTCAAGAAGAGAGGGAACTTTCGCGATTTAGTTCAACCACAACAAGTCTGTCTACACTTCAAGTCTGTCTACATTTCAGCTCTAGACTTGTCATTTGTCTACAAGTTACGTAAGTCAAGAAGAGAGGGAACTTTCGCGATTTAGTTCAACCACAACAAGTCTGTCTACACTTCAGCTCTAGACTTGTCATTTGTCTACAAATTACGTAAGTCAAGAAGAGAGGGAACTTTCGCGATTTAGTTCAACCACAACAAGTCTGTCTACACTTCAAGTCTGTCTACATTTCAGCTCTAGACTTGTCATTTGTCTACAAGTTACGTAAGTCAAGAAGAGAGGGAACTTTCGCGATTTAATTCAACCACAACAAGTCTGTCTACACTTTAGCTCTAGACTTGTCATTTGTCTACAAATTATATAAGTCAAGAAGAGAGGGAACTTTCGCGATTTAATTCAACTACAACAAGGAACACAGTGTAAATATCTTTTTATAATAACCTTTAATAATAGTTTCAAATGCTTTTATATACGTTATGAAATTCAAACCTCTTTATAACTCAATTAGTCTTATGTTCCTTTCAATTCATGCTTGCCTCTATCTTTCGCAATATTCTGTAAGAAATCAGCCTAAGATTTAGATAGACTGAGAACCTACAACCAAGAGTTCGATTCATAGTTTACACTTCGGTATTTTTTTAGTATTCTTCACAGAATAACAACATCAGAAAATCTTCACGATTTTTAAACTGTTATAATCGTTTGTTCGTATTTGAAACTTTCTTTCATACCGCATAAGCACATTGTAAAACGGTCACGCTATAGAAGGGTTATTTAAACAATTTAATGATAAATTGAAGTTTTAATTGACCTATTTACTAATGTAATGGGATTAAATGTATAACTATCTTCAAATTTCCTTCCGTAAAATAACCATTTCTGACTTTTTTTTACTAGCAAAGGACCTTTAGAAAAGTGTGAATATTTAGAACAAAAGAGAAACATCTACTTCAGAAAAAAAAACATCAGACTACTTTTTCTTTGCAGTTAGACTGTTAACGCCTAGAGTAGGAACTTAAAATTGGTTTCACTTTGTATTCAGATTATTTTCGTGTATCTGTGCCTATGAGCCACAAACGTTACATGAATAAATTGCACTGTATAATTTATGTGACAGTGTTAAACCCTGTGCCATCTTCTCTTCTTAACCCACTGATTATTGGGGAAAATTATTTTTTATATGCCTTGAAATGAACTGGAATTTGAGTGGTTTAATTTTATTGATTTCCTCCTTAAATCTTTTTTTTATTGATTTCCTCCTTAAATCTTTTTTATTGATTTCCTCCTTAAATCTTTTTATTGATTTCCTCCTTAAATCTTTTTATTGATTTCCTCCTTAAATCTCTTTTTATTGATTTCCTCCTTAAATCTTTTTATTGATTTCCTCCTTAAATCTTTTATTGATTTCCTCCTTAAATCTTTTTTATTGATTTCCTCCTTAAATCTTTTTATTGATTTCCTCCTTAAATCTTTTTATTGATTTCCTCCTTAAATCTTTTTATGTGTCTATTCTTTGAATATTCAAATTCTGGTATCTATAATTTTAACATTTTGTACTCAAATTGGTTTTTAATAATATAAACTTTATATATAACGTAAAATCAATTTGAAAAGATCAAGGGAAATTTAGGAAGAAGAACTCAGGAAAATTATAGAATTATAGTGACAAATTATTTAAAAGAAAACAAAAAAATCTCGTATAAATCTAAAAGAAAAAAGTAGTTAGTGTAAGTTAGTGTAGATACTCAATGTCGTTAGTGCATTATAGAGCTAAAATATTCAAATCGCTACTTGCAAATTATTTTCAAGCTACTAATGGCCGAATATTTTTTCAGTTTAAATGTATTTCTCTTCTTTCCTTTCCTTTCTTTGAAGGAAGAAGAAACAGGTTCAGAGGAGGAAGAATCAGAGGAAAAAGAAGAGGAATCAATGACTATGGATAAATTATTAGAAATACTATGGAAGGAGCTGGAATGTCCAGTTTGTCTTGATACACCATCGCTTCCCATGATGCAATGTGTGAATGGCCACCATACTTGCAGCAAATGTAAACCTAATCTATCTGCGTGTCCAGTGTGCCGAGGGGAACTCACAAATACAAGAACACACATTGGTGAATCTCTTGTAAACAAAATGCCATTCCCATGTCAGTATAAGGATAAAGGATGTCTATCTACAATGATCAGTTCAAAGAAGGCGGAACATGAGAAGAACTGTAATTTCAGACCATACGCATGCCCTGTAACAAATTGTAATTCTATGTTATTCTCTGGTGAGATAGTTGAACATATCAGAATAGATCACAGTGACGTTGAGGTCAGAACATATTCTAATAAAGTTGAATTTGGTTATAATTTATCTAGACCTCTAAGACCACAGCTACACATATTTGAATTACATGCTCTACAAGCTACGTTTGTGTTAACTTCTCAACGACGTAGCGATGGAAATATGTGTTTTATAGTTCAAACTGCGAAACCGAAAGCGGAGGCGAAGAAATTTTCCTTTACAGCTAGGCTTTGCAATACTCCTAGTCGGGAAATATCTTATCGAGCGCCAGTTGTATCTCTTCATGTTGATACCAATACAATAATTGCAAAGTCAGAATGCCTAGTGCTCGAAAAATCCTTGGAAGATAATTACTCTTTTACTTTCCATTTAGTTATTACAACTACACAAACACCACAAGAACATTCTTGCAGGACTACCCCTGCTTCAGAATCATCAAATATTTCACCCAAAACTATAAAAAGCATTATCACATATCCGGATACGGTTCTACTTACGAATTGAACTAAGAAATGTATAAGCAATGCTATGTTTGCTGTGAATTATAATAGAGCAAAGCATACTATAAAGTATATTTACATTGAACATATAACGTTTTGAAAAGCTACGTGAAAACATATGACACGCTACCTACAACGTTTGATAATGTACAAAATATGATACGATGTCTGATCTTCTGACTGCGTTAATCAGGAAAGCACAAGGTCATTTAGAAAACTTTGTAAAATGTTTAGGTCATTATAGTACCTATTGTGCAATGCATGTTGGAGATACTGTCTATTTCTGAGGTAGAAATAAGTGACACAGAATATCAGATGCTATACAAAATATCCAAGAATTTTAATATTCCAAACAAACTAGTAAACTCCGTCCGTTGGTTGTGTCTTGATATGTATTTCAACTGGCAGAGTGTTAAGTAGTATTGCTATGAGGGAACGAGTTTCTTAGTTACTGTTTCCTTACAGCTTGTTCCATTGTTTGCGAATTTACGGACATGAATTTATCATTAAAAGCAGAACGAAACAAATCCATGATGTTTATAATAGAACTGAACTATGTACTCGTACTGAACATAAGAAGAATTTTAAGGATGTTTATTCCTCGTCCACTGAACGACGATAGACGAGAACATCGTGTGCAGGTCAAAAGGCAGGAATGTAGTTGAGGGTGTAGGGAGTATACTACATATACCACGTAATGAACTCAGCGTACACTTTAAAGCATGAATGTGATGAATGTAATAGAGAATGGGTATACGTTGTATTTTTGAATAGTTGAGCGTATACTTATCAAATATTTTGTCAATGCATCACCGCCAGAAGTATTGGGTTCCTCATCTACACTACTCGCCAGACCTGTCCCATTGTGATTTCGAGCTGTTACCAATAAGAGAAGACAAATATAATAAGTACAGCCTGCTATTTAGCACTGTATTTTTACATATGCAGTACATAAATTAAAATTCCTTGCAGCAGAGAAAAAGCTATTACGTCAGCAATTATTAGCTATTGGCAACGAATGATAGATATTTTAGCGACATTTCTTTAAATTTTCTGTGCAACTACGAATGAGAATTTATCTTGAAGCATCTCATCCTACTCAATTTGATTGCCATGTATTTCTCCTTTCGTTAATAGTTTCTTATAATTAAAATCTAAAGTCTAAGGATTAATTTTATACATCATATACATAAGGAACTTAAGTGCGTAAAATGTCCTGCTACTGTGGTAAAGAAAACCTTGTTAAAGGTGAATTTCAATCTGAGGTTTATATTTATTATAAGGTGGTTATTGTACACCAATTTTTATGTTTTTTAAAAAAAACGTTTTTCTCGGATTCTACGCATAAGAATTTACACTTAACTGTATTATTTTGTTTATCTCATGAAATCCATCGTTTGACATTTTAATACAAATAAATAAATAAATAAATTACAAATAAAATAATATCAATAATATTCTTACTCTCTATCTACCATAATGCCTTATGCAACTTCCTAGACAACTATACTTTTTGAACTACAATGACAAATACAATTAAAGTACGTACGTAAAATAAATGACATTTTATTAACCCAGAGAACAACTCGATAATAGTAGCTATTTATTTTATCTATCTATTAAAATGCTACAATAGCGATAAAAACACTTTTTTTTTGCTAGCCGAAGGCTAGCACCTTGTTAGATGGTTGCGTTCTCTTTTAAGTAAGGGAAGTCAGGACAATTGGATTAAGGATAATGGTTGGTCTAAGGAGAGGCATATAGCAGAAATACCTTTATTGAACATATCAGCAAGTATCAGAGAACTTATTGCCATTTTCGGCCTTAACATTGTGGATGGAACAGGAACATATACACAAAATACATAATAAATGACATATACAATACATATTAAGCAGGAACCATACTACTCTTGAATGGATAACTGAATGTGTTCAAATGAAAGGAAAAAAGAAAACAAACGAGAAGAATGTCCAAACAATAGTAGCGGGCAATGTGTAGATATATATCGGATAAAACGCTTGGCTGTGGAAATAAGTCGTGTAACAATGAAGATGAAGTATCACGCCACAAGACGTAGGGTATGTGAGAGCACAAATGAAATTATCTTCTTGCCTAGGGGCTACTCAAGACTATGATGTAGACACAGGAGAGCCCATGTTAATTACAAAGGAGAATCACTGTGCACTATGAGATGGAAAGATGAGAGGATGATGAAGGTGAGTATGAAAATCATCAAGTAGGTGAACATTTGGATGATTCGGGTGAAGTGTGTAGCAGTACAGTGTGAATAATACTAATAGAAGTGTGTGTATAAAACGAGATGGTGCGGGGTGAACTGCTGAATAGTACATCGCATCTATCAAGAGAGGATGATGTACTTGGTACCGCCTACTGATATAATTTATCCTGAATTTCTTTATGTGTTATTGTAATGTAGGAAATATAAGACTGTAAAGGTATTGTGTGGGACTGGGTAATCGAATTCGATGAGCAATTTGGAAAGCCTGTCTTTCAAGTATGAGTAGTTTCAGGTAAAAACTGTTAGGTGGAGAGACCCAAGCTGTATGACCATGTGTAAGGGTTGGACGCAAGAAAGCTTTGTATGTATTGAGTACAGTGGTTGGTTTTAAATCCAGGTTGTGCCAGTTAAATGCTTCAGAAGATTTAGGCGATTGGAAGCTTTACTGGTAATCGTAGCAAGGCGATGCTTCCACGTAAGATGCCGATCAAATGTTACACCAAGGTATGTGGATGTCTTACTGGCTTGTATTGGAACCTCATCAACCTGAAGCTTTAAGCGGATGGGATTACTGCAGACTTTGGTTGACTTTTTGGGCGGTAGGAAGACGATGGCTTGAGTTTTAGAAGCGTTAAATAATAAATGCCATTTTTTGCACCACTGAAAGAAATTATCTGTAGCTGTTTGTAAAAGTGTATTGATATCCTGGACGGTATTGCAAAGTGCAAGGAAGGCAGTATCATCAGCGTACCGAAACATGTGCAGTTTTTCTGGAAGTTTAGGCACATCCGTAACAAAGAGGAGATATAAAATAGGCGATAATGCCGACCCTTGAGGGACACTAGAAAGAATAACGATTGGATGTGATAGGTGATCATTTATAGAAACGTATGCAAGACGGCCAGTTAGGAGGTTGAAAATAAATCTAATATAAGAAATTGGGATATGTAGTCGAATAAGTATGTGAATGAGAGCTAGATGCCAAACCTTATCAAATACTTTTTTCTAGATCTAACAGTACAAGACAAGAGGGGTTGACTCTATTATAGTGTTTGGTGGTCTTATTGGTAAGTCTAAGAAGTTGGTCGTTGATAGAGAAAGCAGGTCTGAATCCAGCTTGATATATAGAAGGAACGTAACGGTGGGCAAGGTATGTATGGAGTCGTTTCACCAGTATCCGTTCGAGGATTTTGCTAAATGTGGAGGTAAGCTGAATTGTGCGATATGATGAAATTTCATCTAACGGTTTGTTCGGTTTAGGAAACAAGCGTTTACGAAGTTTTCCATGGTGTTGGGAAATATCCAGTGCGGAGAATGGAGTTTAAATAGTTGTTTAAAGAGTGAACAATGATAAAGGGCTGTCTTTCGGTAAGTCACGTTATCAAAACCTGGGGCGGAATTACGTTTGTCAGTGTGTCAGGTAGGAGAGAATGGCGTGTATTAGGTTTCAAAACATAAAAATTCACATTAACTTTCTCGGCTGCATGTGAAGAATCATCGGAAGGTAGAGGTGTGAAGATGCGTTGGAGATTGTTTGCAAAAGCATTTGCCTTGTCTATGTCGTCCTGTGCTGGTGAGTTATAGATTAAAATAGGATATGGAGTCCTTGTATATTTGCCACATAGAGTATTGAATCGTTTCCAATACTTTGAAGGATGATTTGTATCTGAGAGTTTATGGCATGTTTTAATCCAACATCTAAGTTTATAAGCTCGAATATAAATGGAGACTGTACGCTGTAACTGTTTATGATGTCGAGAGGAGTCTGGATTATTAGTATGAGTATATTCACGATATAGCTATCGAGAACGTGTTATCATGGTGAGGTAGTTTGGCGGCAATGTGGGCTGATACGGTCGAGACTTACTAGTAGGTATGAAACGTGTACTAGCTTGTTGGATTGCAACAGTTATAGTATCTATTGCACTGTAAAGCTCTTCTTCTGTAGTGGGTTCCGTTAGGTGACCTGTGATGGTAGAAACTTGTAGTCTGTAGTTATTCCAGTTTGCCTTATCAAAAGAAAGACCGGTAGAGACAATTGGTTGTGCTTGAGTTGGATTAGATCTATGAGTGTTAATGGTAAGTTTTACTGGCGCATGATCATTCGGTAATAGATTATGCAAATATTTCACTGTAGCTCAGTTATTATTTGTTTGTCTATGAGGTGTTCGGAAAGTAGGAGTAGGATGTTCTATTTTATTTTCATTAAATGGGATTAGATCATCATTTTATTCAGCTTCTATTTTATCATTTGTCTGAAAAAATGAGGGAAGGAAATGAAAATGAGGAATATGAAGTGTATGTCACAACACATAGGTGATAGTGGAGCAAATGAATGCTATCTTCTGTCCAGGGGCAACTCTGATCGTGACGAAGACGAACTGGTGCCCTGTGAAGACATGAGGTTGTTACTGTGCAGAAAGTGAAGGTGCTATATACTGAGGAACGATGGATGATGAAAAAGCTGCAACTACGTCTAAATCTGGATGATCAGGAGGGAGGGTATAGCGGTAAAGTGGAAAGAGTAGCGACAAATGCATATCCGATAGTTTGCTAGGTAGATTGAACAGGATGCCTGCTTGCATTGTAGTGAGGAGTAAGGAATGTCGGGACTCAAATCTGTTAGTAATATACTTTGTCCGTAAAGCTTTAAGATGAAACAGAAGGCCTTTAAAGGCATAACTTCGTAAAGATCTTGAATAGCACTGGAAGTTTTATTTTGTAGGCTATTCGTATTTCATGTCGTCTAGTATTTTCAGTTTTTTTTTATGACGGTGGAGTGCGGCTATCCATGAAGTGAAGCCATAGGTCAGAACTGGTCGTAGGAATACTTTGTAGGTGTTAAAAATGGTATTAGCTCGTGGTCACCAAGTAGTGTAAGTGAGGCCTTTGAGGAAGTTAAGCCTGTTATATGCTTTATATTACATTCTGAAGATGAGGGCGCCAAGTGAGGTGGTGGTCGAAAATAATTCTCAGATATGTCACATGTTTAGCTGGATGAACCCGCATGTTATCCGCTTGGATATTCAGTAGTGAAGGATTTCGATGTACCCGTCCTACATGAGTGGTCCCAAAATTGAGCCTTGTGGACATCCTTTTTCGTTATTCACAGTTATATCCCCTTCTTCTAGTTGTATAAATATTCGTCTATTACAGAAGTAGCTTTTGATTACATTTATTAGGTATTGTGGAAGCTCTATACTTTTTAAATTATCTATTAGCGATGGTATCCAAAGATTATCAAAGGCACCCTCTATGCCTACGAATAGCGCTAGGGCATATTTCCGCTGGAAGCTACTTGTCTGCAATTGTTCTTTAAAAGCATTTAACGCGTCCTCTGTTGATTTGCCTGCCCTAAATCCAAACTGCAGTTCGTCGTCTTTTACTTTCCTATATTTGTTTATTCTGTTGGCTATTATTTTTTCAAACATTTTACTAATGTTTTTTTAGCAACCAGATTGGTCTGTATGCTCCTGTATCCACTGGGTCCTTGTCTGTACTTTTTAACAGTATAATCAACTTAGAAATTTTCCAGCTATCAGGGAATTCTTGTCTTTTCAGTAGCATATTAAAGAGTCTTGACAGACATGGAGTCCAAACATCTTTATTTCGTTTATAAATGTCGTTAGTTATACCATCGAATCCCGGCGATTTTCCAGACTTTAATTTCTTGATAATCATTCCTATTTCTTCGTTAGTGACGAGGTCTGTCTCCGGAATTTCCTCTGCTAGTTCTGTTTCTTCATATTTTCTTCGTATTTGTTGTTGTTCCTCAGTTTCGTTTTCTTTTAAATCTGTCAGAAAAAACTTTTGTGTTAGTTTGTCCAGTGTTTCTTTCCTTGTGTTAGTGAATGATTCATTCGCATTTCTAACAGTACATAATATCACCGGGTTTATTTTTTGCATAATTAGTTTGTATGGCAAGCCCCATGGATCAAATTGTATGTTTCTAGCTAGGAAAAGATCCCAGCTATGTTTCTTTGCTTCCAAAATCTCTGCTTGATATTCTTCTTTAGCTCTTCTGTACTCCTGGAGTCTCATCTGTTTTAGCTGTGGTACCCACGTCGCTTGGTAACTTTTCCTTTTTGCTCTTACTATTCTTCTGATTCTTTCCAGTTTGGGATTTCAGAAGTCCCCGTCACCTACTCTCTGTATCTGTTTGGGAGCCGATGCTCTTATTGCTAATACTGTTGCTTCTTCAATTCTTGTCACCATCGTGTCGGTTTCTTCCGTTATTTCTAATTGCGGAAGTATCAATTTTTCTTTTAAAATTTTCCAATTAATCTTCTTTGTATTCAGTTTTTCGCTAGTTGTTCTTTGTTTCTCCATAATTAAATTGAAGGATAAAACTTCATGGTCGCTATTCGTTAGTTTATCATGCACTACCCAATTGTTGATCCTTCCCATTAAATTTGGCGTACATACTGTTAAGTCAATATACGATTCACCCATGGGCCCCAAAAATGTTGGTTTGTTTCCTGAATTTATAATTAGGAGTCCATTTTGCGCGATAAAATCTCCCATCTCTTCTCCTCTTGTATCTGTATACGGAGACCCCCCAAGCTACGTTTTTGCCTTGGCATCCATGACCATTATTATCTTCTTATCGGGGTTTCGCCAAATTATCTGTTGCAATTTTGTAATAAACTGGTTTATCTCTTTACTGTATTGAAAAAATGAGTTTACTAGCCAAATCTTTTCTGATCCCAGTGTGATCTCTGTGCAGACCGTCCATTTATCGCAGTATTGCGACAATTTTAGAACTTCCAAATTCCTGTTCATAATTACTGTTATTGCTAAAGGTTCCTGGCCTCCACATATTATTTTCGCCGTTGCAGGGAAGGTGGTTAATTTGTTTATATAGGTATAGGGTTCTTGAATTGCAACTATATCTATATCGTTAGTTTCCGCGTATCTTCGTAATTCCATTGTACCTAGCTTCGATCGTTGCTATTGTTCTGTGCAATTTTTATTGTTGTTAGTATACTATGCATGTACTATACTATGCATGTTAGTATACTATGCATACTATACATGACATACAATTTACGAAAATAGGTCGCAACTATAAGATATCCCGGAAGATGAAATGAGACAGAAGGAAAGAGTAACAGGACAGCCAATAGCTACGCCGCCATTTGCACGTTGTGCTGGAACAGTGTTATCATGACGTGCTAGAAGTTGATAACGTGGTATTTTACAGCTTTGCTTGGATGTAAGATATGTTTCATTCAACAGAAATGCGTCAGCTTTTCTTCAAGAAGAATAAGCTCGAACAAAAGTTTGTGCGCTAGTAGCGATCGTATATTAAGAAATATAAGCACAAGTTCCATGATCACTTAATGCTCAGACTGATGTTTCGACTGGGGCAGCATGGAAATAGACAGATTGTCCTGAATATGTAGTTAATATGAAAAACATTTCGGGCAGCATATTGGATTTGTTGAACAACATGTGGCCTATCAAACGGATGTATGTTTTAAAGAGCGATGGTTATGAAAGAGGGTAGCTGAGAGACAGTTACAGGTTGTTCTGTTTGTGTAGGAGGCAGTTGAAAATGAAATGAAATCTTTGAGTTTTACGTCCTACGGTTGTGCCGGTGAGGCTAAAGGAGACGGTGATGATGAGTAATAAATGAAATGGTGGAATGAAGAAAGTGGGAGGAAATGGGAGAACCCACAGAAAACCCACACACACGGTGTTTATCCACCATAAAGTTCACTTGTCGGGGCTGGGATCGCACCCGCGACCCCAAGCACCAGAGGTAAACGCTCTACCACTGAGCCACCGTGGCCCCTAGGAGGCAGTTGAGTTTGCTGTGTTGTATGAAGCCGAACTGGAACGACTAGACTTGGTTTTGTGGTGTCAGGTATCTGACGTGATTTACATTTAGAGCTGTATGTAGGGTGACCCACGGGACAGGTAGAACAAACAGGTGGCATTTTCAAATTCGGACATTGATTAGTAGTATGGGGATCGGAGCAATAACCACATTTCGAGTCGCTCTTACAATTTGCTGTAGTATGGTCGTTATATTTTTGACACCTCTCACACCGAATCGGTAAGGGTTGTACAGTTCGAGATGGTTCTACACGGTGGCGTTTCTAAAAGATGTATGCGCCGTTGGAAACTAGAGTGTCAATTGCAGCTTGCTAATTCGTTAGGACTCTCAACATGTAGGTCGGGTCTTCGTTATTGCGAATACGCATGCATTTATGGATATCAATGCCTTCTAGCTCTAGTTCTTCCTCTACCTCGCCGGCTTGGATGATAGGGTCGACGCCACGGAAAATGACAAGGAGGGTGCTTTCCTAGGCGGCGGAGGTTGTTTAGCAGTTGGTGGTTGTAGCTTTTCGAGTTTGGTTTGCTTACCAAAAATCTTGTCAGAGAATTGGGAACGGTAGTTGCAAATTGAGGATCAGTAGATCGAATAATAAATGCCATTCCTGGTTTTGATCATTTCCGATACAACTTCCCTTCGAAGATATTTAGTGATGTGGTGGAAAGGAAGTTTTGGATTTTCGAATTACTTAGTTTGAACGGATACCACTTCGGTTTCAGAGTTGACTCAAGTGTTGGGAAGTCCTGATCGTTACCAGCAGTTACGTCATTGGTGTGATGGCTTTTCGACGGAGATGTATCAAGTTGTACAAAGTTATCGCACACAAGTGAGATAACGCTAGCTTACAGAACAAAATTAGGTGTTGCATTAAGAATTAGATGCAGTAGAATTCCTTCGACGAGTTTTTCGTTTTTCACTAATGGGTAGATCCGGAACCTGAGCAGGTAACCCTGGGTGGAGTCCCGTTGCCATGAAGGTAAGGGTCTATTGCACTTGGTGCTTTATGATAACAGTAATGTGAGAATGAAGTAATGAGATGAAATGAAATGAAAACTAAAATACAGGTTATAACGCTCCAAAAGGCGTATAATCCTTTTTTTCCACCCTGTAAAAAGTGTACTTGCACCGATCTCAGAAGCACGTATTTCAATACTTCTTCATCACAAGGTGCAATATATGCTCAGGTTCCATCCATTTACGACACCAATGGATAAATGCTGGAATCGTAGTCTGCAAATGTCTATTAATATGTTGTATTGTTTTGCCTAATGTTAGAAATGCTGATGAGTATTCGGCGCTGGAGATGGCAAGTCTGAAACATACAAGACGCAAAAGAGGCGATAAGCTAGAACCTTGCGGTACCTTCGCTGTGGAAATACTGGATGGGATAAAGAGTTATTGACACTGACATAGGCAATACCGTTAAGTATGAACGAATAAATAACTCTGAGATATTAGAGGAATACTCAATTTAAGCAGTTTATAAAATAATCCGTAGTGCCAAATCCGATCGAATGCCTTTTCGAGATCCATCAGTATGAGACAAGATGGAAGGGAATTATTGTAGTGGTTGGTTGGGATGGTGGTTAGGCGAAGTAACTGATCATTTATACTGTAATAAGGTCTAAATCCAGCCTGAAGTGGTAAAAGTTTATGACCAGTGATATAGGAGTGTAAACGTAAGGCCAGTATTTTTTCAAAGACTTTCCCAAGTGTGGAAAGGATGATATAATTGTACGGAATGTGATGGTTTGTTCGGTTTCAAGACTTTAGAATATCTTCCAATCGGAAGGATAGTAACCTGTTTGAAGTATAAATGTATCTATTGTAGCCAGAAAATGAAAAAGTTGGCCGAACCTTCTTTAAGATGTCTGTACGATATCTGGTCAAAGCCGGGGGCAGTGGTACGTTTCCGTTTAATGATTGATAGAATATCTCAGGAAAATATTTCTTTAGTGATAGGATTATTGTTGTCTAAACTGTGATGAATGGAAGGCTGTGTTAGCTGGTTTATTGTTTTTTTCGGAAACTCTGGGACTGCAGCGGTGAATGCAGATAGGAGGTGTTAAGACAGATTGGAGATGAGCGGCGAACGTTGTCTGTTTGCTTGGTCTGCTTGCTCGTTGTCTGTATGTAAAGGTTGTTCATTCTGTATATGAGGATAAGATGAATTTACTTGTTGCCCAGTTAGAAGGTGAATTTTTTCCCAATTTTTCGTTGGATGTGAGTCTGTGTTCAGTTGATTACAGGTTTTGCTCCAGCTAATCCGCTTGTGAGCAACAATATAATTATGCACCGTCCTTTGCCACCTACGGCCTTGCGTTAGGTACTCTAAATTTCGGTGTTTTTTTGTATTCTCGAAAGCAATAGCGAGATTTGCGTACGAAAGTCAAATATTGGCTGATATGTTTTACGTCGATATTGAGGTATATGTTTGTCAGCGCTATTTCTTATAGTCTCTACAATGTTATCTACGGTACTTTCAACCTCGAATTCAGTAGTAGGTGGTGCTAAAGCAGCAAGAGCGACATATATATCAGAGCGATACTGATCCCAGTTCGCCTTGTCGTACATCTTGATAGTTCTTAAAATTGGTTCAGATTGTTGTCTTTTATGATTAACAATCACTTTTATTGGGAGGTGGTCGCTGCCAATACAATCCAGAATCGGTATGGTGCATTTGCCGACAATTGAAACAGTACTAATAACAACATCAGGTGTCGTCTGCTTGGTCATGTATGTTTTGGTAGATCATAAACATGCCTATGCAAATTAAGTGATATATGATCGTGAAACTGTTCTTTATCTTGTTCAGAGCGACTATGAATATTAATGTCGGCTAATATTATAAGATATCGAAATTGGTGAAACAGGTAAGTGATAAATGTAAGAGGAATTACGTGACCGGAACCGGACATAGATTGTAGCTACTGGTATTGCAAGATTTGGAACGTAAAATGTTTGTTACTATGTGCTCTGGTAACTGACAATGCAGTGCAATAGAGTGGTTTCTATGTTTGATTTTATTACGTATTCCGATTGCAGCACCGCCTTGAGCTCTTGCATTAGGGTCTGGGTAATCACAGCGAAGAAAGTTGTATCGAGAAAAACGAATATATGTAGTTGGTTTGAGCGCGGTTTCATTCAGTAGAAAGATGTTTATATTCTTCTCAAGTAGTAATTGCTCAAACAGTATGAAATGTGACGGTAGAAAGCGAATGTTCGTGAAAGTAAGTGAAGGGGCCATAATCACATAAAACATTATGGCTTAGACTGCAGTGTCTCTCGGTATAATGTGGAAATGAACATTAGGCCCAGGATAAGTAGCATACAGATTAACTTGAAAGATAGCTGAGGTTGCTACAATAACGTGATCCAGAATATGTTGGTGTTGGAAAGGAAATATATTTTGAAGGATAAGCGTAATGTAACGGAGAAAGTTTTCAACAATTAATGGAGTTGTAATGGATTGTGACACTGGTACTGTTGAGTCTGTAGTCCTTAGTGGGACTGTTATCTCAGGATATTCTGGATTTGCTGCTGGTTTAGCTTTACATTTATAACTATAGGTCGGATGTGTAGTGCCCCGCAATGACAGAAAAGCACTACAGATTATTTTGTTTAATTTACGTTTTGTTTCTTGCTTCGTTTCTTCGTTACGCTTAATTTATATCTTGTGTTGTAATTATTGACCTAACTTTAATTCTTTCACGTTTATGCAATATCTACCTTATTCTCAATCTGTACCCAGATTTTCATATAGACAGATTACGTTGAAATATTCAAGTTGGCGAAAAAGATTCAAATTATGGTACTTGCTGAAGACGAAAAGAAGAAAATTATTCACAACGAAGTTTTGCTTTTAAAATAAGGATTGTCATCGCATAAAAAAGAACGATTTAATAAGTAATATATTTGCTGTAAAACAGGTAAATACAGATAATATTTATCTGGAACAGTTTGTTACAAATTATACTTACCTGTATTCACGCAATAAATATCTCTGGTTTTGTTAAGTGCTGAAGTATTTAAAAATGTATCGTTATTAAGAAAGTTAGCGATTCGGGGATTTCATAATCCCAAAACTCCATTCAGCCACTACTAATAACAATGAATATAATTTAATATATCAACATATTCTCTTCAAAATTCTCAGTACTTATATTAATTTATATTTATACATAATAAAATTTGATGCATTTATTTACAATACCATAATGTTTTTTTTATTATATATCAATGAAGAAATTTGTTGCAAACAACATAAACAAAATGTCCGCACGCCATAATCATTAGTTTGTTGTTTAAGAAACCATGGGTTACAGAGCAGATGTTGCAGAAAATGAGGGAGAGGAAGATGTGGAAACAGGTTGATACAGAAGAGGGCAGAAAGATGTACATAAAGTTAAATAATGAATTACGAAGAGAAACAGACAGAGCGAGGGAAGAGTTTTACAAAAGAAAATGCGAGGACATAGAAGAATTAGAAAGAGTTGGGAAATATGAGGAAATGTACAAGGAGGTGAAATCTATGGAATTTCGGAGGAAACAAGGGAGTATTATGATGGCAGTAGAAAATAAGAATGGGAAGGTAGTCAGCGAGAGAAATGAGGTCATAGGAAGGTGGAAAGAATACGTTGAAGACTTATATGAGAGTAGGGATAGACCGTGTAGCCTAAATGTTGAAGTGGAAAATGAAGTAGGCGAGGATGATAAAGGCTTTAGTATTCTTCGGGATGAGTTTGAAAAGGCTATATCCGAGATTAGGAATGGAAAGGCAACAGGAATAGATAACATACCAATCGAATTCATTAAAAATATAGGAGACAAGGGAAAGAAAGAATTGTGGCGACTATGCAATGAAATATATGAAACAGGAGAATGGCCAAAAGACTTTCTGAAAACGATCATGATACCGATGGCTAATAAATCGAACCCAAAGAGATGTGAGGATTATAGAACTATTAGTCTCATATCTCATGCAGCTAAAGTTCTGCTCCGAATACTGAACAGAAGGTTATATGGAAGAACAAATAAAGATGTTGAGGAAGAGCAGTTCGGGTTCAAAAGAGGCAAGGGCACAAGAGAGGCTATTGGATTATTAAGGGTGATCGGTGAAAGATTTATAGAAAAAGGGAAAGAGGTGTATGTTGTATTTATTGATCTAGAAAAGGCTTTTGACCACGTGAATTGGGAATTGTTATTGGGAGTTCTAACAAAGGTTGGGTTGCAATGAAAAGATAGAAGACTCATAAGAAACTTATACATGAACCAACAAGTAAGTGTTAGGATAGGGGAAGAACTGACGGAAGAGAGTGCAATTGGAAGGGGAGTTCGACAAAGATGCTGCCTCTCGCCAACACTATTTAATGTCTATCTAGAAGAGATAGTGAAAAAGAGCCTACATGATGATGATGGCATTTCGGTAGGAGGTAGAATGATTAGATGCATAAGATTTGCAGACGATATGGCGCTTGTTGCAGAATCTGAAAAGAAAATGAATAAAATGTTAGAAAAAAGAAAAAGGGCTTTGAAAATATGGGATGAAAATAAATGTTAGAAAGACAAAAGCCATGGTGATTGGAACGAAGGGGTCTGTGTCAAATATAAAAGTAGGAGGGGAGAAAATAGAACAAGTGAATAGTTTTCGATACCTGGGTAGTATTCTTAGTAATGACATGAAATGCGAACGTGAAATAAAAGCAAGGATAGGAATGGCGAAAGAAGCCTTTAAAAGAAAGAAAAGTCTGTTTTGTGGGACCTTGAACAAAGAGTTGAGAAAAAGACTCATAAAATGCTTCGTGCGGAGTGTTGTACTATATGGGGCGGAAACGTGGACATTACGCAAAGGTGACAAAAATTGACTGGAAGCCTTTGAAATGTGGGTGTGGAGAAGAATGGAAAGAGTTAGTTGGGTCGAGCGGAAAACGAATGAGAGAGTGTTAGAAATGGTGGGTGAGAAAAGAACACTTTTAGATATTATTAGGTAGAGGAAGAGAAACTGGTTGGGATATTGCCTAAGAAGAGATTGTATCATGAGGGACATCCTAGAGGGTATGGCGGCGGGAAAGAGAGGGAGAGGGCGAAGGAGACTACAATTAATGGATGATATTAAAACAGAAAGATCATACGCGAAGACGAAAAGGTTAGCGGAGGACCGTGGAGCATGGAAGCTTCTCAGCTGCGGCAAGTGACCTGCCAATAAAGGCAGAATACCTATGATGATGATGTTGTGCATGAGGTTTAAGAAGTAAGAGAAAGATCAGCTATTGATATCTAGTGATTTCTATTTAAAAAAGAAACGTATATGTCAGCGATATATGCTTATCAATAAAATGGTGGTTCTTAATAGGTAAACTTATTACATACTCACCTGTTTCGACGAGTAGAAATAATACGGCCGGCATCATCATAGGTTAACCTCTGAAAAGGAAAGTATAATTATATCTGTTAAATAAATAAAGAATTAAATACAGGTTTTATGGAATGTTTACTATATATTCATATGTCGCACGTATTAAAATGAAAGATAAAATATGATTTAATTTATTATGAAAGAAACATGGATTATAATGAATGATAAAAAAAAATTATATAATAAAGTCTACGATGATGAAAGGAAAAATAAAGAAATTGAAATAAAATCTACTTACCTGTAATAAAGAGAAGGGGTTAGTGGTGCTTGGAATCGTATCACCTCGACGAAACATCTGTAAAAAATACAGTACGATATATCAATAAAAAAACACTTAAGATCCTAACCTAAAATACCTGTAGATACTACTAAACTAGTTACTGCCAACTATGCCTACGAAAAGAGGAATGCTTACCTACCAACCTCAAAGATATTCTCAAACACTGTAATGCGTGGAATGGAATGATGTATACGATGATATTATGGCAAATATAAAGCAGAATTAACTCTGTTTTTAGCGTTACTGGTTCGATTCTACAGTACTTATTATGATTCGTTAATAATTTGTTTGAATTCTTCATGTACATCTAGTGTTATAATATAGTGTTCTGTAAATTACATTTCAGTGTTTACAAAGTTATTTCTATAATTGGTATTAAGATATGTCTAAATTTTCCTAGCTGTTGCTAAGTTCGTTACGGAAACTCTAACTATCCGTTCGATGTGATTTGTATATCGTCTTTGTATACTCCTGTGCCTACACGAACTTGGAAATTGCTTTTCTTCTTTTCCGCGGCGAGTTGCTGCGGTGGCGACTTCAAAATTTACTGGGCCAAAATTTTGTTTAGTTTTCGCGTGTTTTCAAGAAAATGCGTTGATGAGCTATATATATATATATATATATATATATATATATATATATATATATATATATATATATATAATATGTTGCGCAATATGAAAGAGATAAAGAAACATTTGCATTCCGCATTTGGACAATCTTTGGTTTCGTAAGTGCCAGTACAATATCCGCATTTCGCAACACTTGGGCATTTGGCAGATATACGTTGATTATAACTTGGCACCGCTCACACCGAATTGGCAGAGGGTGGTTGGTACGAGATGGTTCTACCTTGTGACGCTTTTTATAGATGAACACGCCCTCTTGCAACAGAATATGAATGGCTGATTGAGAAGTGGTTAAAACTCGTACCATATATGTTGCATCGTTATTATTATTAATTCGGATACATTTTGAGACCTAAATTCCCTCAGCTTTTAATTCTTCAGGCACTTCCTCATCAGTTATTTCCGGTAAGACTCCTCGAATAACTACTTGACATCATGAGTGTTCTAGAAGGTGGAGAATTTTGTTTGACTCTATCTAGATAATTGGGCAGCTTTACCGAAAATTTCGTAGCTCGCCTTATTACGAAGTGTTGTACTTAAAGTTTCATCTTCGGACTTAATAATATCACCCCTGGTGCAGACAATCTGGTGAATACTGGTTCTTGGTAGGTATTTAATTATTTGGTTAAATATATGACGAGTGTACTGTACTTAGGATCAAAATTGGTCAGAAGAAATTAGTATAGTTTCGGTCGAGCATCTGTGGATTCATATGACTGCTGCATAGCAACAGTGTAGGTAGTAGGATTTGGTGCGGTGGTCTGCATCGTCTCTGGATCCTCTGGACCTTTGATAAAGATAGGAGAACGAGAGCGGGATCTTTTCTCAACAGACTCTAAACTACCCTCCGAGTTCTTTTGGCTACGCCGATTATTTCAGGGATCTCGTTTGGCATCCGCCACTAGTTTAAGGGTAGGTCCTTGAACTAATCCCGGTAATGGTGCGATACAGAATATGCACCGCATAAGGTAGAGTTTATGCGGGTAAAGAACACCTCGTTAGTATAAGTGGTACTAATTCAAGGGAAGCGACTTTAGAGTTGGTCAGAATACGAATACAACAATGACCTTCAAAAATTTAAGAGAAACCCTCCAGAAGACGGGGATTTTCAGTCAGGCTCCTAAGTAGAGTATCTGTACTGGTCTCACAAATACATCTGCAATACTTGATCACTGCTTAGTACAGTGACTAACTACAAAAGGAGTTACGTTCGAAGTATGAAAAAAAAAGCGCTTTTTTTAGTTCTAGCTTGATGGCTAGCTTCCCCAAAGGGTTATACCCTTTATAAAGAGGATTGCGGATAGAAGGTATATGATGCTGGTCTATGAGTGCATTTTTTATTTATTCGTTTCAATAACAAACAAAAACAAACAACAGGTATATTACGAAGGTAAATAGAGAAATAGATGTGAATATATAACAGCAGATATTATAGTATTATGCTATAATCATAAGGATGGGGAGTAGGTACTATTTCAAACAATGACATTGCCTTTGTTGTGGTTATGAGATCATATGAAGGACATTATAGCTTTAATGATATAATCATAAATGAGGGGAATGTATGAAATGGAAATGCAGTGCATCGGGCGTCACAACACGTGGGATATGTTAGTGGACGAGTGAGCTTATCTTCCGTTCCTGGGGTGGCTCAGGACCATAATGGAGGCAGTGGGAACCATGTTAGAATAAAAGGACGACTGCACAACATAGGATGGAAATATGACAGGTGTATAATAGTCGGTTTTATAAGCAGCAACGGCATGAATTTCGGGATGATCAGGGGGTAAAGTGTAATGATATAAAGAAAATAGAAGGGAAAGTGATGTATGATGAAGGGGGTTAGAAGGGGTATAAACTGTATCAAAGTTCATTGTATCTAAGAGAAGGGCATGCCGTTCCTCGAACCGTTTAGTAATATATTTCAGTCGGAGGGATTCGAGGTGGTATAAAATATGGGGAAAAGTTAGGAGCTCGTAGAGTTCATGTCTAGAGCTGGGTAATTTAATGCGGAATGCATGGAGTTCTAGAATTTTTAGTTTCTCGTAAAAGAAAAAAAAAGGGTGACGTTTATCCAAACCGCAAACCCATACGTTAATATTGGCCGTAGAAAGACTTTGTATGTGTTTAGGACTGGAGATGATTTGAGGCCCCAAGTCGTTCCAGTTAAGCATCGTAATAGATTCAATATATTATAAACCTTAGCGACAACCGTCTTTAAATGATAACGGCAGGTAAGGTGTTTGTCGATGGTGAGACCAAGATATTTAATGAAATCAGTGAGTTTCAGGCGAGTGTCGTCAACGGTTAAATTTAGATAAGATGGATTTCTCTGAATTTTACTACGTTTCCTGGGAGGGGGTAGAAATAATGTTTGTGTTTTATCTGGATTGATCTTGAGCCTCCACTGGTTGCACCAGATGACGAAGGAGTTTATAGCAGACTGCAAAGCAGTATTTGCTGTACTGTTTTCCCGAGGGCAAGAAAGGTTGTATCGTCTGCATATTGAAAAAGTTGGATGTTGTCTAGAAGTGGCGGTAAGTCTGCAACATACAGAAGATATAGTAAAGGAGAAAGTTCTAAACCCTGAGGCACGCCGGAATGTAAAAAGATAGGATGTGAAAGAGCACTACTGATTGAGATGTAGGCCAATCTGCAAGATAGAAAATTATAAATGAAGCGGACGTAGGCAATAGGAAGTTTCAAATTCAACAATTTAGCAACGAGACCTTGGTGCCAAACTTTATCAAATGCTGTTCCGAGATCAAATAATACTAAGCAGGATGGTTTGAAAGTGTTGTAATAATCACTTATTATGGTGAGCATCCATAGAAGTTGGTCGTTGATACAGTAATTTGGACGAAAGCCTGCTTGATGATTCGTGAGGAGATTCTGAACAGAAAGATGTTGATGGAATGTGCGAACAAGAATACGTTCGAGAATCTTGCTGTAGATGGATGTTAATTGAATTGGCCTGTAAGAAGTAACACTATTGGCAGGTTTGTCAGGTTTCTGAAACATTATTATTTTTGAGGTTTTCCAGTATGACGATATGTAACCTGTTCGGAGTATAAATGTAAAAATAAGAGCTAAGAGGTGTAGGAGAATATACAGTCCTTCTTTGATATGGCGGTATGTGATTATTGTGATAGGAGCTTTAAATGGATGGGTAGCTGAAAGTGAGTAGGATGTATTTGGTTGAAGGTGAGGAGACTGAAAATTCACTTTATAGACTGGATGAGCTTTCGACTGGCCAGTAGGTGGTAGAGGAGTAAAAATTGTTTGTAGATAATCGGCAAAAGCATCCGCTTTAACCTTATCGTATATGGAGCTTCGTCATGGTAAATTGATGGATATGGTATTTGAGTCTTTTTACTTGTTAGGATGTAGAATCTTTTCAAAAATTTCGTGGGGCGAGTGGTCTCTGAAAGTTTATTGCAAGTGTCTATCCAGCGGCTTTGTTTTTATGCTCGTATATAATTTCGGACTGTCCGTTGTAATTGTCTATGAAGGCTCAAGGTTTCGACATTGCCAGTACGTTGGTAATATCTATAGAGTTCTCTGGAACGACGGATAATTGGAAGGTATCGGGGAGGGAGCTGAGGATGACAAGAAAAAATAGTTGACTTGGGAATATGGGAGTTAGCAGATGCATGAATAGAAGTTGTGATAACGTCAAGTGCATGATGTAACCCTTCTTCTGTAATGGGGGGTTGTAAGTTTTCAAGGCTGTGTTCAAGAGAAATGCGATATGCTTCCCAGTCTGCTTTTCAAATCGTGTGATTTCACGTGATGGAATGCACTCTGGAAAGAAAAAATAGCGACACTTGCTCGGATATGGTTTTCACAACATACATTAACCAACATAAGTTTTCACATTAATTGCTGATAATATTACGATGCATATTCTGAATGGGCAGTTCATTAGTAATATTTGCGCCGCAGTTTCAGGTTGTTTATATGCATATAATGAATTCATATGCATATATTAGTAGCTATGTGTGTTTTCAGTAAAATGGGTGTAGAAAGAGTTATACATAAAAGTATAAAAGATCAGCAATAATAGCACAAAACAAAAAATGGAATTTCTTAAGAGTAAGATATATTGTGTACGAACATTGAGAGGCACAATACATCAAACTAGATTTCGTATGTGGACCATGGGCTTTAGGAAGTGCAGGGAATCGTCGAGGCCTTTTGGTGACAAGGTTATTACAAAATGCAACCTTGATTTTATGGAATCATTCCTGGATTATCTGTTCCGTGAGTTAATTCTATTCGAGATAGTGGTCTGTTGAGTCTTTTGTTCATATTGAGTCAAAATGTACAATTGGATTCATGTCAGGTGAGTTTGGAGGCCACATGAGTCTGAATAGTCATATTCTTGCACCAGGTATTAACGATTTTCGCTCGGTGATATGAAGCATTAGCGTCCTGGAAAACTAAGTAGTCCACATTTTCTTCAGGAAAGTTATCTTTAGCTGTTGTAAGAATTTTACGTACCAGAATTCGAAGACATCTTTTGCATCAAATGACTCTTCACATATATCCATTGTTCTGACGTCTTTGGCGGTGAAGCAAGCCCATACTATCACTCACTAACTGAATATTTGCATCTATTAAACAAAATCGGTATAAAGTTCCTCGCTCATTCGTATCCACAACTTCACACCACTATCGTTTCCCACCATTCTAAACTTTTTTCAACGGAGAAAACTACATGCTTCCAGTTGTCAGAAGTCCAAGTAGCATATCGCCTCACAAACCTACGTGTTGAAGTCTTCTGTGTTTTTGTCAGTCTCGACTTTCCACGTGGTTTCTTCTTCTTAATATCCTCTTCATACAGAGCAACTCGAGTTCCAAGATAATCTCAAATTATAGAAACGATATTTGGGGAAGTCATTCCTTAATTCTGCCGTGCTATTAATTTTATTCAGGCCGTCGAGTGGTGGATTTTGAGTATTCCATCCATCTCCCTTAGAGATGTAACTTAGCTGTGCAAAGCAAGAATAATGTCTTGTTCTCGTGGCGACAAGTCACATTTTTTACCCATCTTACTTGTTTACAGTCCACATGTAGCAACAATTTCCTAAGAAAACAACGCTGCACAACAACAATATTGCCACTTGACACTGTTCAAACAATGACAAAGCAAAGAAATATCACAAAATGCTATTTACCTGGGCCTACACATCACAAATGCTAAGCAGAATTCTCACTCCAATAACTTACGAGACGCTCTCAGGTGCCATCTGGAGAGAATATTACTGATACATAAACAATTAGTAAGCGCCGTTGTACACCATAGGTGTCACAGGTAATGCAAATGAACTATCCAACTCATAATTTATTCTATTCCTCTTCTAGCCGGCTGCAACTATGGTTTTCCCTGTAAGTTACCTTGAGAATTGAGGTGTCGCTATATTTTATTTACAAAGTGTAGAATTGGAAGGGTTTAAGATTTAGGGTTTAAGGGCGTATGATAGAAAGTTTAATTGGAAGGTGATCACTGGCCATCGGATCAAGTACGTGCACCGTACATCGATCAATGAGATTATGCGAAACTATGATTTAATAGTACCTGTAGTATGCGTGGTGATGAAATCCTGGAAGTGGCGTTTCTGACGATCAGTACGGCTGTGAAAATTGATGTCAGCCATGAATACAAACATTCGAAATTCATTGGAAATATATTGAATAAACCTATAAGGAAGCCCATGACCTGGGCGAATATAGATTGTTACAACTATAACATAAAGGTTTAAAAATTAAAGAGTAACAATTAAGATTCCAGACAGATTTGGTATTGAAGGGTTGAATATGCGATATGGTAAGCTTCGAGGGAAACCAATAGCTACCCCGCCATTTCCTCTACGGACTGGGATGGTGCTGTCACGGCGGAGTACGAGATAGTTTGAAACTTTGCTAGAGCGTGTAGCTGTAAGGTGAGTTTCATTTAGTAAGAATGCATGAATGGTTTCCTCCAAAAGCAGTTGTTCGAACAAAATCCTATGTTCCTGTAAGGAGCTGATATTCAGAAACAATAAACTAATATGAGAGTCCATGTCTGAAAACTTAATGTTGATCAGTTGTAAGGTCACTGTTGAGAATAGAAGAGTGAAAATAGACATTCTGACCAGAGTAAGTTGCTTGGAAGGTAACATTTAGGATCCTTTCGGCTGCCAGTTGAATCTGTTGGAAGACGTGTTGCCGTTGAAAGGGAAGAATATTTTGAAGTGCTGTGGTGAGAAAGGAAAGAAATTGGTTGAAAAACAGAAGTTGGTGTATTCATAGTATTTTCGGTAGGTGCCGTAACCCTTAAGGGCACAACTAGGTCTGGCTTGCTTAGTTCAGGACGGGGCTGTGCTTTGCACTTATAACTAAAAGTAGGGTGAGCATCTCCACAGCTACTACACGCTGGTGGATTTTGGAGGTTTGGACATGTTTTCGTGTCATGAAATTGTGAGCAGTATCCACATTTCGCAGAATTATGGCATTCCGCTGTGCTTTGTGGGTTATAAATTTGGCATTTCTAATCTAACGCAATGGAAAGGGAGCTGTAGTGAGTGATGGCTCTGCTCTGTGGCGTTTTATATAAATGAAAACTCCATTGCAAAGCAAATCATCAATGGTCTCTTGGGAGTTAGTCAAAACGCGGACCATGTAAGTTGCGCCATGAACGCTTTTAATGCGTAAGCACTTGAGAATGCAGTGTCCTTCAGCGTTTTATTCCTCGCTGACTTCATCGTCGCTTATACTTGGTTCGACTTCACATATGACTACTGTAAAAGCAGGTTGTCTGCGTGCAAGAGGTTGCTGTTTTATATGCTTATCTGTTAGTTTCTGCAGGTTAGCGTTCTTGCCAAAAATTTCAAATGAGTGTTTATTTCGAATAGTGGTAGCAAAGTTAGGATCTGGTGATTTAATTATGATCCCGTTGTGAGTTTTAGTGATCTGAGTGACTCGTGCTCTAGTGAAATACTTGGTTAGTTGAAGAAAGATTTGGAACTTTGGATCGTAATTAGTAAGTAAATAAGAATAGAACGTCGGCTTCCAAATGTCTTCTAGACAAAGAAATTGGTGCCGATCGTTGGGAGATGGTACTTCCATCTCGGTAGCTGTAGGTTGCACAGGTTGTGAAGAGTGATGCTTTCTTCGCGGTGGAGACTTTTGTTGACTACTAGTAGTTCGCATTTGGGCTAGGGATCGCGAACGAGATTGAAAAAATGCCCGTGATCCCTAGCTGCTTTTGCGTTTGTCAGTCTTGTTGATAGCGCCAGTTGAACCAGAAGGTGAGAGTGTTGTTTGTCCGCTGTCGATATCCATGGTCGTCTAGGTCGATGTGATGAACCGACAGAATATGTAACACAGAGGAAGGTGTACTGTATAAGAAGATGATGCAATAGCCAAAAATATATGGCCTCTCTCGGGTGAAATCCTCTGTCTCGCCGCACCACTACGCCCCTAGGAATGATTGCCTGGTTGCGTCCACAACTCAGGATCGATCAAAGCCTAGACTAGATACCTAAGTATCTCGGCCGGAGAGTTGAGAGCCAACTGGAAGTGGCGATAAAAACGCTTATTTTTAGTTAACACGATCAAAGGGCACGCCCTTGCTTTGGTAGGAGGAATTCTAGGTATAGGGTTTTACTTTTACTGATAGTTGGGCATTGAGAGTTTGAGGAACATTAATTTGTTTTATTCCTTTGTGGTCATCATTTATTTATTTTTCTTCAATCTGGCTTTGGAGGCATCAGTTGGCATAAAAACGGCATCAGTTTACGTAGGTTCCATTTATCATTCACTATTGCCTCAAGGAGGTCGGGCTATGGTTGTGGAATGAGGAATGAGGTGAAGTACTGATAGACGCCACAACAAACACAGGGATATGGTTATACATGATTAGAATCCACTCCACCATTTCCCTACATGTTACTTTGAAATTTAGCCCTCCCGATACATCTCTACAATCTGCCTAGAATGTCAGCAGGTGTAGTGTTTTTGTCGCACAGGAACCTCACTTGTACTCTTGACCAATTTTCCAGGCGAGTCAGGTATACATGATTAGAATCCACTCCACCATTTCCCTACATGTTACTTTGAAATTTAGCCCTCCCGATACATCTCTACAATCTGCCTAGAATGTCAGCAGGTGTAGTGTTATTGTCGCACAGGAACCTCACTTGTACTCTTGACCAATTTTCCAGACGAGTCAGGTATACATGATTAGAATCCACTCCACCATTTCCCTACATGTTACTTTGAAATTTAGCCCTCCCGATACATCTCTACAATCTGCCTAGAATGTCAGCAGGTGTAGTGTTTTTGTCGCAGAGGAACCTCACTACTGACCTCACTTCTACTCTTGACTAATTTTCCAGACGAGTCAGGTATACATGATTAGAATCCACTCCACCATTTCCCTACATGTTACTTTGAAATTTAGCTCTTCCGATACATCTCTACAATCTGCCTAGAATGTCAGCAGGTGTAGTGTTTTTGTCGCACAGGAACCTCACTTGTACTCTTGACCAATTTTCCAGGCGAGTCAGGTATACATGATTAGAATCCACTCCACCATTTCCCTACATGTTACTTTGAAATTTAGCCCTCCCGATACATCTCTACAATCTGCCTAGAATGTCAGCAGGTGTAGTGTTTTTGTCGCACAGGAACCTCACTTGTACTCTTGACCAATTTTCCAGGCGAGTCAGGTATACATGATTAGAATCCACTCCACCATTTCCCTACATGTTACTTTGAAATTTAGCCCTCCCGATACATCTCTACAATCTGCCTAGAATGTCAGCAGGTGTAGTGTTATTGTCGCACAGGAACCTCACTACTGACCTCACTTCTACTCTTGACTAATTTTCCAGACGAGTCAGGTATACATGATTAGAATCCACTCCACCATTTCCCTACATGTTACTTTGAAATTTAGCCCTCTCGATACATCTCTACAATCTGCCTAGAATGTCAGCAGGTGTAGTGTTTTTGTCGCAGAGGAACCTCACTTGTACTCTTGACCAATTTTCCAGGCGAGTCAGGTATACATGATTAGAATCCACTCCACCATTTCCCTACATGTTACTTTGAAATTTAGCCCTCCCGATACATCTCTACAATCTGCCTAGAATGTCAGCAGGTGTAGTGTTTTTGTCGCACAGGAACCTCACTTGTACTCTTGACCAATTTTCCAGGCGAGTCAGGTATACATGATTAGAATCCACTCCACCATTTCCCTACATGTTACTTTGAAATTTAGCCCTCCCGATACATCTCTACAATCTGCCTAGAATGTCAGCAGGTGTAGTGTTATTGTCGCAGAGGAACCTCACTACTGACCTCACTTCTACTCTTGACTAATTTTCCAGACGAGTCAGGTATACATGATTAGAATCCACTCCACCATTTCCCTACATGTTACTTTGAAATTTAGCTCTTCCGATACATCTCTACAATCTGCCTAGAATATCAGCAGGTGTAGTGTTATTGTCGCACAGGAACCTCACTACTGACCTCACTTCTACTCTTGACCAATTTTCCAGACGAGTCAGGTATACATGATTAGAATCCACTCCACCATTTCCCTACATGTTACTTTGAAATTTAGCCCTCCCGATACATCTCTACAATCTGCCTAGATTGTCAGCAGGTGTAGTGTTTTTGTCGCACAAAAACCTCACTTGTACTCTTGACCAATTTTCCAGGCGAGTCAGGTATACATGATTAGAATCCACTCCACCATTTCCCTACATGTTACTTTGAAATTTAGCCCTCCCGATACATCTCTACAATCTGCCTAGAATGTCAGCAGGTGTAGTGTTTTTGTCGCACAGGAACCTCACTTGTACTCTTGACCAATTTTCCAGGCGAGTCAGGTATACATGATTAGAATCCACTCCACCATTTCCCTACATGTTACTTTGAAATTTAGCCCTCCCGATACATCTCTACAATCTGCCTAGAATGTCAGCAGGTGTAGTGTTTTTGTCGCAGAGGAACCTCACTACTGACCTCACTTCTACTCTTGACTAATTTTCCAGACGAGTCAGGTATACATGATTAGAATCCACTCCACCATTTCCCTACATGTTACTTTGAAATTTAGCTCTTCCGATACATCTCTACAATCTGCCTAGAATGTCAGCAGGTGTAGTGTTATTGTCGCACAGGAACCTCACTACTGACCTCACTTCTACTCTTGACTAATTTTCCAGACGAGTCAGGTATACATGATTAGAATCCACTCCACCATTTCCCTACATGTTACTTTGAAATTTAGCTCTTCCGATACATCTCTACAATCTGCCTAGAATGTCAGCAGGTGTAGTGTTATTGTCGCACAGGAACCTCACTACTGACCTCACTTCTACTCTTGACCAATTTTCCAGACGAGTCAGGTATACATGATTAGAATCCACTCCACCATTTCCTTACATGTTACTTTGAAATTTAGCCCTCCCGATACATCTCTACAATCTGCCTAGAATGTCAGCAGGTGTAGTGTTTTTGTCGCACAGGAACCTCACTTGTACTCTTGACCAATTTTCCAGGCGAGTCAGGTATACATGATTAGAATCCACTCCACCATTTCCCTACATGTTACTTTGAAATTTAGCCCTCCCGATACATCTCTACAATCTGCCTAGAATGTCAGCAGGTGTAGTGTTTTTGTCGCAGAGGAACCTCACTACTGACCTCACTTCTACTCTTGACTAATTTTCCAGACGAGTCAGGTATACATGATTAGAATCCACTCCACCATTTCCCTACATGTTACTTTGAAATTTAGCCCTCCCGATACATCTCTACAATCTGCCTAGAATGTCAGCAGGTGTAGTGTTATTGTCGCAGAGGAACCTCACTACTGACCTCACTTCTACTCTTGACTAATTTTCCAGACGAGTCAGGTATACATGATTAGAATCCACTCCACCATTTCCCTACATGTTACTTTGAAATTTAGCTCTTCCGATACATCTCTACAATCTGCCTAGAATGTCAGCAGGTGTAGTGTTTTTGTCGCAGAGGAACCTCACTACTGACCTCACTTCTACTCTTGACTAATTTTCCAGACGAGTCAGGTATACATGATTAGAATCCACTCCACCATTTCCCTACATGTTACTTTGAAATTTAGCTCTTCCGATACATCTCTACAATCTGCCTAGAATGTCAGCAGGTGTAGTGTTATTGTCGCACAGGAACCTCACTACTGACCTCACTTCTACTCTTGACCAATTTCCCAGACGAGTCAGGTATACATGATTAGAATCCACTCCACCATTTCCCTACATGTTACTTTGAAATTTAGCCCTCCCGATACATCTCTACAATCTGCCTAGAATGTCAGCAGGTGTAGTGTTATTGTCGCAGAGGAACCTCACTACTGACCTCACTTCTACTCTTGACTAATTTTCCAGACGAGTCAGGTATACATGATTAGAATCCACTCCACCATTTCCCTACATGTTACTTTGAAATTTAGCTCTTCCGATACATCTCTACAATCTGCCTAGAATGTCAGCAGGTGTAGTGTTATTGTCGCACAGGAACCTCACTACTGACCTCACTTCTACTCTTGACCAATTTTCCAGACGAGTCAGGTATACATGATTAGAATCCACTCCACCATTTCCCTACATGTTACTTTGAAATTTAGCCCTCCCGATACATCTCTACAATCTGCCTAGATTGTCAGCAGGTGTAGTGTTTTTGTCGCACAAAAACCTCACTTGTACTCTTGACCAATTTTCCAGGCGAGTCAGGTATACATGATTAGAATCCACTCCACCATTTCCCTACATGTTACTTTGAAATTTAGCCCTCCCGATACATCTCTACAATCTGCCTAGAATGTCAGCAGGTGTAGTGTTTTTGTCGCACAGGAACCTCACTTGTACTCTTGACCAATTTTCCAGGCGAGTCAGGTATACATGATTAGAATCCACTCCACCATTTCCCTACATGTTACTTTGAAATTTAGCCCTCCCGATACATCTCTACAATCTGCCTAGAATGTCAGCAGGTGTAGTGTTTTTGTCGCACAGGAACCTCACTTGTACTCTTGACCAATTTTCCCGGCGAGTCAGGTATACATGATTAGAATCCACTCCACCATTTCCCTACATGTTACTTTGAAATTTAGCCCTCCCGATACATCTCTACAATCTGCCTAGAATGTCAGCAGGTGTAGTGTTTTTGTCGCACAGGAACCTCACTTGTACTCTTGACCAATTTTCCAGGCGAGTCAGGTATACATGATTAGAATCCACTCCACCATTTCCCTACATGTTACTTTGAAATTTAGCTCTTCCGATACATCTCTACAATCTGCCTAGAATGTCAGCAGGTGTAGTGTTTTTGTCGCACAGGAACCTCACTTGTACTCTTGACCAATTTTCCAGGCGAGTCAGGTATACATGATTAGAATCCACTCCACCATTTCCCTACATGTTACTTTGAAATTTAGCCCTCCCGATACATCTCTACAATCTGCCTAGAATGTCAGCAGGTGTAGTGTTTTTGTCGCACAGGAACCTCACTACTGACCTCACTTCTACTCTTGACCAATTTTCCAGACGAGTCAGGTATACATGATTAGAATCCACTCCACCATTTCCCTACATGTTACTTTGAAATTTAGCTCTTCCGATACATCTCTACAATCTGCCTAGAATGTCAGCAGGTGTAGTGTTTTTGTCGCAGAGGAACCTCACTTGTACTCTTGACCAATTTTCCAGGCGAGTCAGGTATACATGATTAGAATCCACTCCACCATTTCCCTACATGTTACTTTGAAATTTAGCCCTCCCGATACATCTCTACAATCTGCCTAGAATGTCAGCAGGTGTAGTGTTTTTGTCGCACAGAAACCTCACTACTGACCTCACTTCTACTCTTGACCAATTTTCCAGACGAGTCAGGTATACATGATTAGAATCCACTCCACCATTTCCCTACATGTTACTTTGAAATTTAGCCCTCCCGATACATCTCTACAATCTGCCTAGAATGTCAGCAGGTGTAGTGTTTTTGTCGCAGAGGAACCTCACTTGTACTCTTGACCAATTTTCCAGGCGAGTCAGGTATACATGATTAGAATCCACTCCACCATTTCCCTACATGTTACTTTGAAATTTAGCCCTCCCGATACATCTCTACAATCTGCCTAGAATGTCAGCAGGTGTAGTGTTTTTGTCGCAGAGGAACCTCACTACTGACCTCACTTCTACTCTTGACTAATTTTCCAGACGAGTCAGGTATACATGATTAGAATCCACTCCACCATTTCCCTACATGTTACTTTGAAATTTAGCTCTTCCGATACATCTCTACAATCTGCCTAGAATGTCAGCAGGTGTAGTGTTATTGTCGCACAGGAACCTCACTACTGACCTCACTTCTACTCTTGACCAATTTCCCAGACGAGTCAGGTATACATGATTAGAATCCACTCCACCATTTCCCTACATGTTACTTTGAAATTTAGCCCTCCCGATACATCTCTACAATCTGCCTAGAATGTCAGCAGGTGTAGTGTTTTTGTCGCACAGGAACCTCACTTGTACTCTTGACCAATTTTCCAGGCGAGTCAGGTATACATGATTAGAATCCACTCCACCATTTCCCTACATGTTACTTTGAAATTTAGCCCTCCTGATACATCTCTACAATCTGCCTAGAATGTCAGCAGGTGTAGTGTTTTTGTCGCAGAGGAACCTCACTACTGACCTCACTTCTACTCTTGACTAATTTTCCAGACGAGTCAGGTATACATGATTAGAATCCACTCCACCATTTCCCTACATGTTACTTTGAAATTTAGCTCTTCCGATACATCTCTACAATCTGCCTAGAATGTCAGCAGGTGTAGTGTTATTGTCGCACAGGAACCTCACTACTGACCTCACTTCTACTTTTGACCAATTTTCCAGACGAGTCAGGTATACATGATTAGAATCCACTCCACCATTTCCCTACATGTTACTTTGAAATTTAGCCCTCTCGATACATCTCTACAATCTGCCTAGAATGTCAGCAGGTGTAGTGTTATTGTCGCACAGGAACCTCACTACTGACCTCACTTCTACTCTTGATTAATTTTCCAGACGAGTCAGGTATACATGATTAGAATCCACTCCACCATTTCCCTACATGTTACTTTGAAATTTAGCCCTCCCGATACATCTCTACAATCTGCCTAGAATGTCAGCAGGTGTAGTGTTTTTGTCGCAGAGGAACCTCACTACTGACCTCACTTCTACTCTTGACTAATTTTCCAGACGAGTCAGGTATACATGATTAGAATCCACTCCACCATTTCCCTACATGTTACTTTGAAATTTAGCTCTTCCGATACATCTCTACAATCTGCCTAGAATGTCAGCAGGTGTAGTGTTATTGTCGCACAGGAACCTCACTACTGACCTCACTTCTACTCTTGACTAATTTTCCAGACGAGTCAGGTATACATGATTAGAATCCACTCCACCATTTCCCTACATGTTACTTTGAAATTTAGCTCTTCCGATACATCTCTACAATCTGCCTAGAATGTCAGCAGGTGTAGTGTTATTGTCGCACAGGAACCTCACTACTGACCTCACTTCTACTCTTGACCAATTTTCCAGACGAGTCAGGTATACATGATTAGAATCCACTCCACCATTTCCTTACATGTTACTTTGAAATTTAGCCCTCCCGATACATCTCTACAATCTGCCTAGAATGTCAGCAGGTGTAGTGTTTTTGTCGCACAGGAACCTCACTTGTACTCTTGACCAATTTTCCAGGCGAGTCAGGTATACATGATTAGAATCCACTCCACCATTTCCCTACATGTTACTTTGAAATTTAGCCCTCCCGATACATCTCTACAATCTGCCTAGAATGTCAGCAGGTGTAGTGTTTTTGTCGCAGAGGAACCTCACTACTGACCTCACTTCTACTCTTGACTAATTTTCCAGACGAGTCAGGTATACATGATTAGAATCCACTCCACCATTTCCCTACATGTTACTTTGAAATTTAGCCCTCCCGATACATCTCTACAATCTGCCTAGAATGTCAGCAGGTGTAGTGTTATTGTCGCAGAGGAACCTCACTACTGACCTCACTTCTACTCTTGACTAATTTTCCAGACGAGTCAGGTATACATGATTAGAATCCACTCCACCATTTCCCTACATGTTACTTTGAAATTTAGCTCTTCCGATACATCTCTACAATCTGCCTAGAATGTCAGCAGGTGTAGTGTTTTTGTCGCAGAGGAACCTCACTACTGACCTCACTTCTACTCTTGACTAATTTTCCAGACGAGTCAGGTATACATGATTAGAATCCACTCCACCATTTCCCTACATGTTACTTTGAAATTTAGCTCTTCCGATACATCTCTACAATCTGCCTAGAATGTCAGCAGGTGTAGTGTTATTGTCGCACAGGAACCTCACTACTGACCTCACTTCTACTCTTGACCAATTTCCCAGACGAGTCAGGTATACATGATTAGAATCCACTCCACCATTTCCCTACATGTTACTTTGAAATTTAGCCCTCCCGATACATCTCTACAATCTGCCTAGAATGTCAGCAGGTGTAGTGTTATTGTCGCAGAGGAACCTCACTACTGACCTCACTTCTACTCTTGACTAATTTTCCAGACGAGTCAGGTATACATGATTAGAATCCACTCCACCATTTCCCTACATGTTACTTTGAAATTTAGCTCTTCCGATACATCTCTACAATCTGCCTAGAATGTCAGCAGGTGTAGTGTTATTGTCGCACAGGAACCTCACTACTGACCTCACTTCTACTCTTGACCAATTTTCCAGACGAGTCAGGTATACATGATTAGAATCCACTCCACCATTTCCCTACATGTTACTTTGAAATTTAGCCCTCCCGATACATCTCTACAATCTGCCTAGATTGTCAGCAGGTGTAGTGTTTTTGTCGCACAAAAACCTCACTTGTACTCTTGACCAATTTTCCAGGCGAGTCAGGTATACATGATTAGAATCCACTCCACCATTTCCCTACATGTTACTTTGAAATTTAGCCCTCCCGATACATCTCTACAATCTGCCTAGAATGTCAGCAGGTGTAGTGTTTTTGTCGCACAGGAACCTCACTTGTACTCTTGACCAATTTTCCAGGCGAGTCAGGTATACATGATTAGAATCCACTCCACCATTTCCCTACATGTTACTTTGAAATTTAGCCCTCCCGATACATCTCTACAATCTGCCTAGAATGTCAGCAGGTGTAGTGTTTTTGTCGCACAGGAACCTCACTTGTACTCTTGACCAATTTTCCCGGCGAGTCAGGTATACATGATTAGAATCCACTCCACCATTTCCCTACATGTTACTTTGAAATTTAGCCCTCCCGATACATCTCTACAATCTGCCTAGAATGTCAGCAGGTGTAGTGTTTTTGTCGCACAGGAACCTCACTTGTACTCTTGACCAATTTTCCAGGCGAGTCAGGTATACATGATTAGAATCCACTCCACCATTTCCCTACATGTTACTTTGAAATTTAGCTCTTCCGATACATCTCTACAATCTGCCTAGAATGTCAGCAGGTGTAGTGTTTTTGTCGCACAGGAACCTCACTTGTACTCTTGACCAATTTTCCAGGCGAGTCAGGTATACATGATTAGAATCCACTCCACCATTTCCCTACATGTTACTTTGAAATTTAGCCCTCCCGATACATCTCTACAATCTGCCTAGAATGTCAGCAGGTGTAGTGTTTTTGTCGCACAGGAACCTCACTACTGACCTCACTTCTACTCTTGACCAATTTTCCAGACGAGTCAGGTATACATGATTAGAATCCACTCCACCATTTCCCTACATGTTACTTTGAAATTTAGCTCTTCCGATACATCTCTACAATCTGCCTAGAATGTCAGCAGGTGTAGTGTTTTTGTCGCAGAGGAACCTCACTTGTACTCTTGACCAATTTTCCAGGCGAGTCAGGTATACATGATTAGAATCCACTCCACCATTTCCCTACATGTTACTTTGAAATTTAGCCCTCCCGATACATCTCTACAATCTGCCTAGAATGTCAGCAGGTGTAGTGTTTTTGTCGCACAGAAACCTCACTACTGACCTCACTTCTACTCTTGACCAATTTTCCAGACGAGTCAGGTATAAATGATTAGAATCCACTCCACCATTTCCCTACATGTTACTTTGAAATTTAGCCCTCCCGATACATCTCTACAATCTGCCTAGAATGTCAGCAGGTGTAGTGTTTTTGTCGCAGAGGAACCTCACTTGTACTCTTGACCAATTTTCCAGGCGAGTCAGGTATACATGATTAGAATCCACTCCACTATTTCCCTACATGTTACTTTGAAATTTAGCCCTCCCGATACATCTCTACAATCTGCCTAGAATGTCAGCAGGTGTAGTGTTTTTGTCGCAGAGGAACCTCACTACTGACCTCACTTCTACTCTTGACTAATTTTCCAGACGAGTCAGGTATACATGATTAGAATCCACTCCACCATTTCCCTACATGTTACTTTGAAATTTAGCTCTTCCGATACATCTCTACAATCTGCCTAGAATGTCAGCAGGTGTAGTGTTATTGTCGCACAGGAACCTCACTACTGACCTCACTTCTACTCTTGACCAATTTCCCAGACGAGTCAGGTATACATGATTAGAATCCACTCCACCATTTCCCTACATGTTACTTTGAAATTTAGCCCTCCCGATACATCTCTACAATCTGCCTAGAATGTCAGCAGGTGTAGTGTTTTTGTCGCACAGGAACCTCACTTGTACTCTTGACCAATTTTCCAGGCGAGTCAGGTATACATGATTAGAATCCACTCCACCATTTCCCTACATGTTACTTTGAAATTTAGCCCTCCTGATACATCTCTACAATCTGCCTAGAATGTCAGCAGGTGTAGTGTTTTTGTCGCAGAGGAACCTCACTACTGACCTCACTTCTACTCTTGACTAATTTTCCAGACGAGTCAGGTATACATGATTAGAATCCACTCCACCATTTCCCTACATGTTACTTTGAAATTTAGCTCTTCCGATACATCTCTACAATCTGCCTAGAATGTCAGCAGGTGTAGTGTTATTGTCGCACAGGAACCTCACTACTGACCTCACTTCTACTTTTGACCAATTTTCCAGACGAGTCAGGTATACATGATTAGAATCCACTCCACCATTTCCCTACATGTTACTTTGAAATTTAGCCCTCTCGATACATCTCTACAATCTGCCTAGAATGTCAGCAGGTGTAGTGTTTTTGTCGCAGAGGAACCTCACTACTGACCTCACTTCTACTCTTGATTAATTTTCCAGACGAGTCAGGTATACATGATTAGAATCCACTCCACCATTTCCCTACATGTTACTTTGAAATTTAGCTCTTCCGATACATCTCTACAATCTGCCTAGAATGTCAGCAGGTGTAGTGTTATTGTCGCACAGGAACCTCACTACTGACCTCACTTCTACTCTTGACCAATTTTCCAGACGAGTCAGGTATACATGATTAGAATCCACTCCACCATTTCCCTACATGTTACTTTGAAATTTAGCCCTCCCGATACATCTCTACAATCTGCCTAGAATGTCAGCAGGTGTAGTGTTTTTGTCGCACAGGAACCTCACTTGTACACTTGACCAATTTTCCAGGCGAGTCAGGTATACATGATTAGAATCCACTCCACCATTTCCCTACATGTTACTTTGAAATTTAGCCCTCCCGATACATCTCTACAATCTGCCTAGAATGTCAGCAGGTGTAGTGTTTTTGTCGCACAGGAACCTCACTTGTACTCTTGACCAATTTTCCAGGCGAGTCAGGTATACATGATTAGAATCCACTCCACCATTTCCCTACATGTTACTTTGAAATTTAGCCCTTCCGATACATCTCTACAATCTGCCTAGAATGTCAGCAGGTGTAGTGTTATTGTCGCACAGGAACCTCACTACTGACCTCACTTCTACTCTTGACTAATTTTCCAGACGAGTCAGGTATACATGATTAGAATCCACTCCACCATTTCCCTACATGTTACTTTGAAATTTAGCTCTTCCGATACATCTCTACAATCTGCCTAGAATGTCAGCAGGTGTAGTGTTATTGTCGCACAGGAACCTCACTACTGACCTCACTTCTACTCTTGACCAATTTTCCAGACGAGTCAGGTATACATGATTAGAATCCACTCCATCATTTCCTTACATGTTACTTTGAAATTTAGCCCTCCCGATACATCTCTACAATCTGCCTAGAATGTCAGCAGGTGTAGTGTTTTTGTCGCACAGGAACCTCACTTGTACTCTTGACCAATTTTCCAGGCGAGTCAGGTATACATGATTAGAATCCACTCCACCATTTCCCTACATGTTACTTTGAAATTTAGCCCTCCCGATACATCCCTACAATCTGCCTAGAATGTCAGCAGGTGTAGTGTTATTGTCGCAGAGGAACCTCACTACTGACCTCACTTCTACTCTTGACTAATTTTCCAGACGAGTCAGGTATACATGATTAGAATCCACTCCACCATTTCCCTACATGTTACTTTGAAATTTAGCTCTTCCGATACATCTCTACAATCTGCCTAGAATGTCAGCAGGTGTAGTGTTATTGTCGCACAGGAACCTCACTACTGACCTCACTTCTACTCTTGACCAATTTTCCAGACGTGTCAGGTATACATGATTAGAATTCACTCCACCATTTCCCTACATGTTACTTTGAAATTTAGCCCTCCCGATACATCTCTACAATCTGCCTAGAATGTCAGCAGGTGTAGTGTTTTTGTCGCAGAGGAACCTCACTACTGACCTCACTTCTACTGTTGACTAATTTTCCAGACGAGTCAGGTATACATGATTAGAATCCACTCCACCATTTCCCTACATGTTACTTTGAAATTTAGCTCTTCCGATACATCTCTACAATCTGCCTAGAATGTCAGCAGGTGTAGTGTTTTTGTCGCAGAGGAACCTCACTACTGACCTCACTTCTACTCTTGACCAATTTTCCAGACGAGTCAGGTATACATGATTAGAATCCACTCCACCATTTCCCTAAATGTTACTTTGAAATTTAGCCCTCCCGATACATCTCTACAATCTGCCTAGAATGTCAGCAGGTGTAGTGTTTTTGTCGCACAGGAACCTCACTTGTACTCTTGACCAATTTTCCAGGCGAGTCAGGTATACATGATTAGAATCCACTCCACCATTTCCCTACATGTTACTTTGAAATTTAGCCCTTCCGATACATCTCTACAATCTGCCTAGAATGTCAGCAGGTGTAGTGTTTTTGTCGCAGAGGAACCTCACTACTGACCTCACTTCTACTCTTGACCAATTTTCCAGACGAGTCAGGTATACATGATTAGAATCCACTCCACCATTTCCCTACATGTTACTTTGAAATTTAGCCCTCCCGATACATCTCTACAATCTGCCTAGAATGTCAGCAGGTGTAGTGTTTTTGTCGCACAGGAACCTCACTACTGACCTCACTTCTACTCTTGACCAATTTTCCAGACGAGTCAGGTATACATGATTAGAATCCACTCCACCATTTCCCTACATGTTACTTTGAAATTTAGCCCTTCCGATACATCTCTACAATCTGCCTAGAATGTCAGCAGGTGTAGTGTTTTTGTCGCAGAGGAACCTCACTACTGACCTCACTTCTACTCTTGACCAATTTTCCAGACGAGTCAGGTATACATGATTAGAATCCACTCCACCATTTCCCTACATGTTACTTTGAAATTTAGCCCTCCCGATACATCTCTACAATCTGCCTAGAATGTCAGCAGGTGTAGTGTTTTTGTCGCAGAGGAACCTCACTACTGACCTCACTTCTACTCTTGACCAATTTTCCAGACGAGTCAGGTATACATGATTAGAATCCACTCCATCATTTCCCTAAAAATTACTTTGAAATTTAGCCCTCCCGATACATCTCTACAATCTGCCTAGAATGTCAGCAGGTGTAGTGTTATTGTCGCAGAGGAACCTCACTAATGACCTCACTTCTACTCTTGACTAATTTTCCAGACGAGTCAGGTATACATGATTAGAATCCACTCCACCATTTCCCTACATGTTACTTTGAAATTTAGCCCTTCCGATACATCTCTACAATCTGCCTAGAATGTCAGCAGGTGTAGTGTTTTTGTCGCAGAGGAACCTCACTACTGACCTCACTTCTACTCTTGACCAATTTTCCAGACGAGTCAGGTATACATGATTAGAATCCACTCCACCATTTCCCTACATGTTACTTTGAAATTTAGCCCTCCCGATACATCTCTACAATCTGCCTAGAATGTCAGCAGGTGTAGTGTTTTTGTCGCACAGGAACCTCACTACTGACCTCACTTCTACTCTTGACCAATTTTCCAGACGAGTCAGGTATACATGATTAGAATCCACTCCATCATTTCCCTAAAAATTACTTTGAAATTTAGCCCTCCCGATACATCTCTACAATCTTCCTAGAATGTCAGCAGGTGTAGTGTTATTGTCGCAGAGGAACCTCACTACTGACCTCACTTCTACTCTTGACTAATTTTCCAGACGAGTCAGGTATACATGATTAGAATCCACTCCACCATTTCCCTACATGTTACTTTGAAATTTAGCCCTCCCGATACATCTCTACAATCTGCCTAGAATGTCAGCAGGTGTAGTGTTTTTGTCGCAGAGGAACCTCACTACTGATCTCACTTCTACTCTTGACCAATTTTCCAGACGAGTCAGGTATACATGATTAGAATCCACTCCATCATTTCCCTAAAAATTACTTTGAAATTTAGCCCTCCCGATACATCTCTACAATCTGCCTAGAATGTCAGCAGGTGTAGTGTTATTGTCGCAGAGGAACCTCACTACTGACCTCACTTCTACTCTTGACTAATTTTCCAGACGAGTCAGGTATACATGATTAGAATCCACTCCACCATTTCCCTACATGTTACTTTGAAATTTAGCCCTTCCGATACATCTCTACAATCTGCCTAGAATGTCAGCAGGTGTAGTGTTATTGTCGCAGAGGAACCTCACTACTGACCTCACTTCTACTCTTGACTAATTTTCCAGACGAGTCAGGTATACATGATTAGAATCCACTCCACCATTTCCCTACATGTTACTTTGAAATTTAGCCCTTCCGATACATCTCTACAATCTGCCTAGAATGTCAGCAGGTGTAGTGTTTTTGTCGCAGAGGAACCTCACTACTGACCTCACTTCTACTCTTGACCAATTTTCCAGACGAGTCAGGTATACATGATTAGAATCCACTCCACCATTTCCCTACATGTTACTTTGAAATTTAGCCCTCCCGATACATCTCTACAATCTGCCTAGAATGTCAGCAGGTGTAGTGTTTTTGTCGCACAGGAACCTCACTTGTACTCTTGACGAATTTTCCAGGCGAGTCAGGTATACATGATTAGAATCCACTCCACCATTTCCCTAAATGTTACTTTGAAATTTAGCCCTCCCGATACATCTCTACAATCTGCCTAGAATGTCAGCAGGTGTAGTGTTTTTGTCTCACTACTGTCCTCACTTGTACTCTTGGCCAATTTTCCAGACGAGTCAGGTATACATGATTAGAATCCGAAGCCTTCAAACTTGCACCAAGACAAACATGTTATTAATCTACAAATAAATTTTCGTTAAATTACAAATAATAACAAAGTTTTATGCTTCGTAATCTTTGTGTCGATGATTCCTCGTTTATACCCCTGCCTGAATGAGAAAAGTGAGATCAGAAGTGCTCACAGGCAGTTTTAGATTGCAGGTTGTGCCCATGATTTTAAGAACGCAAGAAATCACATAGTAAAACTTTAAATGTTATCTCTGCAAGCTAGAGAAAGAATCCTTACCTACCTAATAATTCTTGTGTACAACTTTCTGAAGCTGTATGAAACTTTCCACCATAAGCTTCTAGCGAAAAAGTTGAAAATTTTACCGATGTGGCTTGTCTTAAGATAGCGGTTCGCAAGTTGTGGTAGGCGTACCACTGGTGGTACGCGAGATGCTGCTCTTGTGGTACGTACGACTTATGGTAATATTAATTAATAATATGCTTTGGTGGTACGCCGGTGGAAAAGGTTGAGAAACCCTGTCTTAAGAGACACCACTGCCTTAAATGCTGGGAAGGCGTGAATAACATTTTAAAGTGATTGATTTTCATATGAAAGAATGCATACTCTGATCTAGAAATTTTATACTAAAAAAGAAGCACATATTCTACACTTATAAAAATAAATGTTGCGAAATTGAATAACATTTTAATACTTTCTCTTTAGTATTATAAATGTGAAATTATTTGAATGAATATGTTGTGATAAATCAGTCAAAGAGGAAATGTAATAGTAACTTACGCTTTATTCATTTTTTTCTTTGCAGGCGTGTGAATGATGAGTCACTAGTTGAAACATGCCCCCTGGGATATCTCTCAGCAGAAGCTTCATTTACCTGCTTGGTATAACCTGTTTCCTGTTCTTGGCCATCACTGTCTATCAGAAGGAGACATGGGATAGGTTATTTGCTGCCCAGCTGACTCGACCCACCGAGGCTGTCACCGAAGACAACATGAACGACGTTGATAATGAGGTTGATGATGTGCTGAAGCAAGATGGAGAGCATGCTCCCAGCATTGGGCCCAGAGGTGCTGCGTTGCCACCAGCTCATGGTGACTATTTCGAAAGACCATGGTATATGATCGGTGGATCTCGAAGACCTAAACCTGCCGCTCGAAACAAGAAGACTAACAAAAGAGTAGCGAAACTGTGGCCGAACGAAGACCCAAATTCTGACAGAATAACCAATCAGTTGATGTTCATGCCTCCAATAAGTGAGGATGACGTCGTCGCGGATTCTGACTCAGTCCCCCTTAAAAAGATTCTTATGTTTAATGGATTAAGTTCATGGGCACCATTGACAGCAGGTAGAGAAGTATTTACCAAAAATCATTGCCCAATAGACACGTGTACTATTACTACTAATAAAGACGAAGCAAAACATGCAGACGCCATTTTGTTCAACAAGGTACGTCTTGCGACCTTGCTGGTATAAGATTTAAATATTATATGATAAAATTAAATATTGCTCTATTCAATAATTATGTTTATTTATAAGGTAGATATCCAGGCCTGGAGTATATTAATTTATAGGTATATATCTATTCATATATTTTATTATCAATAGCGTAAGGTAATATTTATTCAATTTATGCTGTATATTTATGTATATATATTAGAGCATCATTCCCCCATTACTTAAGAATTAATCATATTATTATTTATAGTTTAGCTAGTGCTAACGTTGATTTTCCATGCTAACTTTTTCTTTTAGAGCCTGTCGAGGAGGCTAGAAGTGAAATCCATTTTATTCAGTTTCCCTTGCTGGGAATTTTCCATTCGAGTAGTTGGCGCTAAAAAACCTTCGAAAGAACGTTTGTAGTTAATTTTTTTAACAGGCCAAAACATATAAAAATGCTGCCCCCTCCATCTTCGGGGCTGTGCGTTTTAAGGAGTCCTGAGTGTAGGATCTTGGCCAGCCAGTCCGCTGCACTGTAAGCGAATAGTGCAGTTTGAAGAGAGACCCTTCTAGATAGTTACTGTATGTAGTCAGATTAGAGATTCTACTACAATACTGATGTCCGCGAAAGCAAATGGGCTTTGGCCCTGAGATAGGTTAAACAAATGATAGGGAGTTAGGAATAAATTGTTATTTTACATATTTGATCCTACCCCTATAACAGAGGCTACTTGGGTCACTATTGATTGATTAGAATGAAAGTATTTAAGCTTCCTAAGGGTCTATGGCAGAAGTGAATGACGCTCGTATAGACTCGAGGAATTGGATCCGTCCTAATGGTGGAGGAACGTTTAATCTGAATCCGAACGTGTTTGGGTTCGATCCCTTGTTTATATATTTTTTAGCATATTTAGGTGCTGTAAATGATTAGAGATTTTCTCACTGCAACTTTCATTCAAGAAAGTGTAAGAGTGAGTAATTTACCAAATTCCTTTTTTCTTGAGTGTAAGGAAATTAGTAAGAGCCACGGAGTAAAGGCTGACAACCTATCCTTAATACAAACCTATCTTTTATATATATATATATATATATATATATATATATATATATATATATATATATATATATACTTAAATTAGATAAGATTTCCTTTTGTGGACTTACTTGGAGTCGCAGAGACAGGGTTAGGCCAGACAGTGACCCATGAGTCAAGGTCCAGTTTTTATAAAGGCAAGGAGTACGGTCCAGGAGTAATTGAATACTGTAACCCGTATTTCCACAGGTCCCTACAAAATTAGAGAAATTGATGATAAATGATTTAGGATATTTAGTGGATAAATAAAATTCTTCCTTTCTCCATTAGTTATTGGGGAAGGGTAATGGGTAAGTAGGAAGTTTGCGAGCATATAGGGACGGAGAGGCGTTCTGAGTTAAAGTCATTACCCTACCTATTAATTAGAGTATTAAATTTTCTGTAAATAAACTATCAACCTCCAATTTGATTTCTCGATCTTTCATTTAATATTCTTTGATATGAGCCAAAAAAAACCTAGACGTAACGAGCAGATACATATGGGAGGACGTATATACGGAAAATAAAAAAATCATACTCGGAAGAAAAATAAGATAAAGCGAGAAGATGATTTAAAATATAATAATACATGATTTTTTTCTTCCAGTTCAGAAGACATTTTGGAATGACTGGGTTTCGACGCCCTCCGCGCCAGGTTTGGATCTTGTACTTACTAGAGTGTCCGTATCATACATCATACTTCGAGAGTTACCACGACGTATTTAATTGGACAGCAACGTATCGATGGGACAGTGATATTGTGGTGCCGTACGAACGATGGGCGTACTACGACGAGCGCGTAAAACAAAAACCTCAAGAAGTGAACTACGCTTTTAATAAGACGAAACAAGTTGCGTGGTTTGTATCCAATTATGGAGACACCAATGGGCGTCTTCAATATGCTCATGAACTACAAAAATATATAAATGTTGATATTTATGGTTCGTGTGGTACGAAGAAGTGTCCCCGCACACGTCAAGATGAGTGTTTCAAACTATTGGACCGGGAATATAAGTTTTATTTAGCTTTCGAGAATTCCAATTGCAAAGACTACATTACAGAGAAACTTTTCATGAACGGGCTTGGGTAAGTAGTCTAGTTTATTATTATTATATTTAGCGAGTACAAAATTTAGGGTAAATATAAGAACCACATTCTCTAAGGCTGGAACAATTAAAAGAGGAATACCACAAGATTTTTCCTTGGGGCCTCTATTGTTTTCAATTATTTATTAATGTCGGTATCCTGATGCACGATAACAATATTAAATTATTCAAGACTATTAGATATAATAGTTCTGTAGAATCTCTCAGTGTTGTATAGTTATTATTAATTGGAGCAATTAAAATAAAATGTTTGTTAATGTAAATCAAATGTCATATACCCTCCATGAAGGAACTATGGGGGTAGAAAGGTTTAGTTTGTAGCTCATCTTTGTTGGTAACTAATGGGTGGATCTATGTTGAGCAACGTGTTTTCTCTCCAGCCTCGTTGTTTTGCTATATTTTTAAAAGATAACACATATGTCGTTGTTTCGTTGCTTCAATTAGGAGAGAAATGAAAAAAAAAAATAATAACTTGAAGCAAGATAACACCACTTGTTATTATTTTTTCAACTATGTGTTATTGCGTTTTTCGCCCTTGTCTTTTCCCATAATTGATAATAAGTCCTTCAGTATCCCAACAACACACTTATAGACCCTACTTATGATAATGGTCGACATGGTTACCAGCTCGTTAATTGCAAGATTAAGTTAAAAAATACGTTATGGAAAAATACGTTACGTTACTCTCTTAGGAAGGAAACGTACTTATAGTGAATGTTGTCCAATGAACAATCTCTTGTTATTTGTCCAATAGTTTCGACGTTTTGCTTCTAATCGGAATTTCTACGTTTTCTGTAGAAGTTATGTTGCCAACGGAGTTGGTTTCCAAATGTTCAGCCAAAGAACAATTACGACGTAGGTTCAACATTGGGTTTGCTAGCCTAGTACTGTTTCCTCACTGTTGGGTGTACTGTCTGTGCCCACAGGGGTTTGGGCTACCTCCATTTCTTCTATCGAGATAGGTTTTATTTTTGCAAAAGCCTACATATAAGGATATTTTTTCCAGGAAATTTATAGGCAAAATCTTCCCTCTTCCCCTACTTCTTTTTGTTTGGAAATCAAATACTAAGAGCATTGAAGAGCAAAGCGATTAGAGTTAGTACAACAAAGAGAGAATTCTTACGTTGTCCTTCCAGAAAATATACAGGGTCTTCATTTATTATGAAGCCAAAAATCACTGATGAAATACTCACACCTAAGCAATAAAAAAGTCCAAATGAACATAAGGCGAAAACGCGTTGTTTCAAAGTTACGGGATTCCGAAATGGAGTAAATTGTAATTTTGAGGCTCCTCAGCTCGAAACCTATGGGAGATATCAAAGACAGTTCAAGAAATATTATAGGAACTAGTACAACATCTATCTAAATAACTGTTTCAGAGTTTTGAAATATCGGCGGAACGGATTTTATAGAGGGAGCTTCTGTATAGGTTCCGCTCTCCCACATCTCTGTAAAATCATGTGCGCCGGTACAATCTAACTTTGAAACATATGTATTTAGATAGAGAATGTACTAGTTCCTCTTTGGCTGTATTTTATATATCTCATAGTTTTCGAGCTAACTTTGAAATAACGCGGTTTTCGCCTTATGATCATATGGACTTTTTAAAAATTGTTTAGGTGAGAGGATTTCACCAGTGATTTTGGTTACATAATAAACGAACACCCTCTATATTCGAGAATATAAGAATACTATCTCCCTCATAGCTAAACGGTTAGCATCGCGCCTTCGACGTGGGAGTCCCGGATTCTATTCCTGGCGGGAGATAATGTGATTTGGATCCCACGTTAAGCTGTAGGTTCATGTCTCATAGAGCCTCGCTGCTGAAAGGGACGCTAAACTCAAAATCAATCAAATCAAATCAATACAAGAATACGACTGGACGAAGAAGAGGTAGTAATCAAAAGAAAATTCAAGCACTTAGGGTCAATACTGTAAGAAAATGCAGGAATAGAAGAGGATGGAAACAGCAGAATTAGCGCGGTTGGATAAAATGGAAAGAAACGATAGTAGTGTTGTGTGACCGTAGTACACCAACACACTCTAAAGGAAAAGTTTACAAAATAGCAGTGAGACCAGCCATATTATATGGAGCGGAATGTTCGACTATGTGATGAACAGAAGTTGCGTGTTGCGGAAATGAAGAAGGTGCGATGGATGTGTGGAGTGAAGCGAAAAGACGGAATTAAGAATGAAGTGATCCGGTGAGCAGTAGTAGAAAAACTACAAGAAAGTCGACTGAGGTGGTTTAGTCAAGTAAGAAGAAGACTTTTGGAATACGTAGCTTACCGAATGGAAGCTATAGAACTGATTAGAAAACGAGCACAAGGCTTGCCAAAGAAGTAGTGGGGAGATATGTTACTGTGTGGTGTCACAGAAGATATGACACAAGATAGAAACAGGTGAAGAACAATAATCCGAAGCCGACTCCCAGCTAATTGGGAAGAAAGCTTAGAAGAGGAAGAAGAAGAATCATCCCAATTGCATGGAGTTAAAACCACTGAAGAATAAGGAGTAAATTCTCCCACAAATTAAGGGGGCAGACTACTAAATATTTTTCAAAATCTAACAATTTTTCTTTTGCCAGTTTTTCGTAAGTAAAAGAAATAATGAAATATAACTTATCTCAGTAATAGATAAGGTTATTCTACGCCCGAAAATAGGAAGAATTTTAAGTGTTGCCATCCATAGAAATTACAGTGTGACCAAAATTTGAATTACCCAAGAATCTAAATTATGACAGAGACTAGAAAAATGAACTGAACTGCAATTGATGCCTTATCCTGCTGTCTGTGTTCCTTGTTAACTACTTTTTAAATAATATTTGTATTTTGTTTGTAATAAAGAGTACAAAATAAATAATTTTTAATTATCAGTAGAATTAAAATACAATTATTATTTAAAAAATAATTAACATGGAACACAGACAGTATGATAAGTCATCAATTGCCGTTGAGTTCGTTTTTCTAGTCACTGTGATAACCTCGATTTTTGGGTAATTCAAATTCTGGTCACACTGTAATTTCTATGGATGGCAACACTTAAAAGTCTTCCGATTGGTATTTTCGGGCGTAGAATAACATTACCTATTACTGAGGTAAGTTTCATTTCATTACCTCTTTTCCCTTACGAAAAACTGGCAAAAGAAATATTGTTAGCTTTTGATAAATATTTAGTAGTCTGTCCCGTTAAGAAACAAATGCCCCATGATAACTTTCGTTTAAAAAAAATGCTCGATTTTAGTGGAATATGGTATACAATTTCTGAGGCTTCGGAATTATTCCCGCTGCTTGAGTGTAAAGTCAGTCAACACTTGGAGAGTAAATTTAACACTTCCTCTCCTATAATAAATCTAGAAAATACGTCTTACAATAGCTTCCGTAAAAAAAAAAAAAAAAAAAAAAATATGTTCGATTTGATTTGATTTTCAATTGAATGTCCCTTTTAGAAGGGAGGCTGTATGAGATGTGGACCTAGAGCTTAACGTAGAATCCGAACCACATGAACTCGTGCCGGGAATCAAACCTGGCTCTCTCACATCAAAGTCGCCACTTAATCACTTAATAGCCAGCCAGGAATGAGCTCATAAAAAAAAAAGCGTGTTCAATTTTGACAGGCTATGATCTATACCTAGGTATGTTCTGTGAGGCTTTCTTACAATTCTTACCGCTTTGAGGTTAGACCTAAATCAATTAATAATAACGAAGGAGCGAGCTGTTGCGCCTATGCCTTCGGTCCGCTATACACTATTCTATAGGTTAAATAAAAGCTCTTATTACTTATATTTAACTAATACAATTTCGTAGTTTGCCCAACAACTAACACGCGGTTACACAAATAGTAATACTTTTTTCTATTTTGAAGTAATTAAATTGAAACAATACAGTTTTAATACAGTTGCAATCATGCGTAAAAGTGAGGGGGAACTTGGAGGATCCCCTTTCCCTCACTTCCGAAAATTATATATGGCGTCCCACGCCTTCCTAAAAAATTACAATGGACAAAGATAGGCACGCGGGACGGCGAAACGTCATGCGTTCCTTTACCTTTCCAGATTCACTTTTACCGCTGGTTGTAATTCAATCGTCACAATAGTACTAAATCAGTAAATTTCCTCCACACTAGCGGCCAGGTAGGCAGGCAGTAGAGCCATCTACGAGGGTCACTACGAAAGTTTTGAGATACGCATTGTTGTGGCACAGTATTTGAATTCCAACAATTGCGTTCGGTACTGGTATCCATACGCCACTGATATATATATATATATATATATATATATATATATATATATATATATATATATATATATATATAATCCTAGACAATTCGTTTCCAAGATATTCAAAGTGCTATCTAATTTCGTCACACCACATTGTGTTAGGAAGCTGTGTAGGTCTCTACTTGCCACTTATGGTATCCAGTAGAAAATTTGCTTTTTTCTACCTTGTATTGTTTGTTTCCTAAGAGAATTATATCTCTCTATCTATCTCTCTACTATCTCTCTACTATCTCTCTCAGATATATATATATTCTGGAGTTGCCAAGAAGTATTGGAAAGAATTTCATCCATCAATGGATGGACAATTGTTGATAATAGTATATATATATATGCGTGTTTCAAATATGAATAACACTCACCACTTCACTCATATGACCCCAGTTTTTATTCTTGATATCTGATCATTTGAAATTAAGGAATAAACGGTTTTATCTTGTCTGATGGCTTATATATTTAAACTGTACCTATAAGAATTTCTAAAAAAAAATTAAAAAATAAAAAAAATTCTGTTTCCCCACTGCGCCACTAATAGTTTGGTATGTACACTCACTTCCAAAATGATTGCAGCATATCTATAACTGTCTTCTTGTAAGAATATAATGTGATAATGATTTTGCAGGGCATTTTTAATACGGATACTATAGGTATAATCGGAAAATGTATATTTGTGGTAAATTTCATAGGAAAAGAATTATAAATACGAAAATTAGAATGAGTAAAACAAAATGTTGCTAGATGGGAAATAATGTTTTATTTTCGTCTTGTTGTTCTTATTTACTGCTCTTTTGACATAAAAGTTGCCACATACATGTCTTTGGCGATTATACACACACTAACATTATAAGACATACTGGGCGAATTCGTTATCAAATTATATTCCTACAGCAACATATTTACAGACATGCGACAATAATTTTGGACATGAGTGTACAAAGCATAGCAAGGTTCTTTATGTAGGTCAATTGATTTGGCTATGAAAAATGTGTACCGGTATTCAACAAGATCTCCCTTCCAACTGCGTGTGTGTGTTTGAGTTTGACTGAGTATAGTAAACAGTTCTGCGAACTCGAATTACTTCAACATCCGGTTCTAACGAACAGGTGCGAACCGGCTGAATAGCACCACGGTTACGCGTACATATTCGTACACTTAACCGTCTCATTACTCAGTTTACTGTTACATGTTCTTAGCAACACAAATAGATCTCCACGAAATACAATGTAATTTAACTTTAAATATCTATATACTATACAGGATAAGTCAAAATGATGGACCAGATTTCAGAAATTTATTCTGCGAAATGTAATAATAAATATATGTAATTGTGAGACATGCGCTTCAAAAGGTTAACTTTTAAAAGTTTAATTTTCACGCAGTGTTTCCACTTTCTACCGCTAGGAGTCAGCAGCGAGCAGTTAAGGAAAATGGCGTTGACTGGAAAACAGATCTTTCTGTGCGCTTGATTATCATGTAAATAAGTCTGTGATTAGTATGCAACTGCATTTTCCCGTACTAAATACCGGAGACCATTCGTAAGTTGTATGGACATTTCAGAGATTTGGGCTACATCTGTAAACGAAAATCAACTGATCGTCCAACGACTGAGGAAGAGACAGTAGGAGGAGTTCGCATAGATTATTTATCGGCTTGATGTGTGCTGTGTTACGCGAGGTGTTCACATAGTAACACTTGTGATATGTTTAAGGAAAACTTTGACAGTTTACCTTTGTTAGCACATGTCTCATAATAACACAAGTTTATTAGACTTCATAGAATACATTTCTGAATCGGATCCATAATTTTGACTTGCCCTATATAAGAGAAAATGTCGTGAGTGAGTGAGTAATCAGAGTCCAGACCAAACCGTTTAAGCAAGAAACTTGAAATTTTGACAGTGCATAGGGTTTGTGATGTAGAGTACCACTAAGCAAGGATTTGTTGGAAATTCGAGAAGGAAGCGGGGAAATACGGGTGGCAAATTATTACGGTTAAATGTCCATAACTCCAAATCTCGGAAGGACAGAGACGTGGAATTTGATATATGGAATTCCCATTTAAAATAATTAGACATGTATTTAACCGTTTATTGATATTTTTCTCTAGAAGGTAAAAAATGGAGTTAAAATTGTTATAACACACTTGGAAAGTAAATGTATGTACTATGTGGCGTACGTAGGTTACATGCGTAAATCCTGTAGTTTTTTTTACTTAACGTACAGTCCTATGTAACATCCTGCAACAAACGCTGAAGCGTGTAACTGAAAACGTATGTTTTATACGAACTTTCCGTATAAGTGATGCGAATAAATTTACTTTCCGTACGAAAGAACTTCATGAAAGCGGTCAGGATCTCACATATAGATAGACGTCAACATATAGCTTACGTATGTACGTAACACACGTATACGTATGACAGAGGACTGTTAGACGTCAGACATCGAGCAGCGGCACGATATAACATCTAAGCGAAAAAAAAGACAGTACGTACAGATGGTGATAAGAAAAATGGCAACACCTGAACGAAATTGCAACTTACCAGATTAATATGGTGTCGGGCCACCTTTCGCCTTCAGAACAGCCTTGATGCGACGTGGGATGGAGGCATAGAGGTTGTGAATGGTAGCAAGTGGAATTTTACACCATTCCTCGTGCATGGCCTACGTCTATGAGAGAGGATGGAGGTGGAAATCGTCGCCGGAGTCGTGTTTCCAAGACGGACCACAGATGTTCAATTATGTTGAGATCTGGGGTTGGGCGGGCCAGGGGAGGTGTTGAACTTCATCCCGATGTTCCTCAAACCACGCTGCAAGAACGCCAGCTGTCTGAATAGGTGCATTATCACCTGGAAGATGGCGTCATTGTACGGGAACAACATCCGGACCATAGGATGCAAGTGGTCTCCTAAAATTGCGACATAATCGTTGGCAGTGATTCGTCCGCTAAGTGTGACCACAGGACCCAATAAAAACCATGATATGGCGGCCCACAGCATCACCGAGCCGCCGCCATGTTTCACAGTTGGGCGGAGACACTGCAGATCATAAGCTTCTTTGGGCGTTCTCCACACATAAACACGGCCCGTGGTTGGGAATAGGGTGAAGGATGACTCATCCGACCATATCACACGTTTGCAGTCCTCAACGGTCCAAGTTGCATGGTCGCGGCACCATTTGCGGCGTGCGAAAGCGTTATGGTCCCTGATGAGCGGTTTGGCCCGTGCAACACGACCCCGTAAGTTCGTCATGTAATTCGCGGTGGACTGTGATTGTCGAAACAGGGCGGGGGAGGTGCTGATTGAGTTTCTCCGTCACTTGCTCCGCAGCGGCACGACGGTTCTGCGTGACAATGCGCTTTAATACCCGGTGTGACCTGTCACTCATGATTTCTTCCGCTCACTGTTCCGCTTCCATGATGTGGTTTTCCCGTGTGTTGTGTAGGCCGTCATCACCTTCGACACTGTCCCACGCGACACACCTAACACAGTAGCCACTGCCGTCACACTCACTCCACATAACAGCGCACCAACAATTTGCCCTCTTTGAAACTCTGAGAGGTCTCCCATTTTACACTACCTCCGTCTGCTGCAGCCACTGAACACTGCTGTTCCACTGCGCCTGACGTAGTATGGAGACCGACCTAACACACCGCCACCAGCGGTCCGGCGCTGCGGGCGCCACAACACCACTGCTAACCCATACATCTGACGTGTTGCCAACTACAGGTGTTTCCATTTTTCTGATCACCATCTGTATGTAGCATATAGATAACGTATACTCTGCACAAAATTCCGTAACAAACCAGAATTCCGTATATTTATACAACATACCGCTGTCCGGATAACGGATTTTTCTCAGTGGATGATGATCATATCTCAAATTCTTTTCAGAGTAATTTCATTTGGTATTTAGACTTCCCATTTAAAATAATTAACCCTCTTCTTGACAATGTATCCTTTGGGATACATAATGTTTTTGAACATTTTTCGTTCTTTGACTACCTATTCTTGGCAATGCATCCTATGGGATACATTACGTCACAGCCTTGTCTAAATAAAACATGTAACTAAAATGTGCAATTATGTATTGTTTTATAATGACACGGAAGTCGCTAGGGATGGGCACGAGACGAGTCGAGACAGGATTTTCCTGACAAAATTCGAGTCGAGACACGGTCTTCCAATAGAGAAATATACATTTTTCTAGTCGAGACATCACTTTTACAGCACATTTTCGAGGCGAGACAGCCACAAATCTCGTCTCGTAAGCATCCCTAGAAGTCATATCCAGTATTTTTTACTGAGAAACACAAGTCTCCTTGCCAAGAAAAGGGTTACAAACGTGTTCCAGTAGAAGAAAAATGGCGGGGAAGAAAAAAGAATTGGAGTTACAATTATTGTAATAAGATGACCATGTTAGATATAGTTTACTTTCAAGTAAGATGTGTGCGATGCACAAATAAAAGTTAATGACTCCCTGATTCTCGCTTCTGTCATATTATTGATCGATTGATTAATTTAAGATCAGCGTCCCTTTTAGCAGTGAGGATATATGACACGTGGACCTACAGCTTAACGTGGGATCCGAACCACATGAGCTCCTACCGGTAATTGAATCTGGGTCTTCCACGCCAAAGGCGCGTAAGCTAACCGTTTTGCTACGAGAGAGTTCTTTCTGTCATATTATGTCCATAATCTTCTTCCACAATGAAAATAAGTTGTGTAGATCATATATTAATGCGTCTGTTCATTAAAACATATTTTCTGGTTATTATTCTGCAATGAATGCTATTTGTTACGAGGTGATGTTACATGAACGAGAAGTATAGGTGTAGCAACCCATTCTACGATGTGTCGAATTGATTTGTATCTTGTTAATGTATCTCCTAGTAATATTATGATGTGGTTATGGCAAGCATTGTGATGCGGATACATTATTAAAATTGATTGCACGAAATTTATTCATTTATTGGTATATTGAGATAGATTCATACACTTATCAGTCGGCAAGAGTATTCCCGCGAAGTACACTTGTCTCACAACTGTTGCACGCAGGGACGTACACAGGAATTTATTTCGGGAGGGGTCTAAAGCGTTTCGGGGGTCAAAATACAATTTGAGGCTATATTATATGAAAAGTTCTAAAATTGCCCCTAAAAGTAGACTACATGTACAAAAAAAGTCAGGATTTCGGGGGTTGTCCTGACCCCCAGTTCCCACCCCCTGCGTACGCCACTGGTCGCACGGTATATATTGATAATCTGAGCTGGACAATTTGCATTTATACGACTGATTTTGTTTTATTTACATGGACATTTATATTGAACAAACAAAATGGAAACAATATACTGCAGTAGTAGTAAGTGTTTTCACATGAGACACACTTACTACTTAGAGAATATATTGCTACTACTTCGGGAACCACAGATAGGCTGACCTTGCAATATCCAGTCAGTGGCGGATCTATCCCGGACCGGGGGGCTAAGCCCCCCCAGTTTTCTGAGTGACAAAATAACTGAAGCTATTATTTATATATTTTTTTGAAATTTATAGTAAACTCATGATACTGTATATCTATCATAGTCTAGCTGTGGCTGCCACCCGCAGTTTTATCTTCTAGATCCGCTTCTGTATTCAGTGAAATCAAAACTAATTGTATACTGCCGGAATCAGCTCCATTCGAGCGTCATCTGCTTCAAGTTGTTGCAGAGTTGGATGGAAGCAGGACCGTTTCAAGCCGTACTGATGAAGTTGTCAAATGTGTACCGATAAGTGTTCTCCAGGGTAGCATTAGTTCCAAGATACAATAACAACAACGCCACAAACAGGGAAAGGAAACCCACGAAGCATAACATAAGCGGATGATCGCCATTGGACATACGTAGATACCCAAGAGCAACCCACAAGAGCAGTACATCTATGATGCTGCTGGTATATCCATTCTTTGCATACGGTGTACAGGTGCCTCAACGGGCTTGGACCCTTCGTAAGAAGGTCAGCGCATGTATCCCCCTTTCCCTCTACCACAGACAGGAGCGAAGCAGTTGATGCAAATCCCATGCACAACATACCCAGAATAGTGGGTGGTGATACTATTGAATGCTGAATTACGATTCAGTCTACATAGAAAATCTAGACGTATTACGTTTAGAGGAGGCTTAGACCTCTTACAGTCGCTCCAAGATCCGATAAATGAATCATTACGAAGAAGGTGTTATAGTCATGTGGGCCCCACTTGACCGATGGACGGACGAGATTACTGTGCTGAAGCAAGGCACGCCGATTGCCAAAAAGTATTGAGATAAAATCCTTGAATCTATCGTAAGGCATTTTCGACCACAGTTCCAGTACGTGGACGATAACACTCGTTTCCATCGTGCATAGTTAGTAGATGAGTTCTTGGAGGGAAGAGGCCTGCACATTCTCCGGACCTCAACCACATTGATCATGTGTGAGGCTCCGTGGGAAGAAGGGATGTAGCTCATCATATCCTTCCCTTCCAATCCTCAAAACGTCTTGCGAAAAGTAGAATGTCTTAACACTCTTATAAACAGCAAGTATTGCAGCTCAAGAGACCATACTCTCTATTTAGCTGTATAGGATCACCAGAAACATCTGACTCTTATGGACCCGTTTAGTCACGGCTATATCATGGGAATCATTACAAGGTTTGGTTCATATAATTTTATTCACGTAAATGGTTATGTTCGGTTCTCTTTCAGCTTCCGTACATTGTTGTACACTGTAATATATCCCTCTAATGTCTGTCAACACCTTCGATTTTCCATTTATCATTTTCATTTTGGACACTTGCGTCGATTCGGGTGAATTCTTGCTGTAAGTACTCCAACTGATCTCCACTACTCTTCTGTTTCAAACTATTCTTAATGATCACAGTTTCAAGCTGTGGTCCAACGGTATTAAAGAGGGAGCTAACAGTGTTCTATGGGGATCTGGTCCCCCTCTAGTTACGCATATGGATATAGCTCAACTTAAGCTCCAAATTTGTATGGAAAAAATTAATGCTTATGATATCTGACCGCACTTTACTATGGGAAAATTTTACATAGTCGTTTATACCCTTCTTTGTCAAATCTTGAACCTGCGCCTTATAACCACCACTACTTGACGTAGCAGTCCTTCTTGTAGGCTTGAGCCGCTCCAACGCCATTTATTAGCTATCGGCTTGAACTATCTTGAGCCTAGCGACGAACACGTTGTCATGTCTCTAACACTCTTACCAGGAGCAATCACACACAACGGGCATGAAGTTGTCCGCCATTTTGTATTTGTTCCAGATATCGACTTAATACAAACGAATTATTGTTACCTGGAAGAAACCCTATCAATTCATATCCATTTAGACCAATTTTCATTTGGCAGATAATCCGGAACTCTCTACGTTCGGAGTCCCTTGTTCGTGCATGGTAGGATTGTGAAACATACAAAATTTAATGCAGCAAGTATGACTTCTTCAGTTAATTTTTTACCCGTCCTCTTTACGTTGTATAGTTTCCGAACTATTGGCGTCCGAAAGTCATTTTCCCACGCTTTCGGCACCTTGTAGATCCGAAACTATGTCCGATAGCCGAAAGTTCAAGAGAACTTTTTTCTTGTCTCAGTGGCCGGAGTCACCTCGCAAGATGTGTAACACTTATTTTGCCACACCCGATATAAAACGCAATTTATATAAGACTGAAGGTTACTATTTTTGTAACTTAATAACTCTTGAACTATTTGACTGATCTCAATCAATTTTTCAAGGTACATAAGGTTGAGATCTACAAACAGTTTTGTAATTTTACTTTAACGGTAGATCCTAGGGGAGGGGGAATGGGAGAGGGACGTATAAATAAAAAATAAAACCTAATAACTTTTGAACCACCCAACCAATCTTGATCAAATTTTCAAAATATATCAGGGTCGGGCTTTCGATGTTTTTTTATCGTTTCACTTAGACGAGCCAGCATACGGAACGGGGAGGGTGGAGATATATTAAAAAAAATAAAAATAAAAGTGACTGCATTTGTGACTTTATCACTCTTGAACTACCCGACCGATCTAAATAAAATTTTCAACATACATGAGTTTAGGGGCGGGGATTACTTTAGGCTATTCACTTTGACAAAGCAACGTAGGGGAGGGCGATAGGGAGAGAAATTTTAAAATGATCAAAAATGGCCGATTTTAGTGTTGAGTCCATAGTTTTAGGAGTGGCTGAATTTAACAATGATAATTCTGATGCCGTGTGCCGCAGCACGGAGGAAGAGCGCTATATATAATAATAATAATTGAAAATGACCAGTATTGGTGTCTAATACATAGTTTTCGGGATTATTCTGATGAACTGTGACTTTTCGATCCGGTTTAAATGCAAAATCAGCTCCGCCACTTGCGGGAAGGGGAGAAAGTTATATAAACTGATAGATAATTGCCAGTATCAGTGTCGAATTTATAGGTTTCTGAGTCGCTTAGACGAACAGTGGTACTTTTGATCCCGTTTAAATTCAAATATATCTCCACAACTTGGGGAGGAAGAGATATTTAAAATGATCGAAAACGACCGATAATTAGTGCTGAATCCACATTTTTGGGGAATCGCTGAGATGAACAGTGACACTGTCGATGCCATGGCCGGGAACATGGAGGAGGGGGAAATATACATATAAATGATCTAAAATGACCAATCTTGGTATCGAATCCATGATTTTTAGGGTCGCCGAGATGATCAATGATCTCTTCGAAGCTGCTTAAATTGATGCCATTAAAAACGAAAACAGTATACTTCACGGGTACTTCACATAAAATACGTGGTTGTGCATTTAAATTTTCATTTCAACCTAGCGAAGCGGGTAATATATGCTAGTAATACTAATAAAGCTCGGGTACTGTTCTTTCTCTATTTCAAAACCACCTATATTTTAAATCTCCTATAATATCTATTACTGGAGCACTCAGTATATTTTTGTTTTTCGTCCTTATACAACACCAAGGTTATAAAGGAAGTTCTATTTAATGTGGGTTTTGACTTTGAATCTGATAGGCCGTTCCCAACCATACTACCTCACCTCCAGAAAAACTGGATTACAGGGCAGAGTCCAAAGCAAGAAATCTTGCTAAAAACTTTAGTTCGCGTACTAGTCATAGCACATACTTGGATATTTTTCAACGAATTTGTATGAGACGAGACCTGCAAATGACACAGGACTGAAAGTTGAGCTTACTCCAGATGTCGAATCTGGTATCATTCTAACCAAAAAATCCTAATGGCTGACTACTTTGATGCTCATATTTCATTCTCATGTAAAAATTTAGGGTGATCCCGGCCCCTTAGACTCCCGTGGATTTAGGCCCCTGTGACCCCCTACCCTCGAACACAATTTTCTGGGAGAAAACCTCTATCCTTCCTTTTGTCTGCCTTTTGTGAAAACATGAAAAACAAACTAGGTCACAGAGCATAGAGTTGGAAACGATTGACAAAATTCCCCTTGGAGTTATATCTCCTATGGTGCTCAATACGAGTTGAGTTGATTTTATCGTCCCTTTCAGCAACGAGGCTGTATGAGACGGGACCTACTGATTAATCGTGAAATCCGTACCACATGAGCTCTCGCCGGAATAGAACCGGGGTATCTCACGACAAAGGCGGGTACGCTAACCACTTAGTCACGAAGAAGCTCGGAGCTCATATTATAAAAAAGAATAAAACACATTATGGGAATTTCAGTGTAGACAACTAAGTGCGACGACTGTTAAATGAATATTTTTCATCTTGAAAAAATGTGCTAATGGTCAATCTTATTTGATAATGACATTTTTTAAAAAAATAGGATTCTCTTTTCTGTAACTCACTACAGTATATAAGTTAAATTTCACACAGTGTGCAAAAGAGGGGAAGGGATTACAAGGTACGATGGATGGACTCTGCTTCCTACACGAGGAACGAAATCTTTCTTGTAAAATTCAGCGTTGCACACAAAGAACCTGTGTGATTGACTGATAGCTACACATAAATTGACAGAAAGAAAGTCTTAATTTTAGTACTGAAGCTGCCCGCAGGCGTGGCTTCTGCGCCTTGTAACATTGTGTTTAAAAATAACAGACACAAGGTCAGTTGTCAGTTGCTTAGTTCTTTGTAAAACAACTGATAAGACTTTTTTCTTTTATACAAACCATATTGTTATTTGAAGCCTCTTTATTCCTTATAAAAACAATATATCCAGAATCACGGAAGCCCACAGGGATTGTAATAGAAAGTTGAAAAAATATCTTTAACATTCAGATCCTTTATTATTATTATTATTATTATTATTATTATTATTATTATTATTACATAATATTTTTCGTTAGTCCTCACAGCAGCAGAGGTAAAAGTTCGTAGGAACATGGGGTACCCCGTCCCCTCCCCTCCAAAAACTGTGTACGGCCTTACCCAGTCCCTAAGCAATTACAATGGGCAAAGATAGGCATGGGGGGACGGCGTGACGTCATGCCGCTACTTACCGTCCCCCTACCTTTTCAGATGATTCCATCCCATCTCGCCTAATCCCACCTCGCGTAACGATTTATCAGCCACTTATATCTCCAAGATAAGAATGCCCACCATTTTAGGCGAGATGGGAATTCCCATCTTACCTAATCTCATCTCGCCTAAAATGGGATTTCTGCACTAAAGAGGGAATTCCTCTACTAGCATTTTAACCAGATATTTCAATCAATATTGGCAATCTCTGTCAACTGCAATATAAATATATAATAAGTACTATACAAGAAGGAAGCAGATGGGGAAGGCGATTTAGTGAATTTAGTTCACTTTTGGTTTGTTTTGGGAATAGTGAAAATTGATTGGCAAACAAAAGCTAATCAGAAACAGGATAGAAATAACACCGACAACGTTTGGGAGCTGATTCCAGACAGAGAGATGAGACAACCCTGGGTGCACAAATGCTCCATTTTGGCGCTATAACCAGCCAAAAACCTGTCGGAAAATGCCCAAAACAGCCGTAATTCGAGAACAAAATGTCGGATCGAAGTCGGGGAAAAGGAATATATATTATTTTTAGCCATAGCTTCCATTAATGCACAACTCGATATGGTACAGGGGCAGCATAAAGGTTACCCCAAAGAAATTGAAGAATTATTGGGATATTTTATGAAACGTTGACTGAGGCAAGTTAACTACAATTAAATACGATATTTCAACTAACAGGAATCTTAGAACACGGTCAAAGTTACAAGAACATCGTTAAAATTATAAAAAAAGGGAAGATGCACACATTTGATTGATCTACTTTGTCTCAGTATAGAATTGGCTATTGAGGAAGAACTGAAATATTATGAAGTCCATAAAGTTTAAATGTTATGCCTTCTAGGCTAATGAAGACAGAGAGATCACGCATGGCTATGGGGTAGCGTGTGCGACTTTCGCATAGGAGACCCGGCTCCGATTCGCGGTGGGAGCCCAAGCAGTTCGGATCTCACGTTAATCCGTAGCTGATTATCACATGTAATTTTGCTACCGAAGGGATGCTAAACTGAAATCTGATCCAATATTAAAGAGAGGTAATAAATAGATGGAAGCTGTTTCTGGGGAAATAATTCGTGAAATGAGAATGTAGGAGAAAACAGGATAATCCCGAGAAATCTCACGGGTACGATGGCATCCACTACGAACTTTTATAGTCTGGGATCGAACGAGGCCCATCCCACACCAGAAGTAAGCGCTCTATCACTAAGTTACCCTGCCCCTACTTTGGAAGAAACACTGTAAATCTGACAAATGTATCGATATACTAAATATTGAGTGTGATAAACCAACATACAAGAAGTACAAACGGTCAGAATGTGGGATTCGTGGAGTTTCCTTCGTGCGAAAATAGTAAGTACGTTTTTCTATGTCAGTTGTTCTTAACTGGATGCCCGCGTCTCTTAGGGATTGGGGGAGGACACAGTGACACAGTGGTAAACAGCTTGCCTCGGGTATGTGGGGCCTCTGATTCGATCCTCAGCCAAAAAACTTTGTGGTGGACACCATCGTATCGTATGTGAGTTTTCTCGGGATACTCCATTTTTTTCACATTCTCATTCCATCATATGTTCCATCAACATTCACTTGCCTTAATCATTGTCTCCCTTAGCCTAAGGAGCATAATCGTGGTTCGTTAAAGTGAAATACTTCATTTTATTTTACAGGGGTTGCTTACAGTTTGTCGGTGGGTTACCGTTAAGATAATAAACGTTAAGATAATAATAATAACCGTAAGGCTGAGAAGTACAATTGTACGTTGATTGCAAGGAATGCTAAAGGTACGAACTAAATTCGATTTGTGAGTCTTTTAGCATTATTAGTCGTATTATGGAGAAGAAATAATTCACATATCTACAAACCATGAAAACTAACAGTGAAATTTGATATTCGACAGTGAAATATAATAATATACAACTTAGATATCAAATTTCGAGGTGAGTTTTCTTGGCTTTGGATACGTTCAACTTACATGTGTTTTCGTGATAATCCAAACTTTCAACATACGTGTAGCAGTCTCCTAGATTTTCGTAAATCTAAAAAAAATAAGTACAGATAACGATCACTAAAATGTATAATTAACTTTTGAGAACATGCTGGCCCTAACTGATATATGATATCACTACCTTTCCATTTCCAAAATTGTCACATATTTCAAAATAGCGGATTTCAAGATGGCGCCGGAGGTTCGTGATCTAATCTGCCTATTCTTCTTTTGTCAATATGTGAAACTACCACCGTTTGCATTGTCCATCTTTCACTATTTTCACGATTCTACAGTTTATTTCATGTATTTCAATAACATAGCATAGCCCTTCTCCCATTAATTGTGACCTCCCTCCGTTTCTTATGACGTTCAGCGCTTATAACTTGGCACATATACATATTTTCACATCCTCTAACAGTCGCACTGCGTCTCATCCCGCAACTCGATTCATCCATTTGAACCCTTTACTTATTAGACAATTTCTTATTGATGGAGGAACAGGGAAAATAAATCTACAATGACTGACAAATAAACACTTCCCAAGTGTAACACTCCGATTTTGATAAAATTTGGCAGGTAGATACTACACACAAAATAAAGGAATAAGTGTATTTTTATTTTCTGCGGTAAAACTGTTTTAGAGGAATAAAACAAAACTCCCACCCAAAATTTTCAAAGTTGACCCCGAAAGACAAAAACAAGTAGACCGAAGTGAACGAAATTGTGCACAGATATTGAAAACGTAAAACGAAGAAATACGGGTTTCGTATTATCCTGGAAAAAAGGGTTGGGTGGGGCCTGGACCCCTCCAAACCTTTGATCACGAAAAATCATAAGTGCTAGTAACAGTATGTCAGATGTGTTTAAAGGACATGAAGAATTCCAACGAAACATTGTGTATGGACAATACGCAAAAAATAAACGAGTACTGTTTTTTTTTAATTTTCTGCGGAAAAACGGTTTTAGGGGGCAAAAGCCCTCACCCAAAATTTTTAAAGTCGACGCCCGACAGCCAAGAGAAAGTGAACCGAAGTGGATGAAATTGTCCACAGATACTGCAGACGTAAAATGAGGATACCGGTTCGGTGTTTTCCTGGAGAAAACGGTTGGGTGGGGCAGCGACCCCTTCACAACATTTCTTCAATGTCTGTGCACAAATTCATTCACTTCGGTTCAATTCTCCTTGCCTTTCGCATGACAACTTTCAAAATTTTTTGTGGGAGATTTTGCCCCTTAAGACCGTTTATCCGCAGAAAATAAAAAAACCGTATTCGTTTGTTTTTAGCGTATTGTCCATACACAATGTTTCGTTGCAATTCTTCATGTCCTTTACACACATCTGACATAGTATTACTAGTATTTTCGATATTTCGTTATCAAAGGTTTGCAGGGGATCGGTGCCCCACCCAACCCTTTTTTCCACCTAAATACGAAACCCGTATAATCACAACACGTCTTCAATATTTGTGCACCAATTCATTCACTTCGGTTCAATTTTTCTTGCCTTTCGCATGACAACTTTCAAATTTTTTGTGGGAGATTTTGCCCCTTAAGACCGTTTTTCCGCAGAAAATAAAAAAACAGTATTCGTTTATTTTTTGCGTGTTGTCAATACGCAAAGTTATGTTGCAATTCTTCATGTTCTTTACACACACCTGATATACTGTTACTAGCACTTTTGATTATTTGTGATGAAAAGTTTGGAGGCATCCGTGCCCCACCCAACCGCTTTTCCAGGAAAATACGAAACCCGTATGATCATTACACGTCTTCAAAATCTGTGCACAATTTTATTCACTTCGGTTCATTTCCTCTTGCCTTTCGGGTGTCAACTTTCAAATTTTTGGATGGGTGCTTTTGAACACTAAAACATTTTTTCCGGAGAACATAAAAGCTCATATTATTTTTACTTTTTGCGTACTGTCCATACACAAAGTTCATTGCAATTCTTCATGTCCTTTACACAAATCTGGCATAGTGTTACTAGCTCTTTCAATATTTGGTGATCAAAGGTTTCGAGGGGTCGGTGCCCCATCCAACAATTTTTTCCAGGAATATACGAAAATCGTATTCCCTCATTTTATGTCTACAATATCTGTGCACAATTTCGTTCTTATCGTTCACTTCTTTTTCCATTTCGGTTGTCAACTTTCATAATTTTTGGTGGGGATTTTACCCCTAAAATCGTTTTTCTGAAGAACATAAAAACCTGTATTCGTTTATTTTTGCGTATTGTCCATATACAAAGTTATGTTGCAATTCTCCATGTCCTTTACACACATATGACATACTGTTACTAGCATTTTTGTTATTTTGTGATCAAAGGTTTGGAGAGGTTCGTGCCCCACCCAATCGTTTTTTCCAGGAAAATACGAAACCGTATTTCCTCATTTTACGTCTACAATATCTGTGCACAATATCAGTTACTTCGGTTCACTTCTTTTTGCCTTTTGAGAGTAAACTTTCAAACTTTTGGTTGAGCGTTTTCCCCCGTAAAACCGTTCTTCAGAAAATAAAAACATATTCGTTTGTTTTTGCGTACTCTCTATACGTAAAGTTTCGCTGCAATTCTTCATGTTCTTTACACACATCCGACATACTGTTACCAGCACTTTTGATGTTTCGTGATCAAATGTTTCGAGGAGCCCGTACCCCACCCAACCGCTTTTTCCAGAAAAATACGAAAGCCGTATTCCCTCATTTTACGTCTGCAATATCTGTGAACAATTTCACTCACTTCGGTTCAGTTGTTCTTGCTTTTCCGGTGTCAACTTTGAAACTTTTAGGTGGGGGATTTTGCCCCTAAAATCGTTTTTTCCGTAGAACATAAAAAGCCGTGTTCGTTTATTTTTGCGTATTGTCCATACACAAAATTATGTTGCAATTCTCCATGTCCATTACACGTATCTAACATGCTGTTATCAGCACTTTCGATATTTCGTGATCAAAGGTTTGGAGGGGATCGGTGCCCCAACCAACCCTTTTCTCCAGGAAAAAACGAAACACTTATAATCGTTACATGTCTTCAATATCTGTGCACAATTTCATTCACTTTGGTTCAATTCTTCTTGCCTTTCGGGTGTCAACTTTCTAAATTTTTTGTGGAGGATTTTGCCTCATAAAACACTTTCTCCTAAAAACATAAAATACCCGTGTTCGTTTGTTTATTCCTTATTGTCCATACACAAAGTTTCGTTGCAATTTTTCATGTCCTTTACACACATCTGACATACTGTTACTAGCACTTTCGGTATTTCGTGATCAAAGGTTTAAAGGGGTCGCTGCCCCACCAAAATTTTTTTCCCAGGAAGATACTAAAACCGTATTTCTTCATTTTATGTCTATAATATCTGTGCATACTTTCACTTCGGTTCACTTTGTTTTGCTTTTCGGGTGTCAAATTTTCAAATTTTATGTTGGGGGAATTTGGCCCCTAAAACCGTTTTTCCGCAGAAAATAAAAACCCGTGTTCGCTTATTTTTTGCGTATTGTCAATACAGAAAGTTACGTTGCAATTCTTCATGTCTTTACACACATCGGACATACTGTTACTAGCACTTTTGATATTTCGTGGTCAAATGTTTGGAGTGGCCCGTGCCCCACCTAACCGTTTTTTCCAGGAAAATACGAAACCATATAATCATTTCACGTCTGCAATACCTGTTCAAAATTTCGTTAACTTCCATTAACTTCTTCTTCTTGTGTTTGGGGAGTCAACTTTCAAAATTTTGGGTGGGGGATTTCCCCTATAAAACCGTTTCTCCTGAAAACATAAAAAACCGTGTTCGTTTGATTTTTCTGTATTGTCGATACACAATGATATGTTGCAATTCTTCATGTCCTTTACACACATCTGACATACTGTTATTAGCATTTTTGATATTTTGTGATCAAATGTTTGGATGGGTCCGTGGCCCACCTAACCATCTTTTCCAGGAAAATACGAAACCGTATTCCTTTATTTTATGTCTACAATATCCGTGCAAAATTTCATTCACTGCAGTTCACTTCTTCTTGGCTTTCGGGCGTAAACTGTCAAAATTTTTGGGTGGGTTCTTTTGAACCTAAAACCTCATGTCCGCAGAAAATAAAAATCATTATTCCTTTATTTTTTGCGTATTGTAAATACAAACAGTTTCGTTGCATTTCTTTGTGTCCTTTACACACATCTGATATACTGTTGCTAGCACCTAACCAAGACAGTGGCGTACGCAGAAGTTTGTCAATAGAGGGTTCAATCTGCCATGTGCATATAATTTCAGGTGTTCTATACATATCGTAATATGGTAAATGTTTATCTTTGTATAATATCTTGCTCAAAGCAGGGGTAAAAGTGAAAGGGAACGCGGAGGCATGCCATTACGGAACATCCAAAAATATTTATGGCGTCTCCCACTTCCTACAAAGTTACAATGGGGAAACATAGGAGTAGTGTCATAGATACCAGTTTGAGCCCACTCCCCACCCAACGAATTAGGCTTAATCTTTAAAAAAATCTAGTTTAGGCACATTTTGTGACCATCGTTTCCCTTCCAAAAGTCAGTTTAAGCATACATTCCCCCTCCCAGTACTCTTGGCAAATATTATTTAACACAGAAGGTTAGTGCAAATACAATTCTAAAATAAGATTGAGCAGACGCATAGGACTTTTATAGCATTTAAAATCAAACAAAAATGAAATAACTATTTTGGATATTTTATATTTAATAAATCATGAAAAGTGTGTAAATTGTGGAGGATTAAAACAATACCAAGAATTTGCTCGAAATGGAAATACAAGACGAGATGAGTGTAGAGCATGCCGGAATAAAATGAACAAACAAATACGTTTGTTTATAATGTTGTAAATCCTGAAGAATTATCTCAAGAAGAATTTACAGACTTACAAAACAAACTGAATTATATCAAAGTAATGTTTTTAGAATTTTACATCGACTATAAGAATGGAAAAGTTCAACTTGATGAAAGAGCAAAATATCATCTTCATAAAATAAGCTAGCTGTGGAATAATGCTTTACCCTACAAGAATTTAGACTACTATTTGAGTTTTAAGAAACATATCTTTATCAATCATATTAATAATAACAAGTGGAGTGATTATATAAACGCATTTTTGAAATGGAGGGTAAGGATGATGTCTTGTTCACATTAGGAGTAAAGATAAATAAACTACTGTTTTATGAAATTACTCATAAATCCCTTATATCTAAAATTACTTAAATCAATTTAGCTCTTCTATTCGTTGTGTTTCTCTTTCCCGTCTACTCTTAGTATATTGATCATATAACTCTTTTAACTTGGGAATCAAATCTTCTTTCCTTAATCCTATCTTATAATGACCCCAAGCAAGAGTATGTATACCATCATTCAATATATATCTCTTATCGTCATAAGCACTTAAAGCTAACTTGTTTTCTTCTACTGAGTATACATTATGCTTTTTACTACGAATATGGTTTTGCATTTTATATAACTCTTTCTTTTCTAAAACACAGTTCTCATAATCCTCAAATGATAGGCCTGTTATAACTATACTTTCCTCTATGCCCTTTGCTTTTCTAATCGGATCATCCGGTTCTCCCCCTTTCTCTTTAATAGCATACATTTTTGATTTTAGACCGACAAACTTCTCTATTACAACACCTTTCAATTCATCTTTAAATATACCTAATTCCTTTTTATTAACTAATTTCAATCCATATTCATTGTCTTCTTTATAATCAGAGGTATATAAATATTCATACATATCTTTCATATCTTCGTAGAACTCTTCTGTTTCTATATGTGCTATAACAGAATCAGTATCAGTCATTAACAATTTCGCACTGTCTCCATATCTCTTTTTTAAAACATTGTAGTAAAAGTCATACAAACATATTTTAGAGAATCTAATACTGCCATCCCTACATAGATAGGTTTGTTAAATACAATTTTAGTTTTATACATATGAATAGGAGCTAAATTCTCAGAGAATATCGTTCTATTTTTGAAGCTAGGTTTAGCTACTAAATCATCTAACAAATTTTCATTATGTACTAACCTTACATTTATTCTTTTTCTTATATTTTCCATAGTTTACCAAAAACAGCATTATTAGCCAACTTATAAAAATCCTTCTCAAATGCATTCTCTGCTTTTGATCATATTTTAGTATTTAGATCTATATATTTCTTTAACCAGGCTGATTGTTTAAATGTTATTACCTTATGCATTTTTTTGTTTCATTCCTTGTGACAAATAGAATTTAAGATTTTGATAGTGTAGTATATAATGTTCTTTATCATATAGAGTTGTCAATAACTTTGGAAGCTTTTTGTTATTAATGTAGTTTTCTGGAGTTAAGGAAAAATCTGAGTGTTTATTATGCAGTTCTTTTTGATATTCTAAGTCCTCTTCTAAAATATAACCATCTTCAGAATCATCTTTTGCTTTTAGTATTGTTTTTGCTAAGTGTTTCTCATTATACTTATTAACATATATCCAGTGAAAACCTCCATACGGCATGTGATGATTCATCGCCCAACCATACTCGTTATTTGCATCCATGTAAGTTATATAAGAACTTTTTTTTCTTCTTGTCAAAGTTATCTAAGTATTTATTATTGGCAACTGCATATCGATTTGAACATTGAGAAATTCCACCTCTTATACCTTTCTCTATAAATAGTAATTGGTCATAGTCAGTCAATAATTCTAATTTTTGTTTTGTCATCTTTAACATTGCATCCCAGAAGAAACCAGGACCGGTAAGATACCACGCTGGATCTAATTTATATGTTTTAAGAGCTGTATCTCTAAAATTTTCAATAATATCTGTTAGTTGAAGAACATCAGTCTTATTATAAAATTGAGTATATTCAATTAGTTTTTTTAAATCAAATTCTTTACAAACTCGTACATGATGCTTATGGCGCTCAGGACTCATTTTTCTACTGTTAATATGTTTGTAAATTTGTCTATAGATAATGGAACAGGTTCTTCTAACTTTTCTTTAGAATCAACAAACTCAAATGGATAATCACCTTTAGTAGTAACTAGATCAAGTTTATCAATTGGAAAAAAACTTTGATGTTTCTCAAAATTGTTCTGGCTTTAAATTCTTTGCTAAGTCGGCTAAGCCTTTTAGTAAAAATCTGAATGAATCAGTGAATCTTAACTTGATAGATCTATCTTTTCCTTTTCCATCTTTATACCGAATGGTTTTTGAGATGTAATGTAGTTTTCTTCAGTGTTAGCTATTACACCTATTTTTTCTTTCTCATCCCCACCTCCTAAACATTTTATAAATAAATGCGCATCATACATAGAGAGATTGTGGAAATATACAAGAATAAATCTTGGATTTGTATATTTTATATTACAATAAGAATGAGCAGCACCTCTAAATTTACCTGTTAAATGATCATGATCATGTACTTTTGTTTTACATGCATCTCTACTATTTTTAAGCTTTTTATATTCTTTCCTACATTCTACTAGGACTTCTTTTATCTCTTTTCTCTGTTTCTTTATCTCTGTTATGCTGTCATCTTTCTCATCCTCTATTTTAAAATGATGTTCTTCTTCCAAGTGTATAGCTTCTTCTTTTATCTTTTTCTTTAAATACTCAATTTTAATCTTTAAGCTTTCTATTTTCTTTACTAATAAACGTGGCAGAGCTTCAAGACTTCTTTCACAAATATGATATATTGTAGCTGATTCATATATCTCTTCTTCTTCCTCAGATAATGGAGTCATAGGTGTATAAGTATCATATATTTTTGCTATTTTGATTGCTTCTTCTGTTAACCTTTCTATAAGCTCATCTGCTACATTATCGCCTATGTATTTTACTGGTTCACTTGTATAAGAATCCAAAGTGCTTTTTACATAGTAAGTAAAACTATTAGGTTCATGTAGGTGATAAGCGTTCGAGTAGGATCTTTCAGGATCAGGCTGACATGCGCTTATTCTTCTTAGTATTGATTCTAAGTCTGTTATTATTGTGAATTGTATTCCTAAAGAACGTTTATCATTTACAAATTCTAATACCTTATTCCACTCTCTAGGCAAAATGATCTTAGCAGCAGAATGTAAACCACAGTATTCTTCATGCCGTTTTTATAATTCTTCTGATTCAAAATGCTTAGCTAAACATCCCTCACATAAAAATCTCTTATGTCCATCTTTTGTTATTTGACTTCCAACAAGCTTCCATAAATCTTTAATCAAACAGTAATGTGTTTTATCCCTTTTCTTTAAATATAAAAGACGAATATGATTTTGTTTTCTTTCTTTGGGTATTCTAAGTGATTAGATTTTTTCATTATCATCCATGGTAAAGACACTGATAGATATATTAGCTCTATTTTGAAATTTTGCTATATCAGTAATTTGTACAGGAAAAGGAATATCTTTAAAATATTTATCCAATTCTTGCTCAATCTGTCTAGGAACTCTTTGTGGATGTTTATCAACATGATGTAATGCTCTTAGAACAGACCATAAGAAGCATTTTTGATCTTTGTTTTTAATATTAATGCATGATCTTCTTTTTTGAATTGTTTCTGGAAGTTCTATATACGATGATCCATTCATTGCTACGTATTTGTTAATTCTTAGCTCAGTCAACAGAATGCAAAGTCCAACCTGAACCCTTTCCTTGAAACTCTTCCACCTCTGCCCAAATTTTTCTAGTTGCATTTTTATAATACTCATTTAGATCAGTGAATTGAAGTATAACTTCATTTGATGTTTTAAAATTATGTTCTTGAATCTGTTTATCTTTTTTGAAGCTACATGTAAATGACATATTTACCTTAAGTGCATTACAATATTTAAATCCATTTTTAATCATACTTTTAACTGGTTTGCTAATTGAACGTAGGAATTTGGAAGGATCCTTATACCCACCTGTGTTTTTTATTTTGAAAGTATGTAATCTATATTTAGATGAAGTTTCTTTTAGTTCAACACTTATATGTGCTCTTTTAGGCTTCGGTTCTCCAAAAATCTGTTTTTTAAATGGAAACAGTTTTGAAGCTTTCTTCCTACCTAATCTCTTAGGTTTTGGTTTGCCAAAGATGTCTTCTTGAAACGGAAATGTTTGACTAAAGTTTAATCTGTTTGTTCATCTTCATGTTTAATACGATCTAGAAGTTCTGCTTTACTTAATCGGGAATAACCTTTTATCCCATTTCCTTTACATAAGCTTTTAATTCTACTACTGTATGTCTAATTAAATTATTCATAATTACTCTATCGTTTTTTATTCTATAAAAATAATTTTAATCATTTTCGTTATGTAATACAACAGCTAATACTCATTCTGACGGGGGAAATCTCGATGTGTATTAGCATATTGTATTAAAACATGACTTTCATGGTAATAACCCATCAAAGTTACTATTGATCTAATGAAAACTAATTCATTTTTAACAATCTGCTTCATCAAAAACAGTTTTAATTCCGCTGTAAAGAAATCTAATCCGTCATCATCATCATCTTCTACAGGGCTAACGTTTATTATGGGAAGATGTCTTCTATATTCTTCTGCTAAATCACACCAAAGGTCATTATCTTGTGCTAAATCACACCAAAAGTCACATCCCTCTTCACCTCCTAGTAAATCATTAAGAGACTCATCATCTTCCTCTTCTTCCAACGAATCGGTAGGGTCAAATTTATCTTTATAATCTCTTTTGAACTCATCTGATAAAGTTTGAAACAGTGATATTAGATAGAAGTTTATTTTGTCATTGTAATATCTCATAAAATCCTCTGACAAATTTTGATGCATAGAGATAATTTTAAAGTTAATCTTGTTATCATATTTTCTCATAAATGTTTTAGTCAATTCACCTTTACAAATTTGATTCCATTGTTCTTTAGTTAAATTCTTTAAGACTCTATCAGATAGCATCATACCATTAGATTTTAATAAGGCATCCTCTAACTCTTTGCAGTTCTCTGTTGTTGATTTTTTAAATAAATGATATAGCATGCCTAATGATTTACTAAAATTAATTTTGTCTTCGATATTTAAATAATTACACACGTTGTCAAATATAGGTTTAACAGCAAGTATCGATGCCATCCTTGTATTATAGAAAATATGAAAAAACTTAATCATTTTCATTATCTAATACCCATGTGATATAGGATATCTCGATGTCTATTAGTATATTGTATTAGGACATAGCTTTCATGGGAATAACTCATCAAAGTTAGTAATTCATTTTCACTCTTTACATGGCTTCTATATAAATAATTCATAAAACACCGCTGTGACTTAAGAAGAATCTACTTCGTCATAATCTTCGTAACCTTCATAGCCACCATTATCATTTTCACTTTCACTATCCCTATTTGATTCCTGTGAGTGTTCTGCATTCTCTTTTTTTCTTTTAATATCATCTCCTTTTCTTTTAATAATATCTGTTTTTTTAATAGTGCTGCTGACAGTTTAAGATCTTCGTGAATTAGTTTAAGTCTATCATGTAATAAATCAAAATGTTCCTCCATTTTTATTATATAGAAAATCTTTGATCACTACGAATTAAGTTTTTACATAGGATTAGATATTAACCGATCATATAAACAATCTATTTCTTTAACCAAATCTTCTTCTGATAGGGATGTCCAAAACTCATTACCCTTACCTTTACGGATATCTAGTTCTTGTTGCACTAGGTTGAATAACTTAATACTGTTAGGATCTCTAAACTTTCGTATATTATCTCATGATTTGGATATTTTTCTTCCGCTTCATTAAGTGCTTTATATAGGCTTCTCTTTTGGCATCTGATAGCATAATAAGGGAAAGGATCATTAAGTTTGTTTTTCTTGTATATGATTAGGCAATTATCTTTTGAAGCATCATCTGTATATGGTGCTGCTATTTCCTTTAAGCTCTCGTTTTGAATCCTTAATCTCTCCATTGTTAGATCTATTTCTTCTACTCTTTTTTGCAACTTTTCTTGGTTTTCTTGAATCTGTTTAAAACTAGAAATGAAATAGTCTTCGATGATATCATAGCATTTGTTATAAAAGCCTTGTGATATCCATAAGGCGATAGCGAGAAATATCTTTTTGTAAACATGTGTTCCGGAGATAATAACATTTGTATCTATATCTCCTCCACCTTTACTAGATACTTAGAGCGATTCCTAGAATTCCGGGAGTCGGATTTTTCATCATAGTACCTTATTAGTTCTTTTGATTGTTTATTTTCTAACCAGTGATCGAACCTCTTACCACCATCTTGACACAACTTAGTAGCATTGAAGTAACCTGTACTCTTATCCACAATCAATTTGAAATCGCCAAAAATACCATACCAATAATTGTCTTTAATCTGTTAATAGCAAATATCGTTTAAACTAAGAGAACTACCCATAGTACTCATATTTATTGTATAGAAAATATATTTTTTAAAACTTTATTTCGTTACCAGCTAGTTTTGCTGTGTAAGATGAGTTTTTTGAAGTGGCCGGAATCCTGGGAACTTCGAAGTTTGTTGTGGTAATCTAATAACTTTTTTGAATGTTTATTTTCTAACCAGTGATCAATCCTTTTAGAGCGACTCCTAGAATTCCGGGAGTCGGATTTCTCATCATAGTACCTTATTAGTTCTTTTGATTGTTTATTTTCTAACCAGTGATCAAACCTCTTACCACCATTTGCACATAACTTCAATGATTCAACCCCGCCATTTTGTCGGGTTTGGATTGTTTTTGTACTTTCAACCTCGCCATTTTGTCGGGTTTGGATTGTTTTTGTACTTTCAACCCCGCCATTTTGTCTGGATCACAGTATGTTTCTTTAGATAGACTTAGCTGTTTATATATTTGTTTATCTTCTTCGTCTATGATCGCCTTATCTGTATCTTTGTATCCAAATATCTCGGCCACGTCTTTAACTTTAAACCATGTCTGTATATCGTCGTCTTTAACAACAGTGAGGAAGTTTACGTTCTTTGTTTTGTAAACGAGTCAATTATTTTGTAGATCTATTGAACTGTCCATTTATCTGTTAAAAAACGTTTTAGTATTGTTGTTTGCCCTATAATAACTAAGTTTTATCAAATGTAAGTTTACCCTTTGTTGTTTGAAGAGTAACGTTTCGTTACCCTTTGTTGTTTGAAAAGTAACGTTTCGTTACCCTTATCTCATTCAAATTAACCTTTTATGGTTATTATTCCATAAAAGACATTTATATTTACATTACAACATTACTTTTATCTATCCAGCTATTATGTGAATCATCAAATCCTAGCCATTAAACGTATACTTTGTCACCTTTCTTTCTCAACACCTTTTCCACCAAGTATTCACCTTTATGGTTCGTCTTTAATAGTTCTGGTTCGTTAAATCTACCTTCCACATCTTCTTCTTCTAAATCTTTAATTCTATATGTAGGCGGATTAGATGGATTAACTTCGCTAATAACAAATAATTCTGTTGATAGGTGTATATCCTTTTTCAAATAGCCCTTTTGATTTACATATACGAACATGATCGCCTAATTTGTATTTGGGTTTAACACGCTTATATTCTTTCTTATATACTTTATCCAATATTGTTTGCTCATTCTTCTTGTTAATTTCTATAGGCTTTAAACCAATTGTTCTATGCATACGATTATTATATTCGCTAACTACTGTTGGTAATATTTCTATCCATTTATAATTTCCTTGTGTTGTAAACTTCTTCCACATGTTTTGTTTAAGTGTTCTATTAAATCTCTCAACAACAGAAGCTTTCTTACCAGTATAGGTTGAGTAATGATTAATCTTATTTTCCTCCATCAACTTCTTAAATTCTTTATTGTAAAACTCTTTGCCTTGATCAGTTTGTAAGTTACTAGGTTTTCTCGTTCTTAATATGGATTCAAACGCTTCTGTAACATTCTTACCGCTCTTATCTTTAACAGGAACAGCAAACGCATATTTCGAAAACACATCTATAATCGTTAGCAAATACTTATAGCCTTTGTTTAACTTGGAAACACCTTTTAATACTCCACTATCCATTTCCATAAGATCTGCTTGCCAGAAATCATCTATACCTTTAACAATAACATTTAACCTAGGATAATTCTTTCTGGAAGGTTTGTGAATTTCTTCTATAATGTCTTTTCTAATACCTTTACCTTCTTCTAGTCAATCTTTCTTTTTAACGAATTGAGATTTAGTAACACCACATACAGAACAAATACCTTTCTTTAGATATCTTCCATTCTTTGTTTGTTCTATCCTAATGGTATCTTTTTTGTATCTGTTGATTTCTTACACTTAATACAATACATCCTATTTATTGTATAGAAATTTAAAATTTATCATTACCTAATACTAAACTTTTAAGATTATCATCATCATTTGATTTGTTTACATCTTCATCTCCTCTTTGTAAGCAGCAGCAAAATTATATACAAGAAAGAGTGGTTTCCCATCAATATCTTTTGTCAATCGATATGGTAATTCTACAATTTCTTTTCTTGTAAGTAAATTAAGCTGTTCTATTGTTACATCTTGTTTTTCGATATCATTAGATACATTAACCAATCTTTTATCCTGAAAATCAACCCAGGATGTGTAATTTGATCTAAAACTTTATCTATTTTATATTCTTTAGGTTCTTCTTTTCTACTTTTAACGTTACCAAAAATATCCATATTTATTATATAGCAAACCACCTTTAGGAAAGCTCCCTTTCTATGTACATTACAACAAACAATAACTGCCCTTCTTCCATAGCAGAATTTTTATTTGATTTAATTGTAATTATATCATTCTTGTTAAAGCTAAAAGGTAAATTTTCAATCAAAGTATCACCGAAATATACATGTAGAAAGTATCTGTCAAGGCTTAATTCCATGTGCATTATTTTTCCATTATAGAGAAACCTATAGCCATTATAAAGAATGAATATTCTAAAGATTGGCTTTTTAACATTTTTAGCTCTCAATCGATATAATAGAGGTATAGTTTCTTTCTCCATAATTAATTTTACACTGTCTCTCTTTAGCATTTGAAAGTCTTCTTTTGTAATGTGTATGTTTTGTAACGTTTCTAATACATGTTCAAATCGTTTTCTATTGCTCTCTAATTGGCTATTAATACTGGCTTCTAATGATTGAAGTTGTTTTACGTTAACAACATTATTTAAATTCTCTAATAGTTTTAATTTGTCCTCACTAATATTAATATCACTTATCCTACTTTTAGCATTACCAAAGATATCCATATTTATTATATACAAAATTTATATCTATTTAACAGCAAGAAGAACAGTTATACGAGCACCACCAAAATCAATCAAATTACCATTCTCATCTCGAATTGAAACTTTGAAATTATTAAATTTGTTGTGATGTATTGGGAAAAATATCTTTTCTCTAGGCTCGTATATAATTGGCTCTCTAAATTCTGCACTCGTTCTAAATGTTGTGATTAAATCTGTTTCGTTATGTGTTGTATCATTATGTTTTAGAATCATACCTTCTGCTAAATCACAGCGAATATTTATAGTATCTTATGGGTGAAACTTTGGTACCTTATCTCCAACATGTTCTATGTTACTAGCCAAGCTTTTCACACTAAAATCTAATACAGTATTAATGATATCTAAAATTATGTTACAATGCCTGCTAAATATTTTAACTCTATTGTTCTTTCTGTCCTCAGTAAATTTAATATCTTTTAAAGGATCGGTGGAGTATGGAAGGTTTGATTTAATATATTCTTCTAATTCTTTTAAATTATATTGACCAGGTTGAACTATGAGTTGCTCTGAAAATACATTATCATCGCTACAAAATGTTAATTTATTATTTCTTTCTGTAATGTTTGGAGTTAAGTATGTTGTGTAAAATCCTGCAAGAGCTATTTCTAAGTTGTTTTCAAATGGATAATGCAAAGACATGTTTAATATAGATGAATACCATTTAAATTAAATATTTTCATTTATTATATAACAAATAATAAAATGGATAATTGGAATATTAAAGTAAGGTTAACAGAAAAAGCCACAAAGAAAAAGAGGAGCGGTGTGTTGTTACCTGATGATATAAGATGTCTAATAGTTGGGCCTAGTGGATGCGCAAAAACAACGCTAATGATTGATAAATTTTTGTTAGCACCTGAATGACTTAAATATACAAATGTTTATATCTATTCTAAAAGCCTACATCAGCCTAAATATCAACAGCTAATACAACTTTTTCGAGATATAGAATGTAATATTAAACAGACAATAGCAGTAGTAAGACGAAACAACGAAGAGATTATTCCGTTAGATGAATGTGAGAACGATTCTGTGGTAGTGTTTGATGATTTCATTTTAAAACAACAAAACAACGTTAGAAAATATTTTACTCGAGGTCGTCATAAAGGTTTAAACTGTTTCTATCTCTTACAAACATATTCTAAAGTACCAAAACAATTAATTAAAGATAACTTAATCTTTCTTTGTATCTTTAGACAGGATAACATAAATTTAAAGCACATATATGATGAATTTGTTGGATCTGATATGTCGTTTGAAAAATTACAGTTGTTATGCAATAAGTGTTGGGAAAAAGAGCATGGTTTCTTAACAATAGATATGACTAGGAAAACGAATAATGGCAAATACAGAAATAAAATTAAAGACTTTTTAAAACTGTGAGTTAAACATAGATAAACATGCATAAACGTGTATGTTGTGCCACGTTTTTTCTTTATATAATAAATGAGTCAGTTAGATGCTACTGAAGCTAAGAAATATATAAAGTTAAAAGAAGAACTTGTGAAAAGATTAAGGAAGTTAAACAGGCTAATCGAGGTAAATATGAGAAATATAAAGAACAAGAACAGCCTGTTATAGATGCAATTGAAGGCTTAGGACAAAATATATTAAAAGTAGCAGAAGAAAATAAAAATTTAATTCAATAGTTGGTTCCAGTTGTAAATAAAAGCGCGAAAGTACATTCGAGCTTATTAGTAACACCTCCTATGTATGATAGTTCAATAAGTGAAACTGATACACCTATAACAGAAGAAATAAAACATATGAAAATGCAAATTAAGTATAAAGCAGAAGGAATAGAATTTTTACCAGCTACCCATTTTGGTAAGATTGCTGCGAGATATTATGCAACTAGAGATGATACAAGTTTTGGAATTCAACCATATGATGAAGATGGAAAAATCATACATACGATAGGGGATACGGAAGTTAAAATTCATGGTGATGATTTAATTATTAATAATCGACATTACACAGAAACAGAAGGTTTATGGGAACTACTGGCAAAACATAATCCAAAAAAAACTATAATGAAGACGATCTAGAAAAATATACACAAATAGTCATTGATTCTAATGTAGTATTTCATAACAATGATCCAAATACAAGAAAACAACGATGTAGTAGAAGTGAAAAATACAAAGAAATTATCAAACCTATTTGGGAAAGATATATAAAACCAACACTAGAACCAACACCGCCAAGAAAGAAAACACCAAAGTCTGGAGAAGGAATAAAAATATACAACGAATTACCTTAAGAATATATATGGATGGATGATGTGAGAATTAATTGATCGATCAATAATTATAGATGGAGAAGAAAAAGCTGGAAATGATAACTTTTATGAGAAAGTAAGCATAATGGATATAATTACTTCTAAACTCTCGCAATTTATTCCTAATGATCCAAATGGTATGGGTTATTTGACAAAGATATTGAATACGTTACCACCAAAATTTTCGAATAGTGAGAAGTATGGAAAAGGACTAATGAATAAGATTTTAAACATGAAGGGAATGCCAGAGTTACATATACCAGGATTTTCGTACTGCGGACCTTTTACAAAGCTACAAAAAGGTTAGAAAGAGGTGATAAAGGTATTAACCCCCTAGATGAAGCTTGTAGAGAACATGATATTTACTACAGAGATAATAAAGATACAGCTTCTAGACACATTGCAGACAAAGAATTAGAAAATAAGGCATGGGAAAGATCTTTTGCTAAAGATGCAAGCTTGATAAAAGAACGATTACCAGCTTTGGGAACTTCTTTCGCTATGAATGCAAAAGTAAGGTTTGATTTAGGTTTTTAAGTATTGTGTGTAATTTTTATAGATTTTTCCATAAAAGTTTTATAATAAATATAAGTATGAAGGTAAGTAATTTTACATTTACAATTCCTAACGAGGAACTTAAACAATTAAATATTGATCACATTCTAACTAAGAAACAGTTAAATGATAAAGCCAAAAAGATGAAAGAAGTTACAAAAATGCATTTAACTCTTTCTATACCTCAAGTTAATAAATTAAACAAAGAAATAAGGGCAAATGATAATAAAGTTCACTATGGAGGTTTTATATTTACAATTCCAACCATTCTAGCTTTAATAGGTGCTCTTGGTTCTGCTGTTGCCGGAGTTGCTACTGTACTCAAAACGGTAGAAGATGTGAAAAGGAATAAAGCAGATTTAGAAGAACAAAAGAGATATAATTTAGCAATGAAAAAAAACAAGGTGGTAAGCTTCCAAAAAAACGTAAAGCCTCGAAGAGTAAAGAAAAAGAAATTAAACCTTTAAGTAACATGGATCTAATTCATCTTGTTAAACAGCTTAGAATAAGAAATTTTAGAGGTGTATTTATGAGTGATGAATTACCTAAACAACCAAAGAAGAATGAGTGTGGTATTGTTAACTTTGATGTATCTAAAAATATAGGAACACATTGGATTTGTTATTGGAAAGAAGGAAATATAAAGTATGTGTTTGATTCATTCGGAGGTAATCCACCAAAATCACTTGTCAAATATCTTGACTATAATATAAAGTACAGTAGCAATCGTATACAACATTTCAACGAGGTAATCTGTGGGCATTTATGTATTGTAGTGTTAAAAATGTTTACAGATGGATGTAGTTTTTCAGAAATCATTAGTCAGGTGAATAGGAGTAAGGATATTTGGCAAAGTTATATTTAAGTTTGTTTTATGGGTTGAATTCATAAAACGATCACAATATTTTTCTGTATAATAAATATGGATAAAATAGAGTCATATGAATTACAATCTTTTAAACCTAATCAAAATGCAATCGAAAATTTAAATAAACCAAACAGATCTATTGAGTTTGATATAGATGTTGGGGATGGGTTCGGTCATCCTTATTATGCCGATATTTATGTAACTTTCGAAATTAGAGGTAGAGATGCTAATGGAGAATATACTACTGGTTAAAATATTGGACTAGTTAATAACTTCTTCCCACATCTGTTTTCTCAAACACAAGTTAGTAAGCATGGACAGATATTGGACATTATAGATTATCCTGGTTTAACTTCGACAGCTGTAAACACATATACGATTTCAAAACCAGAAGAAAATCATTATGATGAATGTGGATGGGAAGGAATTACATGGCGAAGAACAGATGAAGAATTAGTATTTTTACTAAGACTTTTACCAGGATTTTGTTCTGATTATAAAGATATTATGTGGAAAGGAGGATTGAAGTATACATTTAAAAGAAGTGGTTCTGATAAAGCATTTGCTATTTGGAAAACTAAAAAGGCAGATGGAACTTATGAGAATGATCAACCACATCCAGGTAAAGTTAAGATTACAAATATGGAGTTGAGAATGCCTATTGTTAATTATGAATTTAACTATGCTGAATTGCTAAGATCTTACATGTTAAAAGAGGGTAAGATTCATATTTCCTTCAATACATATCAATATTTACAGAAATCAGTTACATGGAAATATTTAGAATTCGATCTGACCACACAATTCAACTCAAGTGAATTTGATATGCCTAATTTTGTGATTGCATTTTTCGAAACTGATAAGAATGATAATCAAGAAAGAGATTCAAGTTATTTTGATCATTGTAAAGTTCAGAATATTCATTTTCGTAATTCTAGAAAAGAGTCTTTTCCTTTAGAATCTTTGAACTTAGATTTTGAAAAGCATAAATATCTCAAAGCTTACGAAATGTATACGATATACACGAGAGTTACGATTGGAAACACTGAGATGTTTTATTATCCTAAAGAGTTTTTAGAATGTAGACCAATGTTTGTAATTAACACAAGCAAGCATAAATCAGTAGTTGTAAATGATAGAATTAATTTAAAATTGACTGTTAATTTTGAAAGCGATGTATCAGATAAAACGATTTGTTATGCTGTAATGATTGGCAAGAAAAACTTTGAATATGACGTCCAAAAGGAAAAGATGATCGATAAGATATAAATCAATTATGTTTAGTTTGTAAGTGTTTTTATGGTAATATCATAAAAACTTATTTAATAAAATGAATATTCCAGATGACATTCCACGAGAGAATCTAATTGCGTTAATTGAGGATACTATATTAACACTCCAGAACTTACTAGCGAAAAATAAGAGAAAATTTAAAAGATTAAAATGTATTTATGTTACTCTTATTGCATTTTCGATACTTCTTTCTGCTTCTACAGGGTTTATAAATATATTTATTCCTGCTACAGTCTATTCGATTATTAAAACAGCATTTGCATCTACTTCTGCTGTTATTACAGGCTTGTCTACACGATTTAACATAGCTTCGAAGAAAGAGTATTATAAAAATATGGTTACTCAAATTGCTATGTTTAAGAATGAGCTTAATGTTATTAAAGTAATGAATGGAGAATTAACAGACGAACATATAAAAGACATTGTGGATAGAATTAACTATATATATATATATATATATAATGAAATAAGATCACTACAAAAATGAACAAGTTTTTAAAAATTTTTGTACAATAAATGAGAAATGGCCTCACAATTAAACAAGAAAAACAATATTAACGTTTTAAAACTTGTTAAATTTCAAGATCTGGAGGAAGGAAAATCATACGAAATAACCTCATGGAAATTGATACAAACAAAATACACTGGTGAAAGAGTATTAGTACATTTAAATGAGAAATGCAAAACCTTATTACCACAGAGGTATAATGAAGATACTGATCAAGTTTTAAAAGAAATGAAAAGTAAGAAACTGTTTATGAGGTATGATGGAATGAAAGATCTTTCCAATGGTTACAAAATACACCAACCGTTCTTTAAAAATGAATCTAAGAAGTAGCAAAAATGACTAGAATTTTTTTTCTGAAGTAAAAAAATGGAGTAGTTAGTATGGAGCCCCTAAAGAAGTTCATTCTTACTAATAATTTCAATGTAATTGTGAAAAATGTGCAATCCGAAATTCAACTAGTTTTTGATATTAACGGTTGCCTATTCAGCTTGAACTATGATCAGTGGACAGAGTTTAAGAAATCATTGTTTCCCATAGAAAACGAAGTTAACAGAAGATTCCATTACCAGTACCCAAACTTGTAAATTTAAGTATGTTTTAAGTGTTTTTATGGTTATAAAATCATAAAAACTGTGATTTAGATATTCACAACACATAACGAAAAACAGTACTTTTGAATGTCATTTGAATTTTAAATATCCATATATAAACAAGAAAGTTATTTGAGTTTTTGTAATAATATCCTTAGAATTAGCAACCTACAAGGCATTCAGAAGATAGTAATTTTATTTCTCTATTGATTGCCGTTTGGATTTTGAAAATCGGTTAATAAACAACGGAGATATAACGATTTTAAATAGCACCCCTCCAATATGCCACTGATGACAGGGTTGGTTATCGTGTTAAAAATATCATGTTTACCCTATTTGGTGGTAATTCATTGGTAATAGTTTCAAAGCTTAATTCGTAATATTATAAATTCTGGAAAACATGTTAAAAACAATTAGTTTCCAACCCTGTTTTATAGAATCTGTCTTACAACTTAGGATTTAATTCTAATATTCTGATATGACTTAGTGCTGATGAAAAGGGGAGAAAGAGAGAGAGACGCGAGCGCTGCACGTGGTACGTTTTGGAAGTAGATGCTAACTCCACCGAGGAAGATTATAACGGCGAACATGTATTCGCTTGAAAGGTAGCCGTACCGAGAGGAAAGTTGAGCGACGAATACATCGCGCGAGCTGTGCTTAGCTGTTAAATCCAATGTTGCCTATATGGGAGGCGAAGAATACATCGCAGTTACTTCGCTGTTATCATTCCCTCTCTGTTTCTATTGCACAAACCTCTCTGTCGTTCAGAGCTGATACTGAAATCGGTCAAATGAATCAGTGACAGATCACCTGTTCCAAAGTAGATGCTGAATTTGTTATATTCCTTCTCATTGAATTTTTAAAACTAATTATTAATGGATTTTCACGATTCAAGTGTCAAATGAAAGCTTATAAACTGGAGATTAATATGCAATAAATATATTTTGTGTAGGATCCCATTGTAAGTTTTTAGATGTAAGGTTTTATGATTTTAAATGTCATAAAAGCCTATTCAATCTCACTTTAGCATTGTAGTTATCTAAATACTTTGCGCTATGTAACTTTGTTTACTTAGTTGGATCCTTCTGTGCTAGTCAAAAATATTGGGAGGGGAAAAGTGTCCTAGAACCTATATATGTACACTACACATAGGCAGGAGGATGGCGTGACGTCATGCATCCCTCTACCTTTTCAGATCCACTTTTACCCCTGGCTCAAAGGGAGATATAAAAAACCGAAATTCCCCTTTGTATAGGCTACTGCTGCTAGTGTAAGTTAAAAAATAAAGAAAGAAAGAAAAGAAAAGAAAAGAAACCAAACTGATCTTATATAGCATATGCCATAACTATGGTAACTTTCAGTATTCATAATATAGTAATAGGTATCTCAACGTTAATTTACAGTTTCCGAACGGTGGGTCAATGATGAAGGCCTTAAATAACGTGCAAGAGGTCATTTATTTCATCTTTCAGTTTTATCGATATTTGCCCGTTTCCTTCTATACATTCACATTTCATCATCATAATTATCTGTAATTTATCATCTATCCATCTCTGTTATCCTGTAGAATATAACGGTACCTAGTACTCCACAAAGGAAGAGAATTGTCTACGGAACTTGTTTATGCAAGCGGAATAACTGTAACTGTAGTAAGAAAGTAATTACACACATACTGCAAACATGACTGTCATATAAATCTGCGTAAGGAAAACGCTGCATACACTATTTATACTCCTACATTTTATATTCACTTATCTAAGTTATATTAAGGCTCCATGCCTTAAAATAATGACTGTCCCTGGCACCCTCGGTGTCATAATCATTTATAATACTCGTTATACCTTTCTTTAGGGTTCAGTACTTCTCTGTGGGTTACTACGAAAGAAATCACCTCGTGAAAAAATTAATTTTAGTTTAACGTTAATGAAAGTAAAAATGGTTGTGAAATTAAATTGTTTGTCCCTTCATCAGGAATTGAACCCGAGATACGTACATCAAAGGCCCAAGCGCTAGGCGCGAGAGCAACGGGAGGAGCTAAATCTACTCGTCGAAGCAAACCTAGCAAAATAGTAGTCTGCAGACATAATAAATGTAGGACATTAAGATAATAATATTACCAACAAAATACCATTGTCTAGCTATTGCTGCTCTGTTCTCAATCTGCACGGTCTTCCATTTGCTTGATCTATGTAGATGCAAACTACAAGAATTTTTACCATGAGCTAGAAATTATCTCTCCAGAGATATGCCAAGAGTTTCATGTGCGAATAATTCTTGTAGCATGAGATAAAATAAAGTGGCTGTTGAGTTGTGTAGCCCCCTGGTGTTTGTTGAAGCTAGAACAGGAGTCTAACCTGAAGAAACAAAAGTGAAAAAAAATGGTAAAGGAATTACAGAAATTCCAATCAGTATCAGAGTCATGATACACTTATTTTCTGTTTTTTTATGTTTTCATCAACTTTTTGTTTTTTTGCACTAGTGAATGGTGTACAAAGTCCACACACAAACATGTTTTCAGTAACTTCCGGGCAAAGTATAGAATATTTATTGTTTCATTTAAGAACCTGCTTTACTAAAAATAATATAAAATTTACCATTTTTCTTTTGCTTGTTTATTCATTGGTGAAAGGAGATAATGAAATGCAAGTTAAAACAATCATAGAGAATCCTATTCTACAACAGAAAATATGAATCTGAAGAATGTTCAGTGTTGCCATCGATAGAAATTACAGTGTTGCCAGAAAAACAATTTCCCTAAAATCTAAGTTAAGGCAGCGAGTAAAGGAACAAAATTAACTGCAATTGGTTACGTATCATATTGTTTTGGTTTCCTGTGAATTACTTTTAAAATAATAGTTGTATTTAGTTTGTAATAAACAAAATAGTTTTAACATACAATTATTAAAACTAAATAATAATGTTAATCAAAAAGCACTTCACAAGAAACCAAAAGAACTTGATACGTAATCAAATGCAGTTGAGTTCATTCCTCTACTCGCTGTCCTAACTTAGATTTTAGGGAAATTGTTTTTCTGGCAACACTGTAATTTCTATGGATGTCAACACTGAACATTCTTCAGGTTCATATTTTCTGTTGTAGAATACCGTTACCTATGATTGTGGGAACTTGCATTTCATTATCTCCTTTCACTGATGAATAATCAAGCAAAAGGAAATGGTAAATTTCGAATTATTTTTAGTAAGGCAGGCTCTTAAGGAGATATGAAGAAGTTTTATGATCTTATAGAGGATTTTTTTAAATTCTTAAAAGTTGTATGAAACTTACATACAAATTGTGCTTCGTGCTTATTTTTCCAAAGGGGAAAATAAAATTTATCTCAGGAAGCCCACTTATAAACGTGACTAAACAATCATAAAACCACAGTTATATCTGAAATAAATTTTATGAAGACGAGTTACCTTTGTGCGCTTGTTCATATTTATATATATATATATATATATATATATATTCAAACTTCGTAAATTCACTCCTGGACGACAGTCTGTCCAAGTCTTCTCCAGGGCAGGGACATAGTGGATCAGTAGTAGAACTAACTAACTAACTAACTAACTCTATGGCCTATGGAACTCGGAGGTTCAATGCCGCGTTTACAAAAGCTCTCCATTGACTTCTATCCTTAGCCAATTGGATCCAGTTTCTACTTTGTATTCCTGTCTCTGCGAGACCCATCTTAATATTGTCCTCCCATCTGCGCTTAGGTCTTCCTAATGGTCGTTTTCCGATTGGTCTTCAGGTCAAGACTTTGAAAGCGCTTTTACTTTCTTCCATTCTAGAGACACATGACCTGCCCATCTAAGCCTCCTAGACTTGACGACCCTAACAATGTTTGGTAAACCGTATAAATTATGTAGTTCCTCGTTATGAAGTTTCCGCCATTCTCCATTCCCGTTCCTTTTGGGTCCGAATATTCGTCTCAGGATCTTGTTCTTAAATACTTTCAGTCTGTTCTTCTCTCAGAATTAGCGACCATGTATTGCAACCATACAGAACAACAGGCATGATTATCGTTTTATATATTATAAGCTTCAAATTCCTCGACAGAGTTCGCGACGACAAGAGATTTTGAACCGAATAGTAACACGAATTCAGTAGTAGAACTGTAACGTTTAATGTTTGGGGTACCTGGTTCGATCTCCGATCAAGTAAGTTAGCGGTGGATAACATCATGTCTGTGAGTTTTCTCAGGGTACTCTTGCTTTCTCCCACATTCTCATTCCATCATCGTTCATTTGACTTAATTGTCGTCTCCCTTGGCCTACAGGGTATAATCGTGGGACAAACTGAAAGATGTCATTTTCTTCTCTAGGGGAATATATCTCTTGGAGAATTTTTTTCACGTTAGGGCGCAGTGCTTTCGATTTCGTCATACCATCTTGTATTAAGATATTTCCTACATCAGTTCTTTCCATCTGGTTTCCAGGCAATGCTTGGTCTCTTGTTTTGGTGTCAAACATCCTTTTCCCAGGTCTCCCTTGCCAAATTCTCCGAGCGCTAACCACTTAATGAGGAGGAAGCTCAGAATGGGATTCAACTACATTGATGTGTTCATATTGACCGCCATGAAAGTCAGAAATACTCTCACTTGCTCCCTTTCACGAAGCCGCGACACGACAGTTTTGGTTTTCAACTCAACAACTCATTGAGGTTCATTTCATAACTTTACTTGTTAACATGAATAAAGATATTGTTGAAGCACCCAGCTGTTTTCCTCTGTATTTGGCCTCACAAGCAGAAAATTTAGAGGACTGGCATACGCAAGGACGGTTAGAGTTAAAATTCTCCTTGAGTAAGATATACTATTATATGGAAAAATATTTATTTATTATATACTTCTTTATATACGAGGGTGTTTCAAAGTAACACCGACAACGTTTGGGAGGTGATTCCTGTCACCAAGATACAACATAAATATAGGCAAACCTGGGTGCAGAAATGCTTCCTTTCAGAGGTATAGGCTGACGAAGATATGAAGAAATGAATTTAACAGGTCCATAGGTCCAAAACTATTGAACCTACCGTAGTCGGGTCAAGACTTCACTAAGGAACTAATGTGTTCGCTATTCAATAATACATATAAGGTACAAACGCAATAATTTTTATAGAGGAAGTTTGGCTACAAACATATAACTTGAAGTACTCACCAACTACTTCGATAAAAATTGTTGCGGAAGTACCGCAGGATTGTCAAATATTGATATTTGGATATAGCACATATTAGTCCCTAAGTGAAGTCTCGACCCTACTACGGTATGTCAGAGGTCCCATAGTTTTGGATGTATGGACCTTTAAAGTTCATTTTTTTCATGTTTTGGGCAGTCTGTAACTCCGAAAGGAAGCATTTGTGCAGCCCAGGTGGTCTATACTTTTTGTCTTATCTTGGTGTCAAAAGTCACCTCTCAAACGTTGTCGGTGTTGTTTTGAAACACCCTATGAAATTCTGTGTACTAAAGCTATTTTCTGTATATGCGAAACGGAGGTTTGTAAATACATGTTGTAAGTATAATGCAATTCAATAATGACAAAAATTATTACAGTTATAATTAATGGAGTACTACTACAAGCAAACCTTGGTGACAGTTGAAAACCAAAGACTGTTTTCTTTGTCAAAGAGCTAATATACCCAGTATTAGTTAATTTCTTGTAACAATTATTATTATTATATCAACATTAATCTAAACTAGTTCTCTACCATATGATCGTGCTGTATATGTAATTAATGTATAACGTTACTTCATGTAATTGTAAATTGTAATACAAGTTAAGGTGACATGGATTGACGTCTGTACAAAGGAACAGACTTGAAACAGGGTCATGCATAAATGAATGAATGAAGTTGTCTTACTGGTAACGCTGGTTACAATGTAGTGTCACTTGCAATAATGGGGATTATTTTTTATTTATTTTAATTTAAAAGAACAACGCGTGGAATAAAATTTTCTGAATACAGTTTCACATAAGTTTTACGGATATATCTGTAAAATTAAAAATGCTCAATTTTTTGTGTTTTATCTGTGTTTTATTTATCTTATTTCGACTTCATGTTTTATTTTATTTCTCTGATGATGAACGCAGTTAGTGTGTTTAAAAGGTAAGTTGAAATAAAATAAATAAACATGGCGGTCACTCAACCTGGAAACCGGGAAAAGTCAGGGAATTCGATTTACCCTGGAAAAGTAAAGGAATTTTATTTAGATTCCGGAAATTTTGTGAAGAACTAAATTAAATGAAAAATTGCTTATTTCTGAAAATAAATGTTTTGGTCTCTGGGATCTCCGCACCCCAGACTTCCTTTCAATATTGGTCAACAAGTAATTTTAACCAGGGTGGAAATGTGCCCAAGGAATTTTCTCATTTTTCAGCTTTATTTTTGTTTCTGTTGGTTGTCAGTTGCTGTATTTTGCTGATTTTTTAATTTTACGACAATATGCAAGAAGTTTAGTTTGAACACTGCTCCTTCGCTGCCACTATCAGACTCTCCCTCCAACAAAACTATGCAGAATACCTCAAAGTTGCTACGAAGACGTTGTCTCCCCTCAGCAGTTTTTATCCTATATGTCCGGTTCGTATAGGCTAATTACATAGTATGTAGTGTTTTAAGTCTCAGAATCAGTAAGTTTTTTCTTTAGAACTTTGCAAAATTTTATTGTGCAATGGTGGCAACCGCTAAATTTTTAATATAGTTTTATTAAAAATTTTACTGGAAGTTTTACAATTTTTGTCTAGAAAACCAGGAAAAGTCAGGGAATTTTGAAATCCCGAAAAAGTGGGTATCCTGATAAAACAGATGGATTACCACAAATTGAATTTCTTTGCTTTATACATGCAATATTAACTTAGTAAATGAACTTTGAAAAGTCCTTTAAGTTACGTCCACTGGAAATGACCCCGTACCACGCTTCTGCGGAAATGGTATAAGTGTTGCCCCAGGTCTACCAGAAATCTAAAGACCTAGTATCTGCATATGGAGGTAATAGAGAGAGAGTTTGAAGGATTTTTTAAATTTGACGACATTGTGAAACAGCACTATAATTATCTGCATTCTACCAATTATGTGTTAAAGCAAAGTCATTCTTACCGTACAAATTTTAATTATATGTTCCATCCACGGTTAAATTGGGTGATTTCTATAGAGTACACTATGTTTTACGGTTATAGAGACATGTGTAAATGATGTTGCTATGCTAGTTATTGAACGTCCTCACTGTATACAATATTTAATTACTCCGGACACAATCTGTGAAGATAACAAATTTATTACGAACGAATGCTAACAAATTAACCTTGCGCTACCCCATCTAATTTATATTAACTACTACTTTAACTTCTTATTTCACGAAATATAATTTAAATAATAAAGACCACAGTCACTACTAGTATATATTATGCATACATTATATATTATGCATACATCTGTTTACATTATGCATAAAATATACAAGACAGATTCACTATTTCACTTTCACACTACACACATTTTTGAAAGTTTGAAATATAGATGTAAATTTTGCATGTTAAATTAACAAAAACAGTGGTTCTGAAACAATGTTATCCCAGGATTATAACCAATGCTTTTATTTTTTAAATTTATTTTTTATATCTGTATCAATTTTCTTTTTGATATGCATCAAATTTGAATTTATGATACTGAAACATTGTATGATTAAATTAGTTTTGGTATATTCTCAAAATACTGAATAATTCCAAATAGTTTTCTTGGAAACTATTATCCAAGTGTTCTCTATTGAACCGTGGACTATTAAAGTGACAATTGCCATGACAGCGACATGAATATCATCCCAATACCTGAACAGCCCATTGAAATAACATTATTAGATTTTAGTGTAACTGATTACATAAATTACTTTCAGTGACTACTCTGTTTATAGTAATTTCGCTCATTTTTCATTTCGTTACAGAAGAAGAGTTCTTCCAATTGTGATGGGTGCTCGACCTGAAGACTATGCTCGCAGCGCTCCCTACAAGTCCTATATTCACGTAGATGATTTCGAATCCCCTAAAGAATTGGCGGACTATCTACATATGCTAGATAAAAATGATACCATGTACAACGAGTATTTCCAATGGAAAGGAACAGGAGAGTTCATCAACACATATTTCTTCTGTAGGCTATGTGCTCTGCTTCACGATGACTTCCCAAATAAACACTACCGCGATATTAATGAGTGGTGGAGGCCCTCGGGGACTTGTATCACAGGATCCTGGAGGAAACGTGAGAACAAAAAATCGCCCGAATAAGTAAAAAAATGGTTTTATAGAAAGAATTTTAGATTTCTTTCTTTGTTTTATAAGTACGTTTGTCCAAAGAATTATGAACATCACTTCTGTTCTAGGAAGCGATTTAAAAAAAATCCTACCATTTAAGATTTATATACATATAAGAATCATCCAACGGGGAAATACTAAAACTTATTATGCCCCTCGTACCGTCAACCTTCTCAGATCACTACCACTAGGCTCAGACGCAACTGTGATACGTCACCAAAAGCATAATAGATTGTGCAGGAGATTGCGAGTATCTTTATATAGATATAAGTATTAAAATAACTATTTGTATAAATATATAAATAAGGTCAAGTATATGTATATATGACAGAACATATATATGTATAAATATATAAATAAGGTCAAGTATATGTATATACGACAGAACATATATATGTATACGTAGTTACATGTTATATATAATTATATATATATAGTGTAAAGAGAAACATTTTAACTCAAAAAGATAAATAAAACGTATGACACGCAAGGTTTTAAAAAGTACGAGAAAGAAAAATACGTTGAACAAGCTCTGTGATATTTGGTCTTCATAAGTTGAGGAGTTCAAGTCATTAAGTCATTTAAGGATGATGAGTATTGTGGATATACAAGGGATGAGTCGCATCAATTGTACAAGGGAAAGCAGCAAAAATAAATTAAGTAAATAGAAATCACATGATAAGTATTAACTAAAGTACACTTATACGATAATGTGATTTGAACACAACAAAAGATTATATGAAAAAACAAAAGAAAACAGTTCCAAATAGGCACTTTTAAACAGAAGAAAACAAGAAAACAGAAGAAAAGATACGTAGTTACATGTTATATATATAGCGAAAAGAGAAACATTTTAACTCAAAAAGATAAATAAAACGTATGACGCGCAAGGTTTTAAAAAGAACGACAAAGAGAAATACGTTGAACAAGTTCTGTGATATTTGGTCTTCATAAGTTGAGGAGTTCAAGTCAACAAGTCACTTAATGATGATGAGTATTGTGGATATACAAGGGATGAGTCGCATCAATTGTACAAGGGAAAACAGCAAAAGTAAATTAAATAAATAGCAATCAGATGGTAAGTATTAACTGAAGTACACTTATACGATAATGTGATTTGAACACAACAAAAGATTATATGAAAAAAACTTCTTAAGGATTAGTTCCATTATAGCACTTGTTTCTCAGTGTGCCGGTGCTGTGCCATCAATTGTAGCTCAGAATAAACTCTAAAAATACTCATAGAATAAAGTAACTATTGGGGATGGAACTGATGGACAACACGGTACTTAACAACTAAATTATGATTGAATTTTAAATAAAATTCAAATGTTTCTAATTTTGAAAATGACTAGTTGGGGGAAAGGGTGAGAGAAAGAGAAAGGTTGTAATTAAGGAATAGGAATGAGCACTAGCCTGATAGATCCAACGAGGCTGGCGTCGTCCTGGTCATCTGGAATGATGAATATCTTTCTCTGGAGAAGTCTGGATTAGCTGGAGACAGTCAACATCTGGATCTTAATCCTGTTGATCTGCAAGGGGCGTCGATAATGCGTCTCTACGATGACGTCCTTCTACATCTTCATTCTACTAGACTGCTGGAGCTTGATGAGTCTGCGGAGATAAACCAACAGAATGGTACTCTTGACTATGGAGCTGGTTATTCTCCAATGGCGGGATCCGCTCTCTCCGATGATCTTGCACCGATCCTAATCGTGTGTTGAATACCCCCTGTTGTTCTGTTCCTCGTAGTTTTGTCCAGCTCAAGAATGATGACCTAAGAGTCCAATGAATCGGGAAGTATCAGGCTGTGCTTGAAGGTATGCGGAAAGGAAAGAAGGAATCTAGTCGAGTTTATTAACAAAAATATGTTTACAACAGATGTCTGAAAATGTTCAGTGCTAATCAAAGTTTTCTTTCAATGAGTTTTTCAAGAGTTCATGTTTCTTTATATCCAATACAAAGTTACTTCACAATACATAGCCAGTTAAAAAATAAAAGTTTGTAGAAAGGTTGTTTTTTCCCGCTCGTTGTGTGTACGTTTTTTAGCAGTAGCTAAGAATGAATGAAATGATGATGTTATTAGTATAATTGGGTTTAATTCATTCAATAATTGTGATCATTCTGTGTATCATAGTAAATATTTTTTGTCATGACTGAATCAAATAATGCATTTAGTCTCATATCAAAGGAAAGCTAATGATTGTTTCTTTTAAGTGAAATGAATTTGATTCATATTTTAAAATTGCCAGGCACCAAACGTATATTAAAAATTTGTATTTAAAAAGAAATCGGGATTTGTTTTTTTTTACACAAGCAGTCAAATAGAGTGAACTCGTTTTTTTATATTTTTTGAGATTTACGTTAAGAATAAATTTTAACAATTTTTCCAATTTTTTTTTCATAATTTCCAGCAAATTGAAATAGGATTTAATTCGTGATGTGAAATATCTACCATTCATTGGCTGTTAAATGATGATGTGTGTTCAGGTACTTTGGCCCGTTTAATACCTTTTTCCTCTCTTTCTAATACATAGATGTTTATACTAGATATAGAGTAGGAACAATTTTAATGTTAGTATAATTAATGAGGATACGATCAATTTTATTGTAGCAATTTTTGGATTAAAAAATCTAATATACTTCAATCAAACATTTTATTTTAGGAATTAGATGTGGAGAACTACATATAGTGTAGCCAAGCCCAAACTATCAGTTAACTCCGTATAATGTGCTTATTCCGTAGAAAATAGGAAAATTCGATTTAGGGTCCGTTCAAAACTTTTGTCGCCCCTGATTCAAAAACTAATTATTGGCCAAGATCGCAATCTTTTTTCATCCATTTTCTCCTAAAATTCTTACATATATATATATATATATATATATATATATATATATATATATATATATATATATATATATATATATGTATGTATGTATGTATAAAATTCGCAGCTCATTAAAATGAAAAAAATATCAAGAGGAACATTATTATAAGGTTCTACTTGCACTGATTATTTTTTATTATGTAACTTTTACAGTTGTTGAATTTTTTACAAATATCACTTGGAATAACGAAAAAAATTTTTTAAACTTTAACTATAATAAAGAATATTGTTATTATTTAAGTGGGGATCACAAATAATAATAATAATAATAATAATAATAATAATAATAATAATAATAATTCATGGGAAGAGTGTTCCAATATGATCAGTGATTTGAAATTAGTAATAATAATAATAATAATAATAATAATAATAATAATAATAATAATAATAATAATAATAATAATAATGTAATAATAATAATATGTAACGCACTGAAAGAATAAATTTTTAAATTAACTAGTCTATTATTACTATATTATTATTATTATTTTTAGAATTATTATTGGTATATTTACATTATTATTAGTATATTGACAACTACTTTTACTTCTTATTTTACGAAATATAATTTAAATAATAAAGACCACAGTCACTACTAGTATAGATTATGCATACATTATATATTATGCATACATCTGTTTACATTATGCATAAAATATACAAGACAGATACACTATTTCACTTTCACACTACACACATTTCTCAAAGTTTGAAATATAGATGAAAATATTCTATGTTAAATCAACAAAAACAGTGGTTTTGAAACAATGTTATCACGGGATTTTAACCAATGCTTTTACTTTTCTAAATTTATTTTTCATATCTGTATCAACTTTCCTTTTGATATGCATCACATTTGAATTTATGATACTGAAACATTGTATGGTTAAATTAGTTTAGGTTTATTCTCAAAATACTGAATAATTCCAAATAGTTTTCTTGGAAACTATTATGCAAGTGTTCTCTATTGAACCGTGGACTATTAAAGTGACAATTGCCATGACAGCGACATGAATATCATCCCAATACCTGAACAGCCCATTGAAATAACATTATTAGATTTTAGTGTAACTGATTACATAAATTACTTTCAGTGATTACTGTGTTTATACTAATTTCGCTCATTTTCCATTTCATTACAGAAGAAGAGTTCTTCCAATTGTGATGGGTGCTCGACCTGAAGACTATGCTCGCAGCGCTCCCTACAAGTCCTATATTCACGTAGATGATTTCGAATCCCCTAAAGAATTGGCGGACTATCTACATATGTTAGAGAAAAATGATACCATGTACAACGAGTATTTCCAATGGAAAGGAACAGGAGAGTTCATCAACACACATTTCTTCTGTAGGCTATGTGCCCTGCTTCACGATGACTTCCCAAATAAACACTACCGCAATGTTAATGAGTGGTGGAGGCCCTCGGGGACTTGTATCACAGGATCCTGGAGGAAACGTAAGAACAAAAAATCGCCCGGATAAGTAAAAATATGGTTTTATAAAAATAATTTTAGATATCTTTCTTTTTTTCTAAGTCCGTTTCTCCAAAGAATTATGAACATCACTTCTGTTCTAGGAAGCGACTTAAAAAATCCTACTATTTAAGATTTATATACATATAAGAATCATCCAATGGGGAAATACTAAAACTTACTAGGCCCCTCGTACCGCCAATCTTCTCAGATCACTACCACTAGGCTCAGACGCAACTGTGATAGTCACCAAAAGCATAAAAGATTGTGCAGGAGATTACGAGTATCTTTATATAGATATAAGTATTAAAATAACTATCTGTATAAATATATAAATAAGGTCAAGTATATGTATATATGACAGAACATATATATGTATACGTAGTTACATGTTATATATAATTATATACAGTGGCGTATTTACGATTTTGTTTCGGGAGGGGCTTTGCTAACTTTAGGGGGTGGCTTTGCCTGGAAATGTGAAAATTCTGCAAGATATTTCATTTAATTTACTGTACTAAGTAAGATTTCGGGGGGGGCTTAAGCCCGGAAGCCACCCCCCTAAATACGCCACTGATTATATATATAGCGAAAAGACAAACATTTTAACTCAAAAAGATAAATAAAACGTATGACGCGCAAGGTTTTAAAAAGAACGACAAAGAGAAATACGTTGAACAAGTTCTGTGATATTTGGTCTTTATAAGTTGAGGAATTCACGTCAACAAGTCACTTAAGGATGATGAGTATTGTGGATATAGAAGGAATGAGTCGCATCAATTGTAGAAGGGAAAAGAGCAAAAGTAAATTAAGTAAATAGCAATCAGATGGTAAGTATTAACTAAAGTACACTTATACGATAATGTGATTTGAACACAACAAAAGATTATATGAAAAAAACTTCTTAAGGATTAGTTCCATTATAGCACTTGTTTCTCAGTGTGCCGGTGCTGTGCCATCAATTGTAGCTCAGAATAAACTCTAAAAATACTCATAGAATAAAGTAACTATTGGGGATGGAACTGATGGACAACACGGTACTTAACAACTAAATTATGATTGAATTTTAAATAAAATTCAAATGTTTCTAATTTTGAAAATGACTAGTTGGGGGAAAGGGTGAGAGAAAGAGAAAGGTTGTAATTAAGGAATAGGAATGAGCACTAGCCTGATAGATCCAACGAGGCTGGCGTCGTCCTGGTCATCTGGAATGATGAATATCTTTCTCTGGAGAAGTCTGGATTAGCTGGAGACAGTCAACATCTGGATCTTAATCCTGTTGATCTGCAAGGGGCGTCGGAAATGCGTCTCTATGATGACGTCCTTCTACATCTTCATTCTACTAGACTGCTGGAGCTTGATGAGTCTGCGGTGATAAACCAACAGAATGGTACTCTTGACTATGGAGCTGGTTATTCTCCAATGGTGATATCCGCTCCTCTCCGATGATCTTGCACCGATCCTAATCGTGTGTTGAATACCCCTGTTGTTCTGTTCCTCGTAGTTTTGTCCAGCTCAAGAATGATGACCTAAGAGTCCAATGAATCAGGAAGTATCAGGCTGTGCTTGAAGGTATGCGGAAAGGAAAGAAGGAAGCTAGTCGAGTTTATTAACAAAAATATGTTTACAACAGATGTCTGAAAATGTACAGTTCTAATCAAAATTTCCTTTCAATGAGTTTTTCAAAAGTTCATATTTCTTTATATCCAATACAGAGTTACTTCACACCCCCTCTTCGAAACTAAAATACACGAAAATTTTAATTTTCCGTAGTACAAAAAAAATTGAAAAATGTCCAAAAGAAATGTTTGTTGAAGATAAAAGAGTTCTTTGTATAACATATTGTTTGTTTTGAATTAATCCTTGACCACAAAGTGCTGAGTATATATTTCTGAGATTGTCCATGTAGTTCATTAGGTGACCTTGTGATATGTAACGACAGCGTCTCTGGGACGATGGAAAGTAAGAAAAATAAAAATAAACATTAGTGCTTGCATAACATCATTGTGATTGACATGTGTTTTAAGGTGTTAGTGTGGAGTTCCGTTAGTGCTCAGGGAAGGGAAATAAAAGGTAGGAATAATACTAAATTTAATTATCACTAACACAGATTATCAAAACTTAGATACGTGTAATAAAAAATCATAATCAAATAAACAAATAGTTCATAAATATAGTATAATCTAATGTAGACCTCTTTCTATATATATGTGTATGTTCCTCTAATGCAAAAAAAATAACTTCAATATCAAACGTGACTAATACGCGAGAAGGAAAAAAACGGTGTAATACTATCTAGCTAACCAAAGATAGTAAAGTTAGACTGTACAAGAAGGGTACTGATTTCAGTTTGAGAAAAATGAGCTTTAAGTTATTTAAGCTTAAAGCGTCCGTAGACTGGAAAAGAATTCCAAGATATGGTTATAGCCCCATATGCTGGCTGTAATCAAACTATATGAAATCAGCACGATAGAACTATTCACCACATATAGCCTACAACCCTAACTAACATATAAATTCTTCTTATCTTCAACTTCTTTCTTCTTAAATCTTGTCCTCCTCGGGCTTCGAATGCTGGACATCAATCATGGCATCGAATCCTAGACATCTGAAGGGATGGAGCATGGTTCTTGCGATCTTGACTTCAATCTTTTTAATGTATCCATCAAAACATCTATCCGTACGCGTGCCGTTGATTTTCTTCATTCTTCACATACTCACATTTCAAAAAAGTAAGAAACTTCTGTAGTGATACGCTGTCCAATCAAATGAAATGGTACAATTCTTGAAGATATCAAAATGTTCCAAAATTCGAAGTATTCCAAGTTTCAGTGTTCTACCGGTAGATTTGAATGCACAATTCAAAACCTAGATAAACTAACTTCTAAGCGTGGCCAGTGCTAAAAGAAAGTTCACCATCCATCGGTAAGGTGTTCCTATCCACAATCCAATCTTCAAGAAAAGTAATTCACATACAAGTTACGTGCGGACAGACGTACTAACAGATTCTTTATCAATGTGAAAATATATTGGGAGTAATCGTTGATAAATGTCCCAATTCTCTCTATCATAAACACAAAATACGACACGGTTTACGTCAAGATGTTCCTCTAAAAATATTCTTGTTGTAGCCAAGGCAATTTTGGCAGCTTCTAACTTCGGAAATTTAAATGCACCAGTCGAAATGTTAGGTAGTACAATTGTGGAAAGATCATTCTTCAACATCACTTCAAAACAATTTTTGTATGTCTCTCGTAAAATCTTCTTGTCTGAATTCCGTGGTCCACATGTCATAATTACACAATTAGCTGGTAAACGATAACCATTGGCAATTTTCGCTTCTCCTGGCTTCAATGATGATACGGTCAAACATTCTTCTAAAAATTCAGATCCAGCTGCGTTTTGAATGGCTTTATCTACACCACCTAAAGGAGTTAAGGTTTCATTCGTCGGATTTACTAAGGCATCTGCTTTTATGTCCACTATGTTACCTTTATAAATACTAATCTTCTGATTGATGTCAGTATTACAAGCAAATTTCGGTTTTTCTTCTGTGGAATTCTTCCCTATAGTTGCCCACGTTGGTAGATTTTCGGCAATCACAACATCCTTAATATGAAGCGAGGGGATGAAAATTTCTTCTTCTAAACATTGTCTCCTGGGGTTGAAAATCTGTTCAGTTGGTGGTCCTTGATGGTCTTCGCGTCTCGTCTTCTTTTTCATCGTGTGGTCTTCCGTGCAGACGTTGATAGGCATATCTTCGTCAGTCTTCAAGGTGGTCTTCTTCTTCCGGGTTTTTCTTCTCATAAAACTTCTTCAATCTCTGGACTGCTATGCTGTCTATCTTGTATGATCCTCGGGTGGTCTTATACTTAACAAAATATGAATTTGGATTTTCCACACGTCCAATTATGCCTGGACCAATAAACTTTCCGCTGAATGCTTTGGCGTGACCTTTCTTTCTTGTGGTGTCTAAAATCCAAACTTTTTCTCCTTCTTTAAAAACAGGTTTCGTATGTCTCTTGTCAAAAAATTTTGTCGCCGTTTTATGACGTTTGTAAAGATTTTCTTGCGCTTTGTCTCTAATCTCTTGTAATTGCTGTAAACGAATGGCATTATCTTCGTATTGACACGGGGTATTTAATATTGCCTGATGAAGTAACCTAGGTTTGAAGCCAAAAAGACATTTAAATGGTGAAATTTAAGACGATAAATTCTTGGTGACGTTAAGCGAAAAAACTATGGGTTGTAATAAGTCAATCCATTCTCTTAAATCTTTGTCACATAAAGCTGATTTCAATCGTTGGTCTATGTTCCTAATACTAACTTCACAAACACGATTACTATAATGCCCATGTACATTTACAAAACGCATGTTAGCACCAATCATAACACATAATTCTTTAAATAGTCCACTAGTGAATGCACTGCCTTTGTCTAAGACAATTTCATAGAAAATTCCAAACTTTAAATTTACTTTATGATAAAGAAATGAAGCCAAAGTACTTGCTGTAACATCAGGAAGGGAATCTGCAATTATGTATCTAGTACAACTGTCTACTACAACTACCAAATATTTGTGATTTAACATATTATTGGGGGAATAATTCCCAGCTACATCTATGTGGACGCGATAGAAGGGGGGAACTGAGGGATAAGTAAGCAATGTGCCATACAGAGAACCAATTTTCGATTTCGATACTTGACAAATCGTACATTCTTTACACTTCTGATATATATATTTCTTCATGTTGAGAAAATACACTGTTTTTACTAACATATCATAGGTTTTAGAATAACCAGAATGAGATGATCCCAATGCAGACGTATGACAAGCATTAAAAACTTTATAACGCAAAGAAGTAGGAACTGCAACTATAAATTTTATACCTTGAGAAGTTTTTCTTTTTTCTATACAAAATTCCATCCTTAATAGTAAAATATAATGCTTGGCGTTCTATTTTAGGATTTCTATCTTCTTTCTGTTCCAACCAAGAAAAAATATCTTTAGAAAACGGATCTTTACGCTGTTCTGTTGCCAGATTTGGCTCATTTAAAATTGAAAATGAATTTGTGGTCTGAGGAAACAAAATTTTCGGATCTTCTTGATTCTTTTTCTCGTCTTTCAAATCTCTAGGGGGGTTAGAAGAACGTGAAATGGCGTCTGACTCTATATTACTAGAGCCACTAATGTGTGAAATAGTAAAATTATATGATTCAATTTCACTCAACCATCTAGAAATTTTACTTACATTCTTTGTTTGTTTCAAATAAAGTAAACTATGACAATCTGTCTTCAAATAAAAATGACGTCTCAAAAGAAAATATCTGAATGAACGTAATGAGTACAATAATGCTAGTAATTCAAGCTGATATTGGTGTAATTTTCTCTCACTAGGAGACGTTGCACGACTACAATAACAAATGGGTACTAAATTTGTGTCGTCAGGTGAATTTTGAGGTTGTTTGATCAGTCCAGAAAGAGCGACTTTGCTGGCATCAAAATAGAGATACAGAGGATAATCAGGCTTGTATCTCATTAAACATGGTGCTGAAATGATGGCTTGTTTGATATTATTTAATGCTGTCTCCTGTGCGTCCTTCCAACGAAAAGGAGCGTCTTTTTTCAACAAAGAAAGTAACGCTTCTGCTAATTGACTTAAATTAGGTAAATACGAACGAACAAAAGAAGCCAATCCTAAAAAAAACTTTTGACTTGCTTCTTTTTGTTTTGGGACGTTGATAGTTGGAAATTGAGTTAATTATTCGTTTCGAAATAGACAAACAATCTTTACTAACAGTGTGACCTAAAACATCTAATGAAAAATATCCCAATTTTGTCTTTTCTGGGGAAAGCTTTAAACCAATTTCTTTTATTCTTTGAAGCAACATACGAGTTAACTGCACAATTTCATCAAAACTATCACTAGACCAAACATAATCGTCAACGTAGGCAAATATTTTATCTTGTGCAAGACCTTCTAAGGTGAGTTTCACTAATCTATTCATACCACTAGTAGATGTCTTGACCCCCTGAGGGAGAAAATTAAAATGATATGATCCCACGCACGGAATCGAAAAAGCTGTAATAGGTTTAGATTCTTCAGTGAGGGGAATGTTAAAGAATGCTTCAAAAACGTCGCTAGAACATAGATATTTGCGTCCTGCCAAATTAGGCAAAATATCCTGGATAGGAGGAACCGGATAGCTGTCAGGAACCATTTTTCTATTTATATATCTTGCGTCTTCTATAAATCTATACTGTCCATTCTTCTTTTTAACAAGCATTACCGCAGAATTATACGGACTAATACTAGGCTAAATAATCTTACTTTTCAATAAACTATCTACTTGTTTTTTTTATCTCATCCCGTAGATGAAATGGTATCGAAAATTGGGATTGATTTAGTGGGATATTGTCTACTAATTCAATTTTATGCTTATATCCCTTAGCACAACCGTAATCAAATTCATTCCAAGAAAAACAGGAATAAAATTCCTCTACTAAGTAATATAATTGCTGTTGTTGATGTGGCAACAATTCAGGGTTAACATTTACTCTATATTTATCATAACCTTCAGGAAAAGATTTCGTATCTACTGCATTAACTTGATGAACCTTATTGTTAGTGCTATTTTGTTTCTTGAAGTTGGTATCACTGATAACATTTTCGCCAGAACCCAAAACAATATCTTTTTTCAAGTAAAGTTTACTTTTGATAGGTTTAATCACAGAAATTATCGGATGACTTTCGTCTACAACTGATTTACGCACAAAAATTTCTGGCTGCGTATCTATTAACTCATTAGGAACTAATAAATTGCGAGTTCCTGCAAGATCATTTACTTTTTTCAACGTAACCTGAACACTTGAATTAGGAGGCAAAACAACAGAGCGAGCTACTAAAAATTGAGGTTTATATAATTTTGATATATGGTTAGAAATTTCATGAAAAGATACGTGTGGCGGCAATTCAACTCTTGGAGGAATACCAAATTTAACAAAACTAAAAGAATTCTTATTTTGATCAACCATTGCAAGATGATTTTTCAAAAAATCTTGGCCAATTATGCTATTATACGGAAAATTTTTATACATTCGAAAAGGATGCGTAAAATACTGTCCTCCTAATTTAAATTTAACTAAAGCGATTTGATCACTTTCTTGAGAATTTCCAGTGACGCCACGAATAAAAGTTGTTCCTTTGAGTATTTTATGCTTATTGCTTAAATTATTACCAGAAATTATTCTAACAGTGCTGCCTGAATCCAATAGAAATAAATGTGGCTTATTATCAATATATGCTTTAACATAAGGCAAATCAGCTTCATATTGAATAGGCACATAATATCGCTTACTATTTCTAACATTATTACACATATTATTGTCTACTTTATTCCTATTATTCAATTTAACATTCTCATTTACATTGACTGCATTGACAGAAGCAAGACGCTGCGAATGAGAGGAAGCAAAGGATGGAGTGGATGGATTTCTTCGCTCCAAACGCGAATGCTCATAAGATTGTATACACACAGATTTTCCTTTGTGAGCGTAAGAAACTTTCGCGAGCGCTGTTCGTTGCACCAGATGTTATAACTGGACTTTGATACCGTCTAACTGAGCTATCAATGTATTTTTTTCTTCAGGCTGACTTACAATTTCATTTTCGTTCTGAATATTAACACCTAAAGTATTTTCTTTTTGCTGTATAGCATTATTACCAACAGGATGTATATTGTATTCAACTGTTATTGCCAAGGACTTCGATTGCTGACTACGCATGCTGACAAGAAAATTAACTCTTTCCTCTAGACCTAAGAACTTTGCTAACTCAATAACAGTCTTATATGATTTTCTTACGACTACAGAATAAAATGAAGGCAATAACCCATCGATTATCAAGTTAATTTGTTCGGTCACTGGCATTTTCGGATCGTACTCGAGTATTAATTTCCACTTATGAAAAATGTAATCTAGGACAGATTCAGAATCTAATTGTTCTCTATTTCTCATTTCTTGCTCTAAAACTTGCGAAACTATATTATCTTCATAAGCCTCTATTAATTTCTTCTTGATCTGTACATACATGAGATTGTCATATTCTGCGGTTGATTGTAAAGCTAGCAGATAAGCACAAGCCCCATTTTCTAAACAATACGGCAACAAATGACGTTTCTGTACATCACGTAGGTTATGAAGGACAGAAAAATCCTCAAAATGACTAAAAAATGACTGAACTGACTCGTTCAATTTGCCGGAAAATTTGGGGGGTTCTACTAAACGATCTAAAGCAGAAGATATAGCACTAGTATTTTCCATTATATCTATTTTCAAATCACACTTATAATAAATATCTTACACTACTATATATATATATATATATATATATATATATATATATATCCAACACCAAAATGTAAATGACACTTCTTATATACTAACAGAAAGAGAGACAAAATATAATAACTTGGCAAAAATTTCTCTTCTCACCCACTTAATCATTCAACTAAGGAAAAATAAAACAAAAAAAAATTACTCTAACAGAGCAAATGAATAAACGTAGCGAGGGTGGGCTAAAAATAACTCTACTCAATTTCTCTCGACAAACTATAAATTACACTGTACAAATTACTCAAAATACATCGTTTCTACAGTTTGAAATCTCAAAAGTACCTGACTTATCTATCGAAATATTTAGAATCGTAAAATTTAATCGTAGAGTCGTAATCTATCGAAATTTTGGTATCGTAACAAAGGCGTAAGCCTCACAGCATCTCCATCCATGTGCCGGTGCTGTGCCATCAATTGTAGCTCAGAATAAACTCTAAAAATACTCATAGAATAAAGTAACTATTGGGGATGGAACTGATGGACAACACGGTACTTAACAACTAAATTATGATTGAATTTTAAATAAAATTCAAATGTTTCTAATTTTGAAAATGACTAGTTGGGGGAAAGGGTGAGAGAAAGAGAAAGGTTGTAATTAAGGAATAGGAATGAGCACTAGCCTGATAGATCCAACGAGACTGGCGTCGTCCTGGTCATCTGGAATGATGAATATCTGTCTCTGGAGAAGTCTGGATTAGCTGGAGACAGTCAACATCTGGATCTTAATCCTGTTGATCTGCAAGGGGCGTCGATAATGCGTCTCTACGATGACGTCCTTCTACATCTTCATTCTACTAGACTGCTGGAGCTTGATGAGTCTGCGGTGATAAACCAACAGAATGGTACTCTTGACTATGGAGCTGGTTATTCTCCAATGGTGATATCCGCTCCTCTCCGATGATCCTGCACCGATCCTAATCGTGTGTTGAATACCCCTGTTGTTCTGTTCCTCGTAGTTTTGTCCAGCTCAAGAATGATGACCTAAGAGTCCAATGAATCGGGAAGTATCAGGCTGTGCTTGAGGGTATGCGGAAAGGAAAGAAGGAAGCTAGTCGAGTTTATTAACAAAAATATGTTTACAACAGATGTCTGAAAATGTACAGTTCTAATCAAAGTTTCCTTTCAATGAGTTTTTCAAAAGTTCATGTTTCTTTATATCTAATACAGAGTTACTTCACAATACATAGCCAGTTAAAAAATAAAAGTTTGTAGAAAGGTTGTTTTTTGCCGCTCGTTGTGTGTACGTTTTTTAGCAGTAGCTAAGAATGAATGAAATTATGATAATATTATTAGTATAATTGGGTTTAATTCATTCAATAATTGTGATCATTCTGTGTATCATAGTAAATATTTTTTGTCATGACTGAATCATATAATGCATTTAGTCTTATATCAAAGCAAAGCTAATGATTGTTTTTTTTTAAAGCGAAATGAATTTGATTCATATTTTAAAATTGCCAGGCACCAAACGTATATTAAAAAGTTGTATTTAAAAAGAAATCGGGATTTTTTTTACACAAGCAGTCAAATAGAGTGAACTCGTTTTTTTTAATATTTTTTGAGATTTACGTTAAGAATAAATTTTAACAATTTTTTTCCATTTTTTTTCATAATTTCCAGCAAATTGAAATAGGATTTAATTCGTGATGTGAAATATCTACTATTCATTGGCTGTTAAATGATGATGTGTGTTCAGGTACTTTGGCCCGTTTAATACCTTTTTCCTCTCTTTCTAATACATAGATGTTTATACTAGATATAGAGTAGGAACAATTTTAATGTTAGTATAATTAATGAGGATACGATCAATTTTATTGTAGCAATTTTTGGATTAAAAAATCTAATATACTTCAATCAAACATTTTATTTTAGGAATTAGATGTGGAGAACTACATATAGTGTAGCCAAGCCCAAACTATCAGTTAACTCCGTATAATGTGCTTATTCCGTAGAAAATAGGAAAATTCGATTTAGGGTCCGTTCAAAACTTTTGTCGCCCCTGATTCAAAAACTAATTATTGGCCAAGATCGCAATCTTTTTTTATCCATTTTTTCCTAAAATACTTGTGTATATATTCGCAGCTCACTAAAATGAAACAATTATCAAGAGGAATATTATTATAAGGTTCTACTTGCACTGATTATTTTTTATTGTTTAAGTTTTACAGTTGTTGAATATTTTACAAATCTCCCTTGGAATAACGAAAAAATATTTTAAACTTTAACTATAATAAAGAATATTGTTATTATTTAAGTGGGGATCACAAATAATAATAATAATAATAATGATTCATGGGAAGAGTGTTCCAGTATGATCAGTGATTTAAAATTAGTAATAATAATAATAATAATAATAATAATGATAATAATAATAATAATAATAATAATAATAATAATATAATAATAATAATAATAATAATAATAATAATAATAATAATAATAATAATAATAATAATAATATGTAACGCACTAAAAGAAGAATTTTTAAAATTAACTAGTCTATTATTACTATATTATTATTATTTTTAGAATTATTATTGGTATATTGTACATTATTATTAGTATATTAACTCCTACTTTAACTTCTTATTTCACGAAATATAATTTAAATAATAAAGACCACAGTCACTACTAGTATATATTATGCATACATCATATATTATGCATACATCTGTTTACATTATGCATAAAATATACAAGACAGATACACTATTTCACTTTCACACTACACACATTTTTCAAAGTTTGAAATATAGATGTAAATTTTGCATGTTAAATTAACAAAAACAGTGGTTTTGAAACAATGTTATCACGGGATTTTAACCAATGCTTTTACTTTTCTAAAATCATTTTCCATATCTGTATCAACTTTCCTTTTGATATGCATCACATTTGAATTTATGATACTGAAACATTGTTTGATTAAATTAGTTTAGGATTATTCTCAAAATACTGATTAATTCCAAATACTTTTCTTCGAAACTATTATGCAAGTGTTCTCTATTGAACCGTGCACTATCAACGTGACAATTGCCATGATAGTGACATGAATATCATCCCAATACCTGAACAGCCCATTGAAATAACATTATTTGATTTTAGTGTAACTGATTACATAAATTAGTTTCAGTGAGTACTCTGTTAATACTAATTTCGCTCATTTTCCATTTCGTTACAGAAGAAGAGTTCTTCCAATTGTGATGGGTGCTCGACCTGAAGACTATGCTCGCAGCGCTCCCTACGAGTCCTATATTCACGTTGATGATTTCGAATCCCCTAAAGAATTGGCGGACTATCTACATATGCTAGATAAAAATGATACCATGTACAACGAGTATTTCCAATGGAAAGGAACAGGAGAGTTCATCAACACATATTTCTTCTGTAGGCTATGTGCCCTGCTTCACGATGACTTCCCAAATAAACACTACCGCGATATTAATGAGTGGTGGAGGCCCTCGGGGACTTGTATCACAGGATCCTGGAGGAAAAGTGAGAGCAAAAAATCGAACGGATAATTAAAAATATGGTTTTATAGAAAGAATTTTTGATTTCTTTCTTTTTTTCCAAGTCCGTTTGTCCAAAGAATTATGAACATCACTTCTGTTCTAGGAAGCGACTTAAAAAACATCCTATCATTTAAGATTTATATACATATAAGAATCATCGAACGGGGAAATACTAAAACTTACTAGGCTCCTCGTACTCTCAATCTTCTCAGATCACTACCACTCGGCTCAGACGCAACTGTGATACGTCACCAAAAACATAATAGATTGTGCAGGAGATTACGAGTATCTTTATATAGATATAAGTATTAAAATATCTATCTGTATAAATATATAAATAAGGTCAAGTATATGTATATATGACAGAACATATATATGTATATGTAGTTACATGTTATATATATAGCGAAAAGAGAAACATTTTAACTCAAGAAGATAAATAAAACTTATGACGCGCAAGGTTTTAAAAAGAACGAGAAAGAAAAATACGTTGAACAAGCTCTGTGATATTTGGTCTTCATAAGTTGAGGAGTTCAAGTCATTAAGTCACTTAAGGATGATGAGTATTGTGGATATACAAGGGATGAGTCGCATCAATTGTACAAGGGAAAGCACCAAAAATAAATTAAGTAAATAGAAATCACATAATAAGTATTAACTAGAGAGCACATATACAATAATGTGATTTGAACACAACAAAAGATTACATGAAAAAACAAGAGAAAACAGTTCCAAATTGACACTTTTAAACACAGAAGAAAACAAAACTTAAATCTTCTTAAGGATTAGTTCCAATATAGCACTTTTTTCTCAGTGACTTATACATAACCAGTTATAAAATAAAAGTTTGTAGAAAGTTTGTTTTTCCCGCTCGTTGTGTGTACATTTATTAGCATTAGATAAGAATGAATGTAATGATGATAATATTATTAGTATGATTGGGTTTAATTCATTCAATAGTTGTGATCATTATGTGTATCATAGTCAAATATTTTTTGCCATGACTGAATCAAATAATGCATTTAGTCTCATATCAAAGGAAAGCTAATGATTGTTTTTTTCAAAAGTGAAGTGAATTTGATTCATATTTTAAAATTGCCAGGCACCAAAAGTACTGTTACGATGCTATACGTCGGAGGTCCCTGGTTCGATTCCAACGACAGACTTTTGGATTTACGTCATCTACTTCGCTGGATTATATTTATTTTTTTCTTTCCTCGGAAAGTTCAATTATGTAGTCTCAAGCTTCCTAGAAGCATATTTGTATACCTTTGTGTTTTATTAAAAGATAAGTGCAATAGCAGATTCCTTTAACCTCATATAAAGTCACTACCCTTGTTTGTTTTCCTACCTTTGTGCAACTTATCAACTTTCTACTTGTGTCTGGCTACGTTTCCATTTCTTGGCAGTGTCACTAGTCTGCGTTTGAGGACATTGCTCACATACAACTTATTTGTACATATTTCGAGCGCCAGTTAGCTCTTCTCTAGCTGACTCATTCGATTGCCTCAACTAAAAGTTATTGTCTGGTAACTACGTCAACGATTATTAAGTGTGTATTTTGTATTTTCTACTTTTCGCTGAGGTTTAGCTTTGCACTTGAAATTCCTCAGAAAGTACAATTCAGGATCAGGAGGTGAAGTCCCCAGCGTGTGAGGTCTTCGACTCTCAAACGTTTTGACTCATGTGACGTCACGAACACGATGTTAGGAGAAGGTGAGTTATGGAGTGACCATATTTGGTATTGAGGAAATCAGGAGGTGTGGTTTGAGGCCTCAGTCCGGGAAACAAAACTGGATGGTGAGTGTTTCTCGGGGCACTTCGTTTGGAGTTGGAAGAACAGCAACGAGCCAGCGAGAGAGGGAGGAGAAGAATGGAGTTACTAACTTTGAAGAAGGTACTGTTTATTTCGTCGAAACAATAAGTGACTACGCCAGACTAATTACTCTTTTACTTAATTGTCCTTACCCTATCTGCTGCACTTTTAAAAGCACATTTGAGTATGAGTTATGATTTCTAAATACCATGAGCTACATTTCCCACATGCTTTAGTTGTAGAATTATCTTTCGGATGAGATTTATTTTTATATTCCAGCGCTAGTTGCTGGTGGTGGAGAAGATACCCCAAAATCTAGTCATCTATCGGTCTCATAATGACCAAAGGGATAGATGAAGTCAAGCTAAACATAACTACTATTTAGTCTTGTTTCATGATGGAGATGCTTTAGGTTTGATCTCTGTAGTACCTGTGCAGCTGGGTTAAAAAAATGGCGTTTTCACTTTTTTGTTCTGACTACATTTATTTGGAGATTATTTTTATATGTTGCGTTACTTTGCTGAGGACAATGTGTTTTTATCTGATTTTTGTGATGATTTAGATGCTACTGAATTTTTTGAGCCGATTATTACATCATCTCCGGGTCGCATACATTTTACGCGACAATGTTTTGATAAGATTATAAAGCAATTACAATTTACGCATTCGCTTTCGAGTATTGACACTGTTTCTTCATTAGATTCTTACAGGTTTGAGTTTACTGTAGACATGGCTGTTGGGGGAAATCAGGATAATATTGGCATTTTGAGTCATATTCTTCGGCCAGAACCATTTTTTGGACGTATGGGCGATGATATTGTTCGCTATATCGATCAATTTGAAGTATTGGCTCAGGTAAATAATTGGACAGACGTAAAGAAAAAATGGATTCTGGGTTCGCTTTTAAAGGGGTCAGCAGCCTATTGGTTTGACACTACGTCAAAACAAGCAGATTTTCCGGAGTTGTCATACGAGCAGTTTAAACAGAAGTGAATAGCTGCTTTCAAGGACGCGCTTTTGCCTCAACTTACAGAACAGGAAATGCGGATGCGAGAACAAAATGAGGGAGAGAGTATTCTATCATACGTTTACGCGAAGCGTAATTTAATTTTAGTAACGATAAGAACGCGCCAGTAGCTAAGCAAGTGCAGTTAATAATCGATGGATTATCTCCGGAGTATATGAGATTGGCAATAAAAAAACAATATGTTACTGTTGAAGCTTTAGTGCAAGATTTGTTGGACGAGGAGAAGGCACGCGTGTTGTTGGAAAGAAAAGCAATTGAAAAGCTGATTAAGAAAAATCCGTTATTAGCAAATTCTCAGTTAATGCAATGTAATCCACCTGAGAATACTCAAGTTCAATCGGTTTTTGTTCCGCAAAGTTAGCTTTCCCAGGCTGTAGTACGGACTTTGCCCTCTCAAGCTACGAATACACGGGAAACTGATCAGGTTAAAGATCAGCTGGCTGCTATACAAAAGCAATTAACGCAATTGTCTTTGCAAGCAGAAAATAAGAGGACAGATGATCAACGTTCGTTTTCGAGACGTAATACTAATAATAACAATAGTAATAACAATTATGGACGTAATTATAATAGACGGGGCAATGGCCAACGGTTTCAGCAAAATCGTTCCCGGGGTGGTCAGAATAACAATGCAGGGAATAGGACACAGCAGAGGGGTCCTATTATTTGTCATAAATGTGGAAAAGAAAACCATATTGCCACCCACTGTAGAAGTAATTTAAACTGATCAATAGAGTTGATGACGCAGGGCCATCAGCTCTTCAACGTCTTAAAGTCCCTATTCAGATTGATCGTGCGCTTCCTCATGTTAATGTTACTATTAATGGGAAAGAGAGTCCTTTATTATTGGATTCTGGATCACAGGTGTCTTGTATTGGTCAGGCCATGGTCCCGCGTTTTGCTAAAGTTCAAGCAACACATAGTTTTTTGAAAGGCGTGACAGAGAATACTTTGTCTGTTAACAAGATAGTTTTGGTTCGATTCAAGCTTGGATCTCAAGTTTTTTGCCATCCTTTCCGGGTTATCCCAGCATATTCCCCCCACCCATATTGGGGCAGGATTTTTTATTGGCCCATAAGGCAAATTTAAATTTACATGATTTATGTTTGGAAGTTACGCGGTTTGGTAGGATTCCTAAATTTACTCTGCCCACGGACAGTACAGTTAATTCTGTGTCTAACGAATTTGCAACGCTCGTATCTCCTGTGTATAAGGTTTTTTCGTCTGTTTGGTTGCCCCCACGTTCGCGAACTTGTGTTAAAGTGAAGAAATGTTTTGATTTATTGGGAAATAGAGATGATTTGGTACCTAATAAGTTCGTAGTGGGTGCTGTACATGTTTTATTAAGAGATACTGCGGTTGACAACGTAAATTCACATATTTGGGTTTCGAATCCTACTGACAAGCAATTTTTGCTATGGAAGAATAAAGTTTTAGGGCATGCTGTTCTGAATAGGGAAGAACATTTTTGTAGTAATGTTACAGAAGATACTGGTCTTCAAAAGTCTCAATCTGATAAATTTGATTGTACCAGGGTGGATGTGAACCCTGAACTCTCTGAACATGACAGACAACGATTTTATGATTTAGTTACGGAGTACAGAGATGTGTTTAGTTGGTCCCCGGACGATTTTTCAAAGGCACGGGACTATGTTCACGAATTTCAGTTAAAGGATGAAGACCCAGTATACATACGCCAGTTTCCCATCCCGTTCCATCTTCGTGATGCTGTTCACGAGCAAGTTGAACAGTTACTTAAACAAAACGTCATTCGTCCTTGTCATAGTAGTTACAATAATCCCATCATATTAGTTAAGAAAAAAAATGGATCTTGGAGGTTCGTGGCAGATATGAGATTTACGAATGCTAAGATAAGGCCTATTAATTTTCCTGTACCACCAATTCAGGATATATTAGTGCGTTCTAGTGGTAAAAACCTGATTTGTTCGACAGATCTTTCGCAAGGATTCTTCCAAGTGCCTTTGTCTGAAAAAAGTCAATTAGTAACTGCTTTTTCAGTTCCTGCACTTAAGCAATACTGTTTCACTTCCATTCCTATGGGAGGAGTTACTTCTCCAGCGACGTTAAATATTTAATGAAACTAACACTAGAAGGATTAGATGAAAATAAAGTATTTTATTATCTCGATGATATTTTGTGGTCAGACGATACGATAGATGCCATTATTAATACAACACGTGAACTATTTGAACGATTAAGACTCAGAGGTTTGAAAATATCTCCTGAAAAAACCAAATTAGGCCATTTTTCATTGGAAATATTGGGTCACCGCGTCTCTAAGCGTGGTATTTCTATTTCTGAACGTATTACTGAATCGATTCAAAATTATAGACGTCCAAGAACACAAAAACAATTGAAAAGTTTTTTAGGGTTGTGTTCATTTGTTAGAAACCACGTTGCCAACTTTTCGTCTATAGCGGAGCCATTACAGCGTCTCTTGAAAAAAGAATGTTCCATATAAATGGACGAGTGAACAACAACAAGCTTTTGAGAAGCTCAAAAAAGTGATCTTGTCTGCGCCTACTCTTATGAAATTTCATCCAGAAAGAGACGTGTACGTCGTCACGGACGCCTCACAACGCGGTTTAGCTGGGGCAGTCCTGCAACCTGAAAGTGATAAAAAAGATGCTCCTTTGGTTCCAATAGCCTACTGTTCTCGTGCTGTAGGGCCACACGAGAGATCATATCACCCATTTCATTTAGAATTAGCAGCTTTGATCTTTACGCTAAGACGCTTTAGATATTTTTTATTAGGACGTCACTTTTATTTGCGTACCGATTGTAGATCACTGGTTTTTTTACGTCAAACTAAGAATTTGGCTAAATTTTCTCGAATTCTTGCGGAGTTGCAGACCTATAATTACACTATTTCTCATATTTCGGGTGCTTCCAATAGTCTTGTAGACAGTATTACTCGCCATGTAGATTGCACAAGAGACGAAGCGGATGAACAGAAGAATCTAGAAGATCCCCGGGTCTTTACTATAGAAGAAGATGATAAGTTAAAGGAAGAACAGCGGGAGGATTCCTGTTACAAAGATATCATACTCTTTTTAGAAGGGAAAATACCGCAAAATTATGATATTGAACGACAGGCACTGCGATATGAGATGAAGGATGGTTTGTTGTACCGAAAACATAGACGTCCAACTGGTACACAGTTGTTGGTAGCTATTCCTGCTTCCTTACGAGAGAAAGTGTTTCAGTCAGCTCATAGTTCTTCATTGGGTAGTTCACATTCAGGATTTACAAAAACATATAATTTGTTGTTAAATTCAGTATATTTTCCATACATGAAAAAGTTCGTCATCGAGTGATGTAGAAGCTGTCAGGTCTGCCAACGTTTCAAAAAGGTACCGGGTTCGCCTCCTGGTGTTTTACTAACTATGCCTAGCGTGCCTCCTTTCTTTCGTATTGGTATTGATGTAGCTGGGAGGTATTCTGATGCCAATATTCTGCGGCACAAATATTTAGCAATCGCAATAGACTACAATACTCGTTACGTAGTAACGGCTACGTTGGGTGAACAGACAGCCGCTGCTTTGACAGATTTTTTGTACAATCATGTAATTTTACGCTTTGGTCTGTTCAAAGAAGTGATTTTAGATAGATCTACGGCGTTTACTAGTTCTTTGTTTCAAGAACTATGTAATATTTTAGATATTAGAATGAACTTTGTTAATCCTTACTTTCACCAGACCAATGGTCTTGTTGAGACTTCTGTCCGCCATATTGAAGCACTATTGAAAAGGAAAGTGGATCCTAACAATCATGGTAGTTGGGTGGATCACGTGCCAGCCGTCATTTTTGCTCATAATATCACTGTGAACCATTCCACGTCATTTAGCCCATTTAAACTGTTACACGGAGTGCATCCTTATTTAGAACACCAGGCTATCATTAATGGACCATGTGTACACAGTGTGAATCAAGAGCGTCTAGCCACTCTTGTTGACATTAGAGAACAGGCTCAGGATAAACTTTTTAATCGATTTCGTACTTCAGAGAGATCTTACAATAAACATCATAGATCCGTACAGTTCACGGAAGGACAGCGTGTATGGATTTTTGACCCTTCAAGACGGAGAGGTAATGCCAAAGCATTTTCAGGATTATTTTTTGGACCTGCTGTTATTGTACGAAAAGATTATGAAAATGCTTATTTTGTGAAATACAAAACTTCAAAGGGAAGAGAAAAAATTGAGTCGATTGCCATTGCTAGACTTAAACCGTATTACCCGGATGTAACCCCAGAACCGATGACAGGCGAGGAAGAAGAAGAAGAAATACGTGAAATGCAAGTGATAAATGTTGCCAAAGATTATTCTGATCATAATATAGAGTTTAACCAGCTAACATTCACCACTGCACTCAGTGATCCCGTGCAAATTCAGCGAGTTGTGGATGTGTTGCAGCTTCCAACTTTAATGGATTCGTCTCAGAAATTCGCATACAAGAAGCCATTATATAGTTATAATGTGGACATTAACAGGAAAGTGAGTGTATATTATGGTAATATTGCGGATCTGAAGTGTGACATCGTGGTTAATGCAGCGAATGAGACCCTTACTCCCTTGTCTGGAGTCGACGGAGCTATTCACAGAGGGGCAGGGAAGGAACTAGCTGAAGTTTGTAAAAAGCTAGGTTCGTTAAAACCTGGTGAAGCTAAGATATCTTCGGCTTTTAATTTACCAGCGGAATATGTGTTATTTACTTGCGCGCCTAGAGATAATAATAAGAGAATTTTACGACAATGTTACACGAATTGTCTACAACGCGCTTTGGAGAATAATTGTCGGACGATAGCGTTCCCTAATTTGGGGACTGGGAAATTTAATTTTGATAAGTTTCAGGCAATGAAGATTGCTTTATCCACGATTCGAAATGTTCTGGAAGCTAATTTGCAAGATTTCGATCGCATTGTGCTGTGTATTTTTGATAAAGAGAACCGGAAATTATATGAAAATAATATGTTTGCTTATTTCCCAGTGCGGATTAAAAAAAAGACAGTGGTTAGTAGCGCATATATGAAGGTTAGTAGAGTTCTTACAGCTATTCTTACCTACATGTATTACTAATGAGTTAAAAGAAAAAAAATCGCTAATGTTTCACATATTACTGTATGACGCTCGCACGGCACTGTATCACGCACACACTCTCACTGATCACTAGTCTTCGGTTATATAGATCCTGGACGAGAAGTTTACCGTTCACTTACCTGGAAAGGAAAAAAAGAAATTTAATTTGGATATTTATTATACTTTGATTTGACGTTAGTCTATTTTCTATTCAGATCATAAGCTAAAAAAATACCAATTATGACATTTTTATACTAGCTGGTCTAGTACTTATTTTATTTATTTATTTATTTTGCAATTTTCATTATGACTATTTTACTCGAGTACAATTGCGTAGATCATGATCTATATATATATATATATATATATATATATATATATATATATATATATATATATATATATATTACATGTTTACCTAATTGTGTATTTTACCCTTGTCTGTGACGTTTGAATTTCACTGAATTAAGACTTTAAACTGCAGTTTTCCTATTTTTGACATTAGTTTTCTCTATTTTGATATTAATTTCCTGATTATGACGTATTTTTTTAAATCCTAATTTAGTCTATATGCGCATTCTATGATATAAGTTTTGGTTAGTTGTGTTACTAATTACAATATATACCTGTTTGACTGTCGATTTTAGTGTTATTTTTATTATAATTATGTCTTTATGACTGCTACGTTATGGTTTTTAAGTAATTTCAACATTTTATGAGAAGTATAGCAGTTTAATTTAATCGTACTAAGCTGAGTTATTTTGGTTGAATGCATCTATTTGTTTTATTATTTAATGAATCAAGTTACACAATGGTAGTTGAGATACATATACATATACATATATATATATATATATATATATATATATATATATATATATATATATATATATATATATATATGCATTGCATACGTTAACGCACTTGAATTTTATTTGAGTTTTGTTCTGAGTTTAATTTTATTTATTTATTTTGGGTGTTATATGTGTGTTCGTCTGTATTTTTTACAGATGATCCTGGTTTCATCCATTGCCTTTGGTACTTCTGCCAATTTTGATGTGTCGATTTCAAGTGGATTTTTTTAATGAGTTACATGGCCACATATTATACCAATATGCTATTCCCATCATGTTTAACGTAAATTTCACTTTTCCGCAATCCCTGCCTGCGTCTTCTTTATTTAAATCATTACACTGTGCCGATAATTCTTTGTATTCTATTCAGACATCCTCTTTAGCTCATAGTCTTGACGCATTACATTCACATATAGCGAGTAATTTTTTGAAAATTAATGAACCTTATAGATACCGAGAACATTCGCGTTCTAAGAGAGGTATTGCTATTTTAGGGAATCTTTTTTCATTTTGCTGTAACGTGGCTACCCAAGGACAGTTATCGTCTTTTCAGAAGAAACAAGATAAATTAGAATCTACAGTTATTGAACTAAGACAGCAGTTACTGAGGAATTCTGTGTATATTCAGAATGCGTCTGTTGAATTAACGAATTTCCAAGCGAAATTAGGTAAGAATTTTCAAAAGATGGAAGTTTTTTCTAAAACATTGTTGGATCAATCGAAATTTTTGGCCAGGACCTTAGAAAATTTATCAAATAAGGACCGGGAGTTTTTGGAAGTTTTTGCGATTTTGGGTGAATTATATCAGTTATCGATGCACATTTTGAAAGTATTAGAATTTCAGCGTTACCAAACGTCCATTCAAAGCTGCCGAGCAGGGAAGTTAGATCCCGTATTGGTGCCTTATGAAGTATTGCAAGCTCAGCTTCACATTTTACAGGAATCTATAACTAAACAACGTATGATTTTGGCTATTCCTGCTGAAGATATTATAGTTTGAAATTACTTTCGTGCATTATTACTGATAATTACATTTTTGTGCATTTTAAAGTGCCACACTTAGAGAACAAGATGTGAAATTTAAATTATTTTCAGTTAAGGCCATTCCATTTGGTTATCATAACCAAACATGTTCAATTAGTATTTCACCCAGTTATGTTATCTTTCAGTGTCATATTTTAGCCCTACCAATTACTGGATCAGACCTTTTGTCATGTAATTTGCAAGTTTCACCCTTATGTAAAATCCCATCGCATGTTTCTGTGTCCTCTCATTTAGCGCAATGTTTATATAAAGGATATTTTGGTATAACTGTCCATGATATAATTTCATCTTGCTCTTATATTTGTCATGAGAATTCTCAAAGCCAATTGCTGGAATTACAACCACATACTTATGTTTTAACTCATCCGCCTGCTACGGTTCAATTAGTGACTGGTACTAACACTAAACTTATAGACATTACAGATAAAGCTAAGTATGGTTCGATTATGATTAAATTACCTTGTGGTACGACATTAAGAGTTAATAGCCATTTATTTGCGAAAGCCGTCTTTCCTTGTTTTCAAACGGAATTAGTTACGCCTACTGTAGTGCATTTATTTCCGGCTTTCTTGTCTGCCAATAGTTTTGTTCACCTTAATCAGAAATTTAAAACTCATGAAGTTTTCAATTCCTCAAATTTATTAAATCTCAATTGACACTATTCTTTACCTCATCTAAATCTTTCTAGCTATTCTGTCGCTTCGGTGGTTCCCTATACTCCAATTTATTATAGAGACAATTTTATTCCTATTTTTCTCGTGGTTTGGAATATTATTTTGACATTAGCCATAGGTTACTTATTATATAAACAAGGTTTTTTCTTGTGTACTCTTTGTATGAAAGGCGCTAGAGCAGAATCTATGTCTTTGGATCAAGATGTGTTGTGGATCATTGTTCATATTGTGGAAATTTTATTACTGTTGTTAGCAGTTTTTCTGTTATTTAAAATTTATAAGCGACGCCCCATGTTACGTCGAAATCCTAAAGTTTTTAGAAGTGCTAGCCTGCCTCCACCCCCTCCACCAACTACTAGTGAAAGCAATAGAACTAATGTTCATCCTTCGCCTTCAGTTTGTTATTTACATGACTATATAACATATTATTGATATTTATTGGAACTTACTGCAACTTGGGATTAGGTATTATTATTAGAGAGATATTTATAGGCGTTGATATAATAACTTTGTATTAACATTGTACAGTTGTATTGCGACATATATATTTTAAGAATTCGTAGTGGCATATGATGCATCAGTATTTTGATTATATTATTTGAAGGATATTGAGATTATAGTTACCTTGTGGAAATCCTTGGATGCATTGAAGCCTACGTCCCATTGCTGGATTCAAGTAGTATTTCTGGAAAGAGAAGGAAAATGTAGACGTGGATTAGTATGATCTTTATTGTATATGCATATTTTGTATAGACTTTGAATTTAATGTGATTAGAAGAAACAAAGATATTTATTAAGAATAATACTACATAATTTGTATGCTACGACAGATCGTATTTTATTTACATTATAGACTGTGATTTTATTAGTGTTTAAACTTCTACCTCTGACTACGAACATACTTTTCACTTCCAATGCTTCGTCTGGACTTATTTTGTCTTTCTGATATGGATTACAATTGAGAAATCTACGCCTCAGCCTTGCTATTGGACATGGAAGTTTCTCGCCTAGTGGATTTAACTTATTGTGATCTTCGATCCTGCCGACTGGTTGTTGTTACGTCGCCCCGAGCAGTGGTTTCAACTTGGATATTTCACCTGGACATCTTCACTTATAGGCCGCGTTAGGTTAGGAGTAGTTTGGTGGTGGTCTGTCGTGTCCTATTTTTCTTGTCGGCAAGTGCGAATATGGACCGCGATAAGTCCATTTCTATGGACACCGTGAAGATTAAATCCTTCATGGTTCAATTTTCTTAAGATTAATAGGACCACTCTTTGCCCCCGGTTTTGTTCCGCCAACATTCTGTGCTATTCTATGGGTAGTTACCTAGTTATGCGTAAATTATTAAGCTTTGTCTTCCAGTAGAGTGAGATCTACATTAGAGACTTTACATTGTGGATTATTTATTTCATTCTATATTAAAAAACTTTAGTGCAAGGCTGATTGGATTTCAATTAATTATTTTTTTTATTATTACTGCCCTTCGTTTGCTGTATACTATTATTAACTTTACTTTAAGTAAGGAAAGTCAAACATAATAGAAATATTATCATTACTTTTCTTTTTAAGTTTGCTTGGGCTTTACACATTTTTATACCGGATTTGTTTCCGTTTACTTTGGCTTATTTATTATTCCATCCATATCAATTTCTTTTTTTTTCCTACTTCAAGACTATACATATATTTATAGTGTAATATTGTTTTTTTGTTGTTGTTGTATATTTGTAGGACTTACCTTAAATTATTTTTATTTTTCTCTCCCAATTTTTTTTAACTTTCCTTTGTTTTTTGTTTTCGCTGCTGTATGAGAGATGTCGCACTTTCGCTTATTTGAGAACTTGTCGCCTGCCTGGATGCATGGATTCGTCGTCCGTTACCGCCTATGCCATCTAGTGTTTTTTCTCTTAACTTCGAAGTCCTGACTAAGTATGCCTTTAGGTTTGTTTTTTTTTCTATTTTTTGAATATTGAGAAAAATATGAATGTATACTTACATGTGTTTTTTAAGTTTCTTTTAGATGCCGATGATTGTTCTAGATCTTCCATGTATTCAGCTCTTAGACTCAATCATCTTGTTTGCGGGGAGGGCATGTTACGATACTATACGTCGGAGGTCCCTGGTTCCATTCCAACGACAGACTTTTGAATTTACGTCATCTACTTCGCTGGATTATTTTTATTTTTTTTCTTTCCTCGGAAAGTTCAATTATGTAGTCTCAAGCTTCCTAGAAGCATATTTGTATACCTTTGTGTTTTATTAAAAGATAAGTGCAATAGCAGATTCCTTTAACCTCATATAAAGTCAATATCCTTGTTTGTTTTCCTACCTTTGTGCAACTTATCAACTTTCTACTTGTGTCTGGCTACGTTTCCATTTCTTGGCAGTGTCACTAGTCTGCGTTTGAGGACATTGCTCACATACAACTTATTTGTACATATTTCGAGCGCCAGTTAGCTCTTCTCTAGCTGACTCATTCGATTGCCTCAACTAAAAGTTATTGTCTGGTAACTACGTCAACGATTATTAAGTGTGTATTTTGTATTTTCTACTTTTCGCTGAGGTTTAGCTTTGCACTTGAAATTCCTCAGAAAGTACAATTCAGGATCAGGAGGTGAAGTGCCCAGCGTGTGAGGTCTTCGACTCTCAAACGTTTTGACTCATGTGACGTCACGAACACGGTGTTAGGAGAAGGTGAGTTATGGAGTGACCATATTTGGTATTGAGGAAATCAGGAGGTGTGGTTTGAGGCCTCAGTCCGGGAAACAAAACTGGATGGTGAGTGTTTCTCGGGGCACTTCGTTTGGAGTTGGAAGAACAGCAACGAGCCAGCGAGAGAGGGAGGAGAAGAATGGAGTTACTAACTTTGAAGAAGGTACTGTTTATTTCGTCGAAACAATAAGTGACTACGCCAGACTAATTACTCTTTTACTTAATTGTCCTTACCCTATCTGCTGCACTTTTAAAAGCAAATTTGAGTATGAGTTATGATTTCTAAATACCATGAGCTACATTTCCCACATGCTTTAGTTGTAGAATTATCTTTCAGATGAGATTTATTTTTATATTCCAGCGCTAGTTGCTGGTGGTGGAGAAGATACCCCAAAATCTAGTCATCTATCGGTCTCATAATGACCAAAGGGATAGATGAAGTCAAGCTAAACATAACTACTATTTAGTCTTGTTTTAGTACATTAAACAGTTGTATTTGAAAAGAAATCGGGATTTGTTTCTTTTGACACAAGCAGTCAAGTAGAGTGAACTCTTTTTTTGATTTTTTGAGATTTACGTTAAGAATAAATTTTAACAATTTTTTCCAATTTTTAATAATTTCCAGCAAACTGAAATAGGATTTAGTTCGTGCTGTGAAATATCTACCATTCATTGGCAATTAAATGATGATGTTTGTTCAGGTACTTTGGCCCGTTTAATACTTTTTTCTTCTCTTTTTAATACATAGATGTTTATACTAGATATAGAGTAGGAAAAATTTTATTGTTAGTATAATTAATGTGGATACGATCAATTTTATTGTAGCAATTATTGGATTAAAAAATCCAATATACTTCAATCAAACATTTTATTTTGGGTCTTATATGTGGAGAACTACATATAGTGTAGCCAAACCCAAACTACTAGTTAACTCAGTATAATATGCTTATTCCGTAGAAAGGAAAACTCGATTTAGGGTCGGTTCAAAACTTTTGTGACCCCTGACTCAAAAACTAATTATTGGCCAAGATCGCAATCTTTTTTCATTCATTTTTCCCAAAATTCTTATATATATATTACTATAAGAAAAAGATTATTATAAGATTATACTTGTATTGATTTTTATTATTATTTAGTTTTTACAGTTGTTGATTTTTATACAAATCTTCCCTTGAAATAACGAAAAATTTTTTAAACTTTAACTATAATAAAGAATATTGTTTTATTTAAGTGGGGATCACAAATAATAATAATAATAATAATAATAATGATACATGGGAAGAGTGTTCCAATATGATCAGTGATTTGAAAGTAATAATAATAATACTAATAATAATGTGATAATAATAGTAATAATAATATGTAACGCACTGAAAGAATAAGTTATTAAATTAACTAGTATATTATTATTATTATTATTATTATTATTATTATTATTATTATTATTATTTACAATTGATAATAGTAATTCCTTTATAATGAATGCTTTATGAAAAGCAAACTCCTTTTTTCACTTATAACATTCCAAGGCATGTAAACCATGCATGTATAGTTTTCAGCTTGGTACTTTTTCACAAATATTTGCACAAATGTTGCGAAAGCTAAAGAACAATATTAAATACAGGACTATTATAGTGTAGTGAAGAATATGCGCAGTAATTCTGCTGCTTTTTTCTTGACATAGGTAGCGCATGTAAAACAATTAATAGAAAGTAGTTTCTTTAAAATATATCATTATTCTTATACTTGTATACCGACAAAAAAATTACTGGAAATGTATGCATCTAAATGAGGTAGGTTTAGTTATTTTTTTAGTGATGCGATCAGTTTTTATGGTCAAAGATTATTTAGTTACAGTATATCTTTAGAGTCTGTCTCTTCACTAATTGTGCCATGAGAAAATTAGTAAATTAAACTTGTGCGTAATTAAGCATGGTGATTTTATTACAAAGAAGGTAAAAAGTTATACATATAAAATACCATAGAATGTGTTTATTTTCATAATGAAAAGGATCACGCACTTGAATTATCAATTTCGCCCGGTAGATGTCATTGCTGGGTGGTGTTGCTGCCATCTATCAGTGCGATGTGTAACTTCTACTACTTTTACTTCAATAGTAGAAAATGGTGCAGCGGTGGCCCAGTGGTAGAGCGTTCACCTTAGGTGTGTGCGGGGCTCTGGTTCAATTCCAGCTCGCTCCAGGTAGGTTTTATCATATATTTGTGTAAATGCAACACTAAATTCCCCATCATTTAAATCAATGGTTTGTGCTAATTTAACGCGAAATGCACCTGTAGTATTATTATCAAAAAGTTTACTACTGGCATTTTGAAGGAAGAGTAACGTAAAAGTCATGTGCAAAGTTTGAATTCATCTTGCACACTGAATAGAATCTGATCTAATCCACGAATTCATACTTACGGATATCCCAACTATTTTACAAACATCCACCCATTTTTACGTTTTAATACTTTTTCAAATAGATAACTTTTCTTTGAATTTATAATTACTTTTTGTAATTCTTGTGCATAAAATATTCCTTTAATTACTTCACCATTCCAATCTTTTAATACATAAGTCACAGGATTAGATTTAATACATTTATCTACAATAAATAATTCTTGCGACCATTTACTTAAATATCCAATATATGTTTATATACTAACACGAACATAATCACCCGGACTAAATTTACAACTTGTATTCTTTTTATTTACTGTATTTCCGTATAATGTTTCACACACTTGATTCACATTGGAGTCATTTACTTCTGCAGGCGCCATTTTAATACTTGAATGATATGATTGATTATAATTATTGACAATTTGATCTAAGACATTAATATAACGATAAGTATTCTTTGCAGTAAAATAACAATACAATTTTTCTTTTAATGTTCTTATTAAACGTTCTGCTGAAGCACGTTTAATTTCAGAGTGAACATTATAATGATCAATTTCATATTCTTTAAACAATTGTTTTACATGGCAATTATAAAATTCTGAACCTAAATCAGCTTGTACATTAAACACGTTTTTTATATATGTTTGATAATTATATCAATTTACATACTATATTCTTTCCAATATTTAAATAAATTAGATACTGCTTTAGGACTGGATGATTTTCTTATTTTACGAATACGTTGTCTTTTACTAATACTACTACTACTAATATTAAGTTTTGATGCTGGTGTGCCAATAAATTCTTTAGGAACATTAAGATCTTCTAATAAATTTTTAAATTCATGAATTCCTATAGGGTTTCTGGAATATTTTCTTGTACGAACAATATCATTTACTAAATCTATAATATTTGAACCAGGTATTCTTTTTCCTTGGATACGTACTATCCCAGACTTATCCCACTGAATTTTATCAGAATTTGTTATCCGCTTTAATAACAAATCTCTTTTCTTACGTAGTGTTTTCGGTACTGATTGTAAAATGTCTGATACAAATGGTAAAATAGAAGTATTGTTATCATGTTTGAAAGCAGATGATTTTTCCTCTTCATCCTGAATAACAGGTAATGTAATAGGTTTATGTGAAAAAGAAGATGTATATTGTAAATAACGATGCAAAGCTTGCTGATATAATTTCCATTTTTGTTGCACACTAAGATCATGACGTTTTAAAATATTATTCGTTTCTTCATCTAAATGTTATTGATGTGAATCTATAGATTTAAGATTGGACCGAATTTCATGTAATGCATTTTCAGGAACTAAAATCATTTTAAGTAATTCTGACATGATGATCGACTAAAAATACTACTGCCTACTGCTGCTAGAAGTGGTCCCAAAATTAATGGTAGAAGCGCACCACCTTTTTGTAGTAACAACTTTTTCTTGTTTAATGCTGTACGTTGATGAGATAAAGCGCGCAAGATCTTTTTATGTCTACGTAATCGTTGCTTCTGGCGCTTATTTAAAGGGATGTTTCCTTTTATTGTATTTTTAGCTACTTGAGAAATTGTTCTTATTAAATCCTCTGAAGCATTTTGTAAAATTTGTTTGCGTTTTGTATTCTTGCATTTGCAGAGAACACGGAGCCAGTTGCAGTGTTGTTTCACCTTCAACATCTTGATGTCGACTAAATAAAAATTTCTTTTATGTTAGCGTCTTTTATGTATGCATGTCTTTTAGGTTAGCGTACACATGTATGATTTCACTAGGAAAAATATTTGTACGTATTCGCAATCCATCGTTTGTTTTTTAGGTTAAGTCAAATAAGAAATAAGTGTGAGGCTCACGTGTTACCTCCTCGAATACATTCACGATTTCCTTACTATATCGAAGCAAAATTTTGCCTTGCTAAATGTATTAACATCACCATTAGTTTCTGACATTAAATCATCAAGGATTAATAATGAATTTTCTTTAATTTCAAAATTATTCATGTCAGGCATCTTCTTTACAAAACGTGTTTTTGCATGTGCGTCCAAGTTTAGTATTACTGCACCATAACACCAGGCAATATCAATAAATTTTATACTAAACATTTGATCACGTTCATTAAGTAATGGATTTACAAAACATGTTTTCCCTGCCCTTGATGGGCCTGCAATTAAAATAGTAGAGGGATGTTGAAACTTAAACATGTTCTACTCAAATGAATGCATACAATAGAGCTTTTGCTTTATATACAAACACTCACACACATTTAACAACGAGTTTCTTATGAAGCGATCGAGAAGAATAAATAGTAAAACTTTTGAGTTAAAATAAATAGTAACGACTTTTCGTAGAAAAGGAGAATATAAAAATAAATTAGGAATAAATTAAGAATAAATAAATAAATATTTAACAACGAGTGTTATTATAAATAACACGAACGAACAAAGAAAAAAGTAAGAGAGACATTCATGCAAGTCACATTTACTCGTTCGTAGGCCTATAACCGTACGGTACATTTGCTCGTTTTCGTATGGGTATATCGTCAGTCACGTCATTATCGTCAACACGTTTACGTTTTTATTGACCTCACGGTGTGTCTTTGTCTCTGTACAGCTAAAGATACACAACCCTGGTTTACGCACTATACTATTTGAATTTTCTATTACTGTGGACTGTAATTGTCCAGACACTAATTTATAAAAACTCTCAAAGTTAATTTTCTGAGAGGTCCTATCATTTAGTGTTATCCCCCTAATTTTGAGTATGTGCCGAACGTCCCCTTTGGCATTAATTAACCTATAAACATAATTTTTGGTTCCTAAACCCTAAAAGGTTGTAAACTTCCAACCTGGAATTTCATCTCTTAGATCACCCAAATAGTTTCCAAGTGGTAACAAATGTTCTTCATCTTTTTTCTGTATGTACATAATACTGTCAGTGTCACAGTAGATGGCTCTGTCTGGTCCTACAGTCGTCAGTAGTTTGTAAAGTTCAAGTCTAGCTCACGAAGTAATAAAGGGGTCTAGTATAACATTGGAAAACTCAAGAGTTGTGTTTTCAGTTTCAATGTCTCTGTAAGTGATAATTAAATGATCATCATTAATAGGGACCACACTTTGAATTTCATACGAAGCCGTTGTTAAATACCTATGAAACGTGACTTCGTCACTAACGATTACACTATGTGACATATCAATGCGCTGTCCCCTTTTGCCATATAATGAGTTGGGGTAAAGGTTTGCACATCGCTTCAAACCCGGGTTCTTCCTGATGCTATCATAATTTAGTTGTATGCCCTCACGGGCATAATAGTCCTCGATATATTTTTGTTTGTCTTCTTCACTTTTACAATAAGCAGGAAAACCAGAGGCTTCCCGCTTCATCTGAAGGAAGGAATTCACATAATTTCCACCACCACCTGAATTCCCCTCTTCAGGACCCATGAGTTCGAATTCCCATATTTCATGTATATCGAGTATTTTGTATCCTTTTTGAAGAGCCAGGTGTAACTCTGGAGTACAAAATGTCCCTGTAAGAGCACACTCATCGTCACTATGAGTACAATCGTCACTATTTTCCTCTTCCATACATGTACGGCAGAGACCGAAAAGTAATCGACCTCCCACAACGTACGGAATAATCGGAAAATACAAGTCTTTCGGAGGCAATATAATGCATTTTAATACACCATGAATTCTTTCCACATGTGGAAAGTCCGACCTCGTATGTATCTTAGGCGATTTAACAGGCATATGTTTACGTGACATTACATATGAATATAACGACGTAATATTGCCATACGCAATTTGCTTATTACGCGTACAATTGACGTAAGATTTGAAGAGTTCAGTGCGTTCGCCAATGTAACAGTTCTTGGGAATAAGGAAATCAGGCAGGTTACCACAACGTACTTTAATAAACCTTTGTACGTCCTTATCCGTCTTTACCTTCTCATCCCAAGAACATTCCCAGATTTCGTGTAGGTTTATACCTAAACGTTTCAGGTTCATCCGGCAGAGCATTCTTTGTTCATAACTTTTTTCCATCGTATTGTACGAGTCTTGCGGATCATGCAAAACAGCGTCACGATTATAGGGATAGCACTTTTATATGAATGCCAGTAACAACCCATGAAGTAGAAGGCAGCGTTGAGTCCTTCGTGCCATCCATCGACTTGTACTTATCAATATACTTTTCCCCACCTCTCCTAGCATGATGGATTTCTATCCTTAATTGTTTTTCCATATACATAAGCCATTGCATAGCTTATTTACTATACTTTGTCTTTTGATGGAATCTCAACTCTGGAATTACGGGGATAGTATTCTCAGGTAAGTACAAAGTACGATATGTACGCATCGCAAGACTTACAATGGTGGATGATGTGATGAAACAATGCAAGCCATTTCTTTCCCCTTCAATAATGTCGCTAAATTTGATGATCGCTTCTGCTAGAATTCTAACATCATTTTCGCAATAAGCAAGCATTTCCTTTTCGAGTTTAAACTCCTCGCCACTTAGTGCACGTTCTTGGTGCCAGGCAATTAATTCTTTTTCTTCGGTGCTTCGTCTTTCAGGGTTATTCAATTCAATTGGGAGATAGGGACCAACATAATTTTGATTTTCTTCGGTATTAAATAAATATGGGAAATCTCAAAGTATTAAATAAATATGGGAAATCTCCCTTTGGTAAATTACCAGGCAAACCGAAAGTTTTGGGGAGCTTTGATAATTTGCATGCAATGAACAAAAAATAATATTTAAAAAATACGATTTTCGATGTTAATATTAAAAATTTTCTGATCCTGAATGAGCATGTTAGGAATAATATGTTGCTCTTGTATTAGATTTCTAAGGCAGAAAAGACCATTATAAAGACTACCATTGAGCGCGACACAAACTATACGTTTAAAGTCAGGTCGGTCTGCTACTACGTGATTAATAAAGTCTGTCATTGTCTTAAAAGAAAACGAACGATTTCCATTATTATCAAAACATGTCTTACAGGGTTAATCGATGCTTTTACTCATAAAATTGTAGCAAATATGCTTACGGCATACCAGCACCACTTCATGTTCCTTTTCACCGCGCGCATTTGGTGCCTTTAACATCGTTTCTACATCTTAAGCAATGTACATAAACCTATTAGTATGTACAGGCTTTTGTCGTTGCACAAAACATGCATGGGTGATATCTACATGTTTATGACATGTTGAACAGAAATGTTCCCCATATACATGATCTGATTTTCGATGCCTGTTATCAAAGATGACACCACAATTAGTGCAGACCTTAACATTATCACAAACAGATCTACCCGCTTTATAACGTTTCACATGATTCTCAAAACCGACACCCTCAGAAAACTCTCTATTGCATGCATCACATTTAATTTTATTGCTGTTATAATCTCGCACGTGTTTGCATTCGCAAAGAGAACACTGAGTTTCACACTTATGTTTATATGCTAACCCATTATACGCTTGCAAACAATAATAGCAATACTCCTCTTACCCAAGAAAACTTTTAATATTTCGAAAGCTTTCAAAATGACCAACAGTGTCACCTCTCCTATACTAAATAAAAATCTTATTTTCTGCATACTCCCCTGGGTAACGTACAATATAGTCCCGATTGTTTTTCAATTTCCTCATAAACCACGATGTGATATTCTCCAATGAAATATGATTGGAACATATCGAGGTCTTTAAAATCACAACCTCCCTTCGCCTTAACGCTAATTCCTGCCATCTCGCAGAGAACTTCTGCTTTAAGAACCCATATATCATAATCTCTTGTTCTTAAGTTGCACAAACTTTGTCTACGTGCAGTGTGTTTTGTAATCCATCACACAATCTCCATGAGAAGAAAATACATATTTTGGTTTCCTATGCGTATTAAACGCTTTTCTAAATAATCTTGATGTTTGGAATATTTTCCAACAGCATTAGTTCTTCCTTTTCCATGCATACTCTCGGCCAACTGGAACAGAAAAAGTACTTCTTGCCCCAAAAGGAAATCCTCATTTGAATTTAAAACTCGTTCAATTGAGGAAAGGATAGTTCGAGAAGAAAAATCGTGTTTTCTTCTAAATGGGACATACACAGATTTGGTATTCGTATTATTACTACTATCCAATATAATCTGTGGGGCGAGCGTAGGATATCACATGTTCTAATACAAAATTTAATTAACTTTCAATATAGGCCTCTGGATTATCTATACTTATTTCGTTATCCACAGGTCTAACCACGATTTCATGGCCCGTAAGATGAAACTTACTAAACCTTTTTCTGCTTTCTCTTACAACTTCGAAGTTAGTATTGCTCTAATTTCCCCAGTCATTATTATTAATATTACTACCACTTATTTTACTACTACTATTCCCAGTATGTTCAGAACTATTTGTACTATTATCATTACTGTTCCCATATCCAACCAATACCGGAGCAGGAGCGTATAACGGGCCAGGTTGTGGGGTATATTATCTCCCATAATCATGATCATCCTGTACACAATGCTTAGGCTGGGGGTTGTATACAGGATTTTGTCCCTGAACATTTTGCGTGGGTATAACCACAGCATTGTTCGTATTTTGAGCCAATCTGCTCATTTCTTCTTCTTGAACGGAATGTAGATCTACCCTATCTAAAATGCTATCAATTATTAATATGTTACAAAGAAACTAATCAATAATTTTAAGCTATAGTAAGATTATAATAATATGCAAAACAATCAGAATTCTTTACGAAAATGAATATTCACTTTGTATAATTTTAAAATATCCATAAAGTCTCTCTCTCTCTGTTCTTTAATACTAATTGATTAATGAAGTATTAGTATGTACAAAAATATAAAATACACACCTTTTTGATCCTTAGTTGTTCCTCAAAAATTATCTTCTAAATCAAGAATATGGTGGGCACAACTGTCTAGTTTTCTTCCGCCACTGCAGATTTTTATTTTGTCGGCCAAAATTAGCACACTGTAAATTGGGTATAATAAATTTATACTTTTACTAAATTCTGTACTTGAGATTGAGTACTAATATTAATAATATATATATTTTAAATAAATCAAGGATGGACAAAACTTGTATTCAGTACGTTACGTCTGACGGCGTACAATAAAATGATATCAAAACCGGATAACTTATATATATCCGGTTATTATCATTGCCTCATAATTACCAACAAATTCACACATGTTTTCACGCGATCCTGTCGTAAGTGCTGCCCCTAACGGTCAATTGCAAAAGTACTCAGTACGTTCTAACACATGTAGGAGGTGGTTCATAAACAAAATGCGTTGCAGTCTGCTCATTCCATAAGGTTTTTAATATAGTCTGTAGTGGTATGCGGTCCCCACAACAATTCATTGATTTTTACAAACTAGGCATTTGTTTAAGCCTAATTGTTATTAAAGTATACCAATAAGATTCTACTAACTTGTCTAAGACTAATCTATAATTAACTAATCTCGGTTACTAAAATCATTTAAAATGGGCCGGATTTTATTTAAAAAATATTACGTATATCTATTAATGGTTGGGGTGGGGCGCTTTTCTATAGTCCGCTCACATTCTTTATAGGATCAAAAATAAATTTGTTCAGAGTACCTCAATCAAACGAACGATTAAAACATACGAACGAATAAAATAATCGCAGCGTAGCTGTTCTTAGGAGTATGCTATGGCATTTTTACAAGTTCGCAGCATAGCGCTTGTGAGTTTGCTTAGCAAGCGATTTATTAAAAATATTAGGAGATTTCATTGAAATCGAAAAGTCAAAATATGACCTAATGAATCAAAAGAATAAATAGTTCAACGCAATTCCAAAGAGGTACTGGGTTGCATTGCAGTTCGCCTAACCACCGCAAATCCACAGGGGTTGCATTGTAAATTTGCGTAAACCATCGCAAATCCAAAGGGTCTGCATTGCATTGCAATTTGCGTAAACCACTGCAAATCCATAGAGGTACTGGGCTACATTGCAATTTGGTAAACCACAGCAAATCCAAGGGGTTGCATTGCATTGCAATTTGCGTAAACCACCGCAAATCCATAGAGGAAGTCTACTGCGTACATTTATAATTAAAAAATAAGTCAATGTAGAAAAAATACTACACATCCACTACACAATCATAATTTTAAACGCAAGGTCTCATCGTAACCCTCTACAATCGCAATTTAAAAAAGCAAAGTCTATGAAGTGAACATAGATTATTCACAATTCAAGTGTGTCTTGTCGGCGGTCTGTAATTGTATGCGGCCCCCACATCAGATCATTTATTTTCATTTTTACAGATTAGTTGTACCCAAAATATAACAAAACAAGACATTCCCATTCCCATTCCTTAGTAATTTCTCCCTTTGGTACTCTGTTAGTAACCCGTAACTTTTCCATGTAATATCACTAGGTAATAGTCAGTGTTACCCCTACCATGTTCATTCCATTTTCATAATCAAATATACCTGCACAACTCTTTACAACGAATTTCAGTATGAATTTTAAAAGAAGTTCACATTTTACAAAATGTTCACGGAATAAATTGCATATAAAATAAATAAATAAATATTCCCATCATTTCTATGCCTCCTGGTGCATTCATTCCGTAATAGCCTAAGACACATTCTGTAGTGGTATGCGTCAACACATTTCATTTATTTTCATATATTTTTTACAAACTAAGCAAGGCATTTCCTTCATCCTTATTTTTAGTCAAAATATACCAAAATCACATCACCATTCCATAATAATTTGTTATTTATAAATCTCTCTGAATGAATAAATTCTTCCATTAGTACTCTGCGAGTAGACACAGATTACTCACAAGTTTTCACAGCCAGTGCTGCGGCCCAGCGGGGAAACTCTAAAGCAAGCGGCACAGTGCGCGCTCTATTGCTGAAATTCTGAAGCACGCTGTATCGCGGGTGTTTTCTATGTATATGTGCAATAAAAATGTGTAATTTTAAGTATTTTTAAAAAAATACAACGAAGTATATAGGAGTGCATACATATTAGTTTTTCATAAAGATTAACAATTTAAAAAAAGCTATTCAGGAGCATATCTTGTAAGTACATTATTTTTTTTACAAATTTTCAGCAATAATATTAATTATTGTTTCAGTATGTGAATTGAATTAAATCAATGTTCCGTACATTTGTCAGTGCTTTTACGGCTCCAGTATCGTTAAAACCAAGTTCAAATTTTACTTCGTACGTTTATTCAACCTTATTGAATTTGTTTCGAAATTTGAGCTATTGTAAGTTGTGTGAACAAAAACAGATACTTGTAATATTCTCCAGTATATCAGCTTTGCGTATTATGTACTATGTATCCGTCAAATGCATGTTGTAAATGATTGGTTTTATTAAAGCTTATACATTATTGCCGAGCAAGCGTGCAGGAATGTGGGCGGACCAGCATTTAAGTTATACAATATTCTTACGCAAGCATGCACAATTAATAGTGGGACGTATACACTCTTGCCGAGCGACCGTGCACAAATGTGGGCGGGCTAGCATTTAAGTTATACAATATTTTCGCGCAAGCGTGCACAATTAACCCTGGGAGCTATACACTATTGCCGAGCGAGCGTGCAGAAATTTCGGCAGGCTAGCATTTAAGTTATACAATATTTTCGCGCAAGCGTGCACAATTAATGGTGGGAGCTATACACTATTGACGAGCAAGCGTACACGATTCAGGGCGGGTTAGCATTTAAGTTGTACAATATTCTCGAACAAGTAAAGGCGTGTTAGTAATTAATTTATACATTATATCAAGAGAGCGTAAACAAATAAGGTTAGGTTAGATTAGGTTACTAATTAATTTATACATTATTTCAAGCGAGCGTCAACAAATGAGGTTAGGTTAGGTTAGTAATTAATTTAAACAATATTTCCGATCGGGTTGCAGCAAATGAGGTTAGGTTAGTAATTAATTTATACAATATTTCCAAGCAAACGTGTGCGCAATAAATCAATAAAAACATTACGAATAAATAAAATCATGTTCAACTTGTGCTAGTGGCCCCATTAATTTATCATTATTATTGCTAAGTAAGCGTGTGCGTGTGGGATGCCATTAATTTATTATGCAGTATTCCTGAGGTTAGCGATTGTGGTTAGACTACTGCCTTGCAAAACGAAAACAAAGCCATTTTAACAACAATTTTGAATATGCATTTACGAAGGCGAGTCAGCGAGTGAAGTTAGGCTACTGTCTTGCAAACGAAAAAACAAACCAATTATAAAATAACAGGAAAGAATAAATTATTTACAAGTTCAAAAGCTACGCTTGTTCAGATTTTTGCGTAGAACACAGAAAAGGGTCCCTGAGTCTAGCAATTACAATGGGCATCCGTGATTAGGCCAAGTAGTTAATTAATTAAATAATCAGACAATAAATAACTTACGATTTTTTCAGTCAGTCAGACAGTCAGACTCGCAAAATCTTCAGAACATACACAAACACAGTTGCACTGAGTTACTGTAAATAATAGGATAGCGGAGTTCAAGGGTTTTATATACATTTATTTCAATACGGGTGGGCATTTTTTCTACGTATCTCACTGCACTTTTAACTTTGGGCTGGTTAAGAAATCATTTATTGCATTCACTATGCATATTTTGCTTTTTATATACAGAAAGGAAATTCAAATTAACTTTAATCGAAAACATTAAATACTCTTATCCGCTTACACACATGAAGTGTTCAAATAATTATAAAATTATCTTGTCTATACATAGACCTTCCTTGCAACAGTGAGCATATATTTCTAGAGACATTAATCTCTGTATGCTAACCAGAGAAGATTAGTATACTTTGATTTATTTACTTACATCCTCCAAAACAGTTTCATGGGGTATCAAAAAGTTGCAAAATGTTTTTCGTTCGTGATCTGTTGTAAAGTGTTGTGTTCCAGAGGACAGGGATTTATCTCTGACTAACTTATTGTTCAATTCACTATGTGTATTACAAACCCAATAAAACAGATTTTTCTGTGAGTAACGCAGTAACATCATATTTTTCATCTGTCTGCGTCAGCTTGTTTACAACTTCCAATCTTAGATTATTCAGAGCATCAATATATCTGAACAACATAGTGATATCGTATTTTTCATCTGTCTGCGTCAGCTTGGTTACAACTTAAAATTTTAGATTATTTAGAGTATCAATATATCTGACTAACAGTGATATCATATTTTTCATCTGTCTGCGTCAGCTTGTTTACATGTCCACAAATACAGCTTGAACTTAGTTCCGAAACAAGTGATTTCATTAATCGTGAAACATCGGTTTATCTGTGTTTATACAGCATGATTCCAAGTTCTTAGGAAAACATGTAAATACATGAGGGAGGTCAAAAGCATTCATATGATACATTTGTACATGATTTCATCCTTTTGCGATCATTGCAATTAGATATCAGCCAAGGAAATACAAAACAAAGTTCAACTAGATATCAGCCACGCCAGTACAAAGCTGATATGACGTCAACAAATCGAAACTGTGTTTATCTCTCAGAAGTCATTTCAATTTCATAGCCTGTAAAGGAAGGATGTCTCTGCACAGTTGTCCGTACCAAAAGAATGCGAAAACTTCAGTTCATGTCTTGAATTCGTCAACATCAGATGTACGAGAACAACGCTCCGGCTTTAGTACGCTCACTGAGTATGCCTTGGCATTTTTACAAGTTTCATACAGAATTTACAAAGTAAATGATGCATTAAAATAAAATGAAGTTATTTCCACTCCCATTTTTAACAACGCATTATACATAATACAAACTAACAGAAAGATTCAATCCCTCTTAGCAGTTTACCTAGTAAAGGGTTCCCGGGTTCGATTCCATGCTTTGCCATTCAATAGTAGGGTCCTACAATATTCTCTATAATATTTCACATCAATATAGTTTTATCTTTTAATTGAATGGGGATAAGGAGGGGGTCATTTTTCTATAGCTGATCCCTGGTAAGTAGTGATGGGTCCTGGCTTATTTTAACAAGGAGCTTTTAAATGTCTCGGAATAAAATTCCTCTGTATAGCTGGGGACAGGGACCATTAAAACAAAGCAGGGAAGGGTCATGGCTTATTTTAACAAGGAGCTTTTTAACTTCTCATACAATGTTCGTACATGTTATTTTAACAAGGAGTATTTTTTAACTTCTCACATATTGTTCGAACATGTTATACATGTGATGGATTAAAAGATACGAAAGTATAAAAGTTAGGAGGTATTAGGAAATACGAAAGAAAAAAGTTACATAAGCAGGGGCAGTCTTCAAGTACCACAAAGGTCATTCAACTACCTCCAGGAAAAAAATTTCTCCTATCCTAACACAATTATATCATCATCTTTCATCAGCTTGCTGGTTGTGAAATACACTAAGTATCAATCTTATCCATATTCAAACAGTATATTACTTATAAAAGTGCAGCATCTCTTTTCCGTGTACAAAAACCTATATTTCTACTATATATATATATATATATATATATATATATGTGTGTGTGTGTGTGTGTGTGTGTGTGAGAGAGAGAGAGTGTGTGTGTGTCTTTTCACCTAAAATCTCATATTTAATAGTAATATAATAAATTTGTTGATTTATAAACAAATCGCAAAAGAGAAGATGGTTCAATGACCTACTTCCTCGATTTATCGCGAGTTTAGTCAGTTTGTAACGACAATTTTATAACCATGGGACACCAAACTTGTGGTGAGCTCTTCAAGATTTAAAGTTCTTAACTTATTTCAGATTCTACCGAGAATTGAATTCAAGATAGATATTTCCACGCTAAGCGTCCCTATCTATTCAATAAATTTGCGTTTCACCATATAAGGGTAACTATTTTTGCTATTTTCCAATATCTTATTTTAATTTAAACCATTTCTTAATTTATCACAGAATTGTTCAAATTGATTATGGCATTATCTTCGACATTTTTAAATACAATTGCATTCAATTTTCAATTTACTTATGCAACGAAATGCAATGGCATAGTGATATTTTGAATTATACTCTCTGAATGAAGATGATAAAAGGCAATGTGCTGACCGCACAAAATAACTGAAATCCATCTCATTGATCATGGCTGTTTATAGAATAGAATTGAAGAGAATCCAATTTAGTTTCCAGCTGTAGTTCTATTCATAGCTTTTATTCATAGTAAAATCTAGAACGTTTCTTTGTTAAATCCTAGATTCTTTTAACTTGACAAAGCAAAAAAGAATGATGTATTACAGCTCAAATTCTCTCTCTCTCTCTCTCTCTCTCTCTCTCTCTCTCTCTCTATATATATATATATATATATATATATATATATATATATATATATATATATATATATATATATATAGTTGTTATCCTGCCAGATGAATGAAAAAACAAAAGCAAAGCCTGACGTAGATTCGAACGTGGGTTGGATGGGTAGATGTTCTGTATGGACCCATGGAGTTGCGCTATAACTGATATACTCTGTATATATCTGACTAATAGCTGTAGGTTTCAAACTGTGCAAGAAAGTAGTTTTTTCTTCTTTTTGTTAAGTTCCATGATATTTCTATAGTGTGTTTTGTGAGTTGCAAAGAGAAAGATAATGCGAAATAAAATCTTTAAGTTTTAGTTCCCACGGTTACAACGAATAGAAAATGAGAAGTGAATGAAAGGTTGGAATGAAGAAACTAGAAGGAATCGAGAGAACTCCGAGAAAACCCACGCATACGGTGTTTCTCCAGCACAAAGTTCACTTGGAGGTAGCTGGGATCTAAGGAAGAACCTGAAGCACTAGAAGTGAACGCTCTATCACTGAGCTATCGCGGCCTCAAGGAAGGACAATGCATTTATCGATTTTGGTAGGGTTTGGACCTTTACGATCTTTAAAACATTCAATTAAATCGCAAGGTAGTAGAAAGGTATGTGTACCGATTTCATTCTCATAGTAAGGGGTAAAAGGTACTATCTCGCGAAAAACTTTCATTTTCTTTTGTGACAGATAATACCTCTGAGATAACTCCAGCTACATACTTCTACTGATACTCAACATATCTCTGTAGATTGTACCCTCATATAGGTAGATTTCGTTGGATTTTCCCGAATTCTAAATCTTCGGATCTTTCCCGATTTTTTCTTTTCTTTTGCTTTTGATGATTAATATGGTCAGTCGCTAGCTTGAATTCATGGGAACTTAGTATCACGCAACCTTTTCATCTGGTATATAAATAGGAGAAGTTACGAAATAAATGACAATGTTTCATGAAGTTCTAATTCTAAAAAGTGTAAGACATGAAACTGGATTGAATTCATTGCAATGCATTCATATTTGCTGGATCAACTCACATTTTATATAACTTCCTGTTTATGCTAACAAACCTCTAGATTTACGTACATGAATCCATTGTAGTTTTTGACCTGTTGGTCAGATGGAATGATAAACAATATCAATTCCTTTCAATTTCATTGTATTGAACTGCACATCCGGTGTCCTGGTGGTGTATGTTATGACACCTAGATTCTCACATCGCTCTACAACGATCATTCAGATTACGTATTTGACCAATAAAGGAACAAAAATTGTACCTTCTGGTGAGTAGTCTCAAATACAATCAGAGTTTTGAGATGGGCAGTCCTGGCCGTTACTAACGATCTGGTACAAGAATTTAAAGGTAGGCCTATATCATAGGCGGCGCCACAATGGGTGCAGTGGGTGCAGCTGCACCCACAATTAACTTCGATTTTCAGATTTCCTGCAATAATCCTTTCTGTTCTGTATATTTATTGTTTCCTATTTTTGGATATATTTGACTGACTTCTTAAGTCTCTCATAACCTACTTACAAGGAACATCACCCAATTGTCCTTCTCCAATTTCAACGAAATTTTTATTGCTGATAGAGGACATGCATTCATTACTTGTGATGAAAGAAATATTTGCCACGGTGCGTGTTTTCTATTTTTTAATAATTTTTAAAGGTTGTGATGTGGTTAATAGATTACTGCAGATGTTCCTTACTACCCTTTCTAAACGGAGTGTTAATGAAATAACAGCCATGTAGATACGTATAGGGCATAGGGGGAAGTCGTATGTTACGTATGACCTTGACGGCAGCCATCTTGAAATCCGCCATTTTGAATTAAGGTCAAGTTGTTTAAATGGGAAAAGGAAAATATGATACACAATTTCGGGCTAGAATTTAATCAGGAAGACAGTGGTGAAGTTAGTTTTTATTTGCGCCCATTTGGGGAAAAGTTACAGGCATATTAATTGTTTATACTTACTATATGCGTAAGTCCCTTACTTCCGCTTCTAACCCGCGTATTAATGATAATAAGTGGATAAAGGTTTCGGTAATACATGTTATGGCCAGAGGGAAGTGATACGATAAGGGTATCATTGACGGCAGCCATCTTGAAATCCCCATTTTGAATTAAAGTGAAGTTTTGAAAAATGAGAACCATAGCATGTGGCACCTAATTTTAATAGTAAATTTTCCGCAAAAGCCAATGGTATGCTTATTTTAGTTCTATAGTTAACTAGTATGAATTTATGACTCTTCTAATGAGCACGAAACGTCCATTATTCGATCCTTCAAATTGGCAAACACTCCTAATTTTCACCGCATGTTTTAAGATTCCAATTGGCACTTTGCAATTGTTGCCATGGCTCATGTTTTCTAAATTTATTACATTTTTTAAGAGTTGCGGTTTGTCAGTTCATGAATAGTGTTGGGATAAGCATCCAGCAATCTTTCTGAATTTTGTAGACTTGCCATGTAATTATTAATTTCCTAGTCAGTGTAATCATTTATTTTAACCCAGAGTACATGAGGAACCTATGGACCTATGTGACGTAAAGAAATACAAATAAAATTATAACAAGTTGGTGTTACACGAACTCACAATTATCATGAAATGTGGCCTACATGTTGCGCAAACGATAATCAGTACTTTTTAAATAAATACAACTTTACAACTTTAAAGAAACAGCAGTAATGATAGAAAATATCAAAGAGGCATAATATGACTGTTCCCAACACACTGTTTGTACCATGAAGAAAATATGAAAACAGCTAACTTGTTTATAAAGAATTGTAACTCAATCTACTTAGCGATCAATACTGATTATAAATGTTACAAACATGAACCATCGGCAACAATCTCTAGAAAACGAATATCTTTTTTGTCTGACTAGCTAAAATATTGCCATAGAAAATAAATAAATATACAATAAACAAACAAATATAAAACAAAACAAAAGACCATTGATTTACACAAAAATCATATTTCGTTTTCTTTTTTGAAGTGAATTTTCATTTGATTTCTCGTCTCATCTACTATCCATTACAAGCTACGTCTTCGGTATTACCTGAATGGAAAGTTGGAGTTCTTTCGTTGTGTGATGATTAATGTCAGTAAACGAGTTTTTGAAGGGCAGGTATAGGAAATAAATAATTATATTGCCTAGGAAATTAATAATTACATGGCAAGTCTACATAATTCAGAAAGATTGCTGGATGCTTATCCCAACACTATTCATGAACTGACAAATCACAACTCTTAAAAAAATGTAATAAATTTAGAAACATGAGCCATGGCAACAATTGCAAAGTGTCAGTTGGAATCTTAATACATACGGTAAAAATTAGCAGAGTTGCCAATTTGAAAGATCGAATAATGGACGTTTCATGCTCATTAGAAGTCATAAATTCATACTAGTTAACTATAGAACAAAAATAAGCATATCATTGGCTTTTGCGGAAAATTTACTATTAAAATTGGGTGCCACATGCTATGGTTTTCATTTTTCAAAACTTAACTTTAAATCAAAATGGCGGATTTCAAGATGGCTGCCGTCAATGATACCCTTATCGTATCACTGCCCTCTAGCCATAATACGTATTACTGAAACCTTTATCCCCTTATTATCATTAATACGCGGGTTAGAAGAGGAGGTAAGAGACTTACGCATATAGTAAGTATAAACAATTAATATGCCTGTAACTTTTCCCAAAATGGGCGCATTTTAAAACTAACTTCACTATTGTCTTCTTGATTAAATTCTAGCCCGAAATTATGTATCATATTGCCCCATTCCCATTTAAAAAACTTGACCTTAATTAAAAATGGCGGATTTCAGGATGGCTGCCGTCAAGGTCATACCTACTATAACACTTCTCCCTATGTCTTCTATGTATCTACATGGTTGTTCTTTCATTAACACTTCGTTTACAAAGGGTAGTAAGGGACTTCTGCAGTAATCTCTATTAACCACATCACAACATTTAAAAATTATTAAAAAATAGAAAACATGCACCGTGGCAAAAATTTCTTTCATAACAAGTAACGAATGCATGTCCTCTATCAGCAGTAAAAATTTCATTGAAATCGGAGCCGGACAATTGGGTGATGTTCCTTGTTAGTATCATACATTGATTATTTTTTGAGATCTTAAGGCTCAATAGTGCAGAGCATTCTGGCAACAATGTTAGGATGTGTTGTCCCATCCTAGCCTGCACTTACATTACCAAAATCCTGGCGCCGCCTATGACCTATATAATATTTTAAGTTTAGGGTAGACCTTTTATCTTGAAATGGCCTGGCAACTTTTAAACTAAGGTAGGTACAAAAACGTGCATAAACATTCCAATTTTGAAGGCATCTACAACAGTAGTAAACAAGTAAGACGAACGGGGCAATACATGTCGAAAGTACTGTACTCTCTTGAATACGATGACCCTTATTTTACGAAATTCTATTAAATTGAGTCAAAGTTACAAGAGATTTAAAAAAATATCGCCTTTTTTTAAAAAAAATATTTCGACAAACAGCTTAGTTAAGTATCATACCCAATTATATAGATTGTTTTCAACGTACTTAAATATCATATTGCCTTTATAACAATTTGATATCTGAACCCCTTTCTGCATGTTTTTTCTTTTTATTTTAGCGGAAAAATTAGTATTGGAAATCCTCATATGGGAACTTGAAAAATAAATTAAAACCTGAATTTTAGATTTTTCACTTAATTGCAACGAGAAATAAGTAAGTGTAATATATGACACACTTACAACTCACAAAGAACATGCCAGACAACACCAGAATCTCTTATTCATACACGTCAATATCTCACACAGCAGACAAACAGGCATTTGATGCCTTTGGTAAATCACATAAAAGCTAGAGTGAAAAAAGGGTATGTATCACATATGGCACGGCATGGGGTAAGGGGTTAAACTGTTCCTGAGATATGATGAATAGTGTAATAGTTTGCAACACTGCTTAAAATTATGTAATAGCGATAACTTGTGATTAAAACTTACAAAAATCTATTGTTCTAACATTATACAATGAAAGGAAAGCAGCAGTCATCAGTTTAAAATGTGTATATAAACAGCTCGTAAAGTAATTCTTTTTCTATTAGAATCCCTCTTTCTCGTCTCGAGTTTTATAAAAAATATTCTGTCTTGTCTCGTCTCATGTTCAACATATAGCACTGTTAGTTTGTAACACTTCTTAATAATATAATTTCGTATTTTTTTAAATATATAGATTTAGATGAGTAATAATTTGTCATACTGCCTTTTAGATAAATACTACTTGATGTTGGGTTGGCAATACTGATTTTTGGTACATGAGTAGACCCTGGCTGACTTAGGTTTATGGAACATTTATGGCAATAGTGGTGAAGAAGTGAGCATGTAAACAATCGAAAACTATTGATACTCGAGTTCAATCTGTAGTTTTCGTGGTTCCTGAGGGGAATAGTGACAATCCGATTGCTATTTGAGTCCAAATTCATCCCCATTCAGCATGGAGGTCAGGGTTGGAAATTGTTGACATATAAACATAATCGAGAACAACAATTATAGTAATGAAGAAGTGAGGGGGTGACATGTGAAAAATCGAAAACTATTGATACTCGAGTTCAATCTGTAGTTTTCGTAGTCGCTGAGGGGAATAGTGACAATCCGATTGCTATTTGAGTCCAAATTCATCCCCATTCAGCATGGAGGTCAGGGTTGGAAATTGTTGACATATAAACATAATCGAGAACAACAATAATAGTAATGAAGAAGTGAGGGGGTGACATGTGAAAAATCGAAAACTATTGATACTCGAGTTCAATCTGTAGTTTTCGTAGTCGCTGAGGGGAATAGTGACAATCCGATTGCTATTTGAGTCCAAATTCATCCCCATTCAGCATGGAGGTCAGGGTTGGAAATTGTTGACATATAAACATAATCGAGAACAACAATAATAGTAATGAAGAAGTGAGGGGGTAACATGTAAAAAATCGAAAACTATTGATACTAGAGTTCAATCTGTAGTTTTCGTAGTCGCTGAGGGGAATAGTGACAATCCGATTGCTATTTGAGTCCAAATTCATCCCCATTCAGCATGGAGGTCAGGGTTGGAAATTGTTGACATATAAACATAATCGAGAACAACAATAATAGTAATGAAGAAGTGAGGGGGTGACATGTGAAAAATCGAAAACTATTGATACTCGAGTTCAATCTGTAGTTTTCGTGGTTCCTGAGGGGAATAGTGACAATCCGATTGCTATTTGAGTCCAAATTCATCCCCATTCAGCATGGAGGTCAGGGTTGGAAATTGTTGACATATAAACATAATCGAGAACAACAATAATTGTTTTCGGGGGCCCCGAAATAAACAATGACACTCCTCGATGTCGATTAAGTCTAAATTTATCTCCTATTTGTATCGTAAAGGAACATTTTCACTTACAAGGAAAACATCGCAACCTCATAGTCCGAATTGGATGAAGTTTCGTACAGATACTAATTTGAGGTCAGTGAATAACGTGGAAACAGTAATTCCATTCTTTTTTGCTTATTTTACGAGATATACGATGCAAAACAAAATGCAACATAAGACAATTATATAATCCGAGTCCAGCAAGAAATTGAAACTTGGGATGTTGATCCTCCGTATATTATCTGTTATGATTTATGATTGTCGGCGGAGATTAAGGTTTCATTTGTGCATCATGTGATCTGCGTGCACATTTCCAACGGTGATTTCGAATGTACTTGGATAAGCCTGTCGCATGAATCTGCTGTTCGTGGGTAAGAGAGAGACTTGCTATATTTGAATCGTGTATGCAGAATGATATTGTGAAATTCACAGCATGCGATATTGAGAAGCAAGGCGCGGCCAGCGTGTCACAAGCGAACATGTGAGTTATGCTATTCTTTTGCCAAACTTTGTCTATTACTGTTTACAGTCGTTGGAACCCTGTTTCTGTCCTAATGTTGACCTTCCAAGGTGCTACTTCAATTGGTAAACAATTTCAGGGACATGTGTCTTCAAAGACTCGTACTTCTTTCCAGGATCTCAACATCGAACAGTGTTTCTGCTTTCACTTTCATTTGGAACCCTCTTTACTCAACGGGAGATTTTCCTGCGACGCCACTGCGTTCCTCATTATAGCCATGAGATTCCGCATATTCATTTTGGTATCCACGGGTGGGTTTTCATCGTTCTATACCGGTAAATTACAGAATCATTCTATGTTATTTTACTTTCGCATCACCCTGCATATCTTGCAAAGTATTCAAAAGCGAATCGAATGGCTATTCCTGCGTTATTCACTGACCTCAAATTAGTATTTATACGAAATTTCGTCCAAGTCGGACTCGGATGACATAGTTGTCTTATGTTGCATTCTGTTTTGCATCACCCTTTATATCTCGTAAAGTAAGCAAAAGAGAATTGAATGACTGTTCCTATGTTGTTCACCGACCTCAAGTTAGTGTCTATACGAAATTTCGTCTAATTCGGACGTGTGAGGTTGGGACGGTTTCCTTGTAAGTGGATTTGTGGTCGATTCAGTGACCTCACTTTCGATTCAGTTGATTGTGTAAACAGAATTTCTACTGAATCACCTGATGGTCGAAGACGACAAATCAACTGAAAAGTCAGTTGCTAGAGATTCGATTGTCTGTGGTTGGTTCGACCACCCTAACAGCACAAGATTTGCTACGCATGTGCCATTTTGGTGTCCCAGCTTCTTTTTAGGTACCCGAAACTTAGCACATATGATATGCATGTGCTAAGTATGTACTTCAGCTACCTACGGCTTTAGGTACTTGTTACACCTAATTGATATTTGCAACTATGTACCACAAATATAGCATTTATATATCTGGCTCAGTTTCGCATTCTAACAGTCATTTGTTTTTATATCGTCACTTGGGACATATGTCTGTCATGCTCTTGGTATGTCCTTTAGGTACATAATGTTTCAGATACCCTTAGATGTTCTAAATTCATTTCCTACATTTGATGCATTAGTTGCTTCTTTCTCTAAGCGATTGTATACTAGAAGCAATGAACGCATCAACTTTATTAGATGGCAACTGTCGCCAATCACATGAAAGTGAATATGGAAGAACCAAGTAAATAGACACTCGTCATTTTGTAATAAAATTATATGGCGAGCAGATTTTATTTAATCCCAACGATTATCGTCGAATATACGCGATTAAAGGAGCACTCTGATTAGCGAAATTCGGAAGATCTCAATAATTTATCCCTTTACAAGCGACGTTCTCTTCATTGCCTCCGTGGTCAGATGAGCTCGTCGTCTCGAGCTGTTGACATCGTGAGTAGTGTTGGTCCCATTGGAGTGCCTGATATCGCTACTCATACGTTAGTTGAAAAGACTCGTGCTTCTTCCACAAGTTTTGTGCTTTAGTGTGCTCGGTGAATGTCACCCTGTGTGTACAGTATTTTGCAGTTTAATAGCTCGTAGTAGTATGGATTATAAGAAGGACTTACAATTTCAATTAATATTTGGCCGAAGATATAGAAATGTAAAACCTAATGCTAATCATGTATATCAGTGGTTGGAAAATAAGTTTCCTCGTATCTTCGACAACATTTGTGCGCACCAGTTACATGCGGAATCATATAGCATGTATATTAAGTTTAAAGATTTACAATCCTATGAACATTTCGCACCAACAGCTCCTTCGTCTGTAGAATTCACGCATGTGTCTAAGAAACAAGCACAGTAAGGATCGTCCCCGTTGATGACCCCATTCGGTTGGTGCGTGTATATGACTTTCCTCTTGAATTACCGTGATCATTCCTAGAAGAGCATTTCAAAAGTTATGGTAAAGTGCGCAAAGTGGAACCACAACTATGGAGTGCCCCTTTTCTCCCTGGCATAGACAGTGGCGTACGTATTGTTAATATGGAAATACATAAGCATATACCGTCCCGTATCATAGTGCACGGTTGTAAGGTAAGTGTGTCTTATGAAGGGCAGCCTATTACTTGTTTTAGATGTCAGAGCAATTTTCACACGATTGCCACGTGTCCTTTGAAGAAAGCAAAACCAACTACGGCCGCCCCTGAACAGACGCCTCTACACATGACGGAGATTGGCAAAGTGCATCGCTCGCCCTCTCCGTGCTCAGAGTTCCTCAGGCTTGCCTTCATTGACTGATACCAACGAGTTTCCAGTGTTAGTACGAACCCACCAAGTGAATTCATCTCTAACAAATAATGCCCTAGTTATGGAAGATTCTGAAGTGAAACTACAACCCCCGCCTTTACAGGATACGCCTGTGGATGTCATGGAACTTGACTCGAGTCGTCCGTTGGAGCAGGAAGTGTTAACAGTTCTGTCTGGTTCTTCGTCTGAAGTGCAAGACAATAATGTCCCGTCTTCCGCTGAACATACTGTTACTTCTGTGCAAGCTGATTTTTCTTCACAACAAAAAAAGAAGGAAAGTTACTCAAACGTCTACAAGAAAGAAGGAACAGTGTGCCCTTGATGTTACACGAGGGATAGACCAAGCTGAGACACGCGAATTATGATCACAATATCGGGCTATATCTGATTCAGAACTGCCCTGAGGCGTGGTGTGTTTACTCTTCGCTATTGACCTTCACACCTGTTTTCCAGGGTTTTGTCCACATTGTATGTTATGATGTATTTGGCAGTGTTAGTTTTTGTGTTCGTACAGGAAAGTTCACTCGGTTTGTTTTATATTCGTATCAAAATGCGTCACTTTCCTAGTGTTCATGGGAAAGAATCCCTTTCACCTTTGTAAGTACTTTTTTCTTTTTGTTTTAGTTTTCTTTTTGAGTGATTTTATAATGTTAACAGTAAATTCATTTAAGTTAATATCACTCAATATTCATAGAATCAGTTCCGATCATAATAAGGCCCTTCTAAAACAGTTCATCGAAAGCCGCCGACCAGACGTTTGTTTTCTACAAGAAATAAGTTCTCTGCTTACATCTTTGGATTTTCTTATCAATTATCAAGCTATTATTAACCGCGACTAAGAGACTGGGGTCGCGATTTTGGTTCGAAAGGGTCTGAGTTATGATCGTGTTGTGTTAGCCCCTGAAGGAATTGTTATACGTTGTTATATTCAGGACATTTGTTTTATAGCAATATATAGTCATTCTGGCTTTACACGTACAAAAGAGAGGAACGAGTTTTATGCAACTACCATTCCTTCCTTACTCCCTCCGGGAATTCCCCATTGTATAATTGCCGGAGATTTCAATGCAATTGTTGATCCCCGAGATTCTCTGACGCCTACCACGCCTTGTCCTACTTTGTCAGAGCTTATTCATGTCCTAAGGTTAAAAGACGCTTTAGTTGTGTCAAACTCTAAGCATGTATTCACCCACTGCACTACTACGACTAAGAGTAGAATCGACCGCGCATACATTTCAGAGAGTTTATGCACTGCGGTGATACAACAAAATACAATTCCTGTGGCGCTGTCCGATCATGCCGCGATAGAAGTAGCCTTTAAAATGCCTTTCTTGCTACCACCGGCCCGGAGCCCTTCCTAATGGAAGATTAATAATGACATCATGTCTCGCCCGCAGGTTGTAGAGGAATTCTGGCGTCGCTTACCTTATTGGTACAGCATGCAGCGGTACTACTCCTCTGTGATTTCCTGGTGGAATTTATATTGTAAACCTAAATTACGCAGTTTTTTTCAATGACAAGGGCAGGTCGCGAGGGAAGACGACCACCATTTACAGGAATTTCTATATCAAGCTCTCTGTGAATTTTGGAACGCTCCGCCTTTTCTGGAGAACCTGGCTTGTATTAACGGTATCACACACCGATTGAAAACTATTTACTCCCACACGTCGATTAGTGCGTATTTGTCGGAAGACTCTTATCATCGTTTTCCGGAGGAGACTATAACTATTTATCATGTTGATTGGATTTTGCGACAACGGCGTTCCACCGCCGTTCATTCTCTCATTCTGGGAGATGGCACTACTACTGATAATTGTTCGCAGATTTTACAAGAGTTCAAGCGCTACTATACAGACTTTGCACGTGCGCGTCCAATAGACTACTCATATGCCCCGGAGCTTTTGTCCACGTTATCTCACCATCTCACGGATGACGAGTGTCAGACATTGATCAATCCCATTAGTGCGGAGGAAATTTTTGCAGTCCTCAGGCGGACAAAGGGTCGTAGTGCCCCAGGAGAAGACGGATTAAATATCCAGTTTTATAAACAGTATTGGTCTCACCTCCGTCCCTCTCTTACCGCTTTATTCAATGCTTGGTTACGAGGCGAAGCAGTGGGTCGTAATATCGCTATCTTAGTTCTCATTCCAAAATCCCGCGCAGTGCATTATGTTCAGGACTATCGACCTATTTCTTTATTACCCGTCGACCTTAAGTTGTTCACTAAAGTGCTTACAGCCCGACTTCGACCAATCATCCGTCACTACATTAGTCCTTATCAGGCAGCACTCAATGCTACGCATAACCTTTATATACTCTTCGCTCTTTGCGCGATATTTTTTCTTATTTTCATTTTCGGCAGGTGCCTGCGGGTGCATTAGCTGTAGATTTAGAAAAAGTGTACGACAATTTTTTGTTGTAGGTGCTGGAAGCCTGCAGGTTTCCTTTAGCCTTCCGCACAGTTATTAACAATTTATATACCACGGCCAATTTCCGTATACAGACTAACGGACACCTGTCCCCTCTTATTCCGCTGAAACGTGGATTAAGGAAAGGATGTTCTTTGTCAACGATACTTTTTGCACTCGCATTAGATTCTTTACTTAGACAGTTGGCCACCCTGCACCCTCCTGGACCCTCCCGTTTCTTGAGTCAAAATATATTCGGGTATGCGGATGACGTCATCATCACCGGAGTGGATCCTGTTCTTATGGCGCGGGTTTTTGCAGTGTTGCAACTTTTTGCACTTTGTTCCGAATTACAGTATAATGTACAGAAAACTAACCTATTACAGTTCAATGGTTTTCATTTACCTGCTAACGAGCCTGGGATGCCGTGTGTACCTCACGTCACTTCCTTGAAGATCTTAGGTATCCCGTTTACGTCACAACCTACTCCCCTTTTCGAGGAGATTTGGTCCCCGTTGTTGTTGCAAATCCGCCAGCTTTTGTTTTCTCAGCGTCTCCGTCGCCTTCATTTAATTCATCGTATTCACTTTATCAATATTTACATTGCACCCAAGCTGTGGTACCGGGCTCGAATTTTCCCATTACCGGAATTGTTCGCTAAGCGCTTTGACTCTTTATTCCTATGGAATATATGGCGTGGCTTCTATTTTCGTATTCCACGTGCAGGACTCTATCTTCCCCGTTCACAGGGAGGGTTGGGTCTAGTACATCTCAGATTGAAATGTCAAACTCTGTTTATGCTCGATTTCTATGCTGCAGTTGCTATTAACGAATCCTTCACACAGCAATGGATACGATGTTTATGGCCTAGTTATGAATTCCCTGTGAGCCCCCCGTTTATTAACTTTGCTGATTGTTGTCCGACGTACATTATTTCACTAATACGTTATTGGACATACAGTGGTGTGGTTCTCTGCCCTACGGGATACAATTCTCGCACTTTGTATAATTTCCTTCTCTCGTTGCCTAACGATCAGATTCTTCTCCGAATTCCTCACCGATATCCTCAGACTACGTGGTCACAGGTATGGGCTAATGTCTCTGCCCCGGTATTACCTTCATACCTACAGGTTGAATGGTTTCAAGTGGTGCATTAGTTGGTGCCTACGCGCGCTCGTTTATTTGAGCTGAAACGTGTTCCTGACCCACTGTGTTCTCGATGCCAAAGAAGATACATTATCCCACCGGTACGATCAGTGTGTGGGTGCTCCAGCTATCTGGAACTGTCTCACGTCCTTCTTAGGACAAATTTGTCGTCGACCTCCACACCAGTTCACAGTATCCTATGTTTTGTTTCCGGATTTTCGTTATTTTCCACAGACCAAACATCACGCTGTGCTTTTCCTAAGCACTAGATACATTTTCACAATTTATTTTAAATTTCCCTAGATAAATTGTGAATAAAGCATGTTCAATGTACATTTTTTATAACATTAAGCTCTGCTTAATTTGATAGGCCACCGCCAGGTGTAACCTGCCGTGTAGCTTCCCCCTTCACAATCACGCGCACACTGGCTACACTGAGCAGTTTGCTGGTAGTTTGCTCTGAGTAAACAGTTTGGATGCGGAGTGTTGCTTCACGCGCGTGCTTTAGTGTTTTCAAAGTTGAGAAGTTTGCCTCAGCATGCGATGTACACAAATAAGGACGAAAAAGAACAAAAACGGATACTGCGTATACTAGGAGATGAAATAGGAGCTTCAGATGATAGTGATGTAGACGTAGTGGAAGAAAGCCTTCACAATTCTAAAAGTGAGCAATCGGCTAATGGAAATGACGCACGCGTGCTTAAATTGTAAATCAAGCCACGCGCGTAGAGTCAAATTGTGTTTGAAACAAAACAGAGGACGCTCCCAGCATCCGTTGTAGAGCTGGTAACTCATTTCTGATAGTAGCAGTGTTGCCGGGTGCATGTAAGTAAACGTTTTATCATGATAATTTCAAAGTTTGTTTTTCATTGTTTTCAGGAATTGCATAATGTAGACAGAACCTTAACACACCTTCTGATGCACTGAAACGTCAGGAAAGTTGCCAATTCAGAGTGTTATGAAAACTACGATTTCCCTAGCCCCCCTTTACAGAGGCCTCATCCGATTAGTTATCGGTGCAAATGAAAAATTCTTTTCTCTGCTCGATAGTTTCCAAGCTGCTCCAACTAAGCAAATTGAAAATTAACGACAGAACATCTATAAGTATGAGTTATGAGTCAATTTACATGTTTTGCAAAAAAAAAAAAAAAAAAAAAGATTTACACCTTCGGTTACATCTGGCAACGCTGTGTGGTTCCTAGTGTACTTCAATCGTTGCTCCCTCGTTTAAAAATATATGCATGAACAAGGATTCATTTTGGTATAACCATTATTAGTGTATCACTTCAGGTTCAAAAGTTCCACTATCCCAAACGGGTGTATCTACTGTTCGGGCTGCATTGTATATTGGACACCCTGTAATATTTTATTACTCAACCTGACAGATTTGGCTAAGTCAGGTAGCCAAATCTGTCAGGTAGAGTAATAAAATATACGTTGAAGGGGGTTTGTACTGCAAAATACACATTGGTAATTGTCAAAAACATTTAGAAGAAAATATTCAACAATTTAAAATCGCTTCAAAACAAAATACACATTAAATATATGATAAATACATATTGCGGAGTGAGACTTCGCGCGCGTGGTTTGATGTTTACAATTAAGGACTCGTGCGCTGGAGGGTTAAGAGTAAAAAGCTGTGCTATAGAACGGTTTCTATTTTATAATGGTAATTATATTACATACATTATGGTTATACCTATCATTCTAACGATAAGACATACGTGTACAGACTAATGAATAAAGTCTCATTTTCTAACTGTTCCATATTGTAATGATTATCGTACGCCCCTTTGGCGCGGGAGACCGGGTTCGATTCCCGGCTGGTTTTCACGTGGTTTGGATTCCACGTTAAGCTGTAGGTCCATGTCTCATATAGTCTCGCTGCTGAAAGGGACGCTAAACAAAAAATAACAGAAAAAGACATACGTGAATGACCATATATTAATACATCTGCTACTCCTATAGTTGGTTAACAGAAATAGTGTGCAGATTGAAAGCATCTTTATTATACTATAATGACATAATATCGGAGCGCTAAAACGAACTTTAGGCCTTAAAATATAACATATTTTACACACAAAGTACTAGCTGTATCTACGTTTTATAAGCTCCGTACACGTTTGACGCCGTCATTACTAAGTTCCTTAAACATTACAGGCTCACTTATATGGGCGCACTCCCGTGCTGTCCACAATATTGCCCCCCCCCCCCCCGCGAAAAAAATCTCGTTTGATAGTATCTTTTACCCCTTGCTATGAAAGTGAAATCGGTGCACGTACCTTTGTACCATCTTTCAATTTAATTAAATGTCTTAAAGATTTTAAAGCTCCATTCGCTTAAAAAAAAAAAAAAAAAAAAAAAATCCATAGATGAATTATCACTGGTATACAAATTTTGACCAAGGTCGTGCTTATGTAGTTTTTACGTCGGTTTCTTAATGATTTGCACCCGCTGGACACAAGTATGACAGTTGTTTTAACGTAATGTCAAAATTTGTGATGATATAAGCATATCAGATTTTATTGAAACAGCAACTTATTATACAATTGTATCTTATGAGAACACTGAACTACAAGCGTAACACAAACATTGTAGTCATGTTTCTGTTAATTTTTCATTGGTTTCTTAATGATTTGCACCCGCTGAACATGAATATGGCAGTTATTGTATCGTAATGTCAAAATTTGTAATGATATAAACATATAAGATTTTACTGCCACAGTAACATATTATACAATTGTACCTTATAGAACATTGAACTACAAACATAACACATACATTTTGGACATCAACTTTCTGGGCAACAAAAATCTACATAACAATACATAAATACCAAAATATGTGAATGTTACATTTATCATAAAAAATATACAAAGGTACTTGAGATTGGAGGAAAGTGTTCATCAAGTACTAGAATTCCGTAATCAAAAGTGAAGGGTAGTGGTTCTTTTTCTTTTGTGGAAAACGTTCACTTCGTCACGGACTAACCCGCAAATATAATCGCCCATCATTGCTAAGTCCCACCTTCCTTGGCATGCTTTCCAGTACCTCAATGTCCTTATGGAAACGTTCCCCGTGCTCTTCTTTAACATCTTCTAAATTCCCCCTAAATAAATCCAAGTGTGAATGAAGCATATGTAATTTTAAAAACATTCTACATCCCAATGCTCAATATTGATCAAAGAATGTCTTAACGTGGTGATCCAACGATTCGCTTTGGTTATGCACAAGAAATCCCGTCACCAACTTATGAAAGGCCTCCCAAGCGTTTCTTTCCAACTCCGTCATTTTTTGTTTAAGTGTAGCATTGTTAAGCATGACACGAATCTGAAGCTCTGTGAAAATGCCAGCCAAAACTTTTTCCTCTGAAAACGCTGGAAACATTTGTTTGATACATGGGAGGGCAGGTGATTTGCGATTCAGAGCTTTCACAAATTGTTTTGCCAATCCCAGCTTAATATGTAATGTTAGCATGAGAATCTTCTCCCTGGGCAATAATGCTTCATTTATCACATTATGTACTCCTGGAATGAGCTCCGTTCTTTCAGACCACACGGTTTGATCATAATGCTGGTTAGTTGCCCGACTGTCCCACAGTCATAGAAAGCAGGAATATTTAGTATAACTACTTTGCAGCCCAAGAAGAAGACCAATAATTTTTAAATCCCCACAAACGTCGCATTGATGTTCCTCATATTTAATTTTCTCCAGCATCAGCTTCACACTTGAATAACTTTCCTTCATGTGGATGGAATGTGCAACAGGGATTGAAGGATACTGGTTTCTGTTCTGCAAAATAATAGCCTTCAGAATAGTACTCGAACTGTCCATGAACAGTCGCAATTCCTTTGGTTCATATTGAAAGGCAATTGCCCTAAGAAAGACCACCGATATCTGTACAGTAGCACAATAAATCCTCAACAGGAAAATAAACGGAAAAATGTTGGTGTCTGCTTCTGTACTTAGATATCTTGCAGGAAGGAAGTAGAAAGTTCCACTCTTTGAGTCGTGATGCTAGCAATTCGGACTGTTTTTTTCGATAAATGTAGATCTCTAATCAGATCATCTAGTTCTTTTTGGTTCAGTAAATGAGGTTTCTCACTATTTTCCCAAACGAACGAACTATCTGAACTGTCGGAATGAGCTGCTTCTTCACTGAAAACCTTTCCGGGTGGAGGTAAGGAATAGGAGATTTACTATGCGGAACAGGTGATCGGGAGGATAGTATGTTTGGGTATTCTAGCTGACATCTGTTCTTGTCTTTCTTGTAGTGCGTCAGGTCGATCATGCAAAAATAACAATCATCATGATGGTTGGTAGTTTCTCTCTACACTCGCGGAATGGCATGACAAACGGCATGCTTTTTGCTATTCCCAGGCAACCAATGTTCCAACGTCGACCTGCATTTACCACAAGACACATGTGTTGTCCATGATTTGTCAAGATCCCCAACCGCCATTCCGAAGTAAGCTTTATATTCTGCACAAAATTTTGTTCTAGGCACTATCCCGTTGAACCTGCTTCGGACCAATATAGTATCCACACACATAACAAAAGGAATCCACACGTAGTTTGCACTTCCGACCCAACCACATGTTGCTTAAATACATTAACTACACACTGACATTTAACTACACGCACGTACTCTCAGATAGACTTATACGATTATGTAAAATAACTGTGGAAAATGTGCAAACAGCACTTTGCGACCATTTCATTACTACCAAATTGGCTACAGCTTAATTATTGCTTAGACTCTATTTAATCAATTTACAATTCTGATATGAATCTTTACAATCTATATTCTCTGTTTGCTACTACGAACAATTATCTTGGATAACAAATGCGTTACCACCTAGCGGGAATCGAAATATATGCTCGCAAATTGCTCTGCGTAAACCAGTATAGGTAGAAAAATAAAACATGCTTATATCACTGAAAATATTGACACTACATAAAAATAAGTGCCGGATTCGTGTTCAGGGGGTCAAAATACATAAAAATTCATCAAGAAATAATAATAAGCAAAATTTTGTTTACCATTGTTATCTTTCTGTGAAAAGGGAGTTACTCTGGCCCTGTATTTTTCAACTTTTTTGGATTCAAAAATTTAGATTTGGATGAACTGTGTCAAATGGCACCACTTTTGATTTCCTGAAACGACCGCTTCAAGGTCAAATTAGAGGTCAAAAATAAAAGTGGGATCATTTGGGCAATGCGGACCAGTGACCGACTGGAACAAAATGGGGTTACTCGATTCTTATTTACACATACACGAATAACTGATATGCCATTTTTCCTAAAATTCAATTTTGATCCGGAAGATTAGCGAAAATTCAAGATCCAAAATTCCAAATTTTTCGTTAATTTTCAAGGTCAAAATAGATTTTTTCTTGAAAATGGAATATTAGTTATTCATGTATGTGTCAATACGAATCAAAATGACACCCATAGGTCATTTTTTAGGTCAATGGACCGCATTGCCCAAATGGTCCCACTTTTTATTTTTTGAACCTTAATTTGACGTTGAAGAGGTCGGTTTCAGAAATCAAAAGTGGTGCCATTGGACACATCTCATCGAAATCAATATTTTAAACCCAATCTTTATTCTCTTTGTAGTTCGCACAAGACACTATAGAAATATAAAACTTAATAAAAAGAAGAAAATGAATCTACATTCTTTCACAGCTAAAACCTTAACGGATATTAACCACACATTTAGAGAGTGTATGAGGTCTGTTAGATGAGAGCAGTGTCCATTTCTGAACTCCAACGAATATAACATTAATTTCTCAGTCGCTATCAGAGAGCTAATCGCTCGTTGCGCATAATCTTCCGATCCTGTCTCTTTCAATTTTTCTCGTTTGTAAGTGCATTTTCACTAAGATAAATGTGAAACATTTAAAGACAAAAAGAAACAAATTCCCCTCCAAAACACTAAATCTCACTAATTCAAAAGTGTTTCCTTAAACATATATGAAACTTCACACAACTGTTTAAATATTCATGGAATATTTCTGTGGGTATACGCAGTGTTGGGTAAGTTACTTGTAAAAATGTAACGCGTTACAAGTTACTTTACTCTCGCTTAAAATGTAACACATTAGTAACTCGTTACTTGCCCCAAAAAAGTAACTGTTACCCTACTTCGAAAGTAACGCCTTACCTTTAGGTCCGAAACTTTGAATATGTAAAAAAAGAAATATTATTTCAATTTCCCGTACTGCTATTATTATTATTATTATCATTATTATTATTATTATCATTATTATTATTATTATTATTATTATTATTATTATTATTATTATTATTATTATTATTATTATTATTATTGAACGTTCTGATTTTCCCCAATCATCGTAAATGTTTAGAACAGTAGGTTGATAATAGTAATGTTGCTATATCCTTTCATGCTGACAGTTACTTTATTGGAAATGTGATGTGCTTCACTGACTTTATACACGCAATATTGCAGGTTCTGAATCGATTTATGTAGGTAGAAGAAGAATTCTTACTAGACAGCTATATGAACATTTTCATATAATGTAACACTGACTAAAATGCCATACTGCGTTAGAAAAAATGACTGCTTATTATTATTTTGCTAAATTAATTATATAATAATAACATTGTTATATAAAAATTAAAAATACAGAATATAGAGCACCAATGCACTATAACTAATAAAACAACACATGAACTTACGGTGAACCAAAACTAGCCAGTAACTCTAAAATCGATACACGCTTTTTAAAGCTAGTTATTCTAAACTCTATAATCAACGGGACTCTATGATACGCAAACTGATTTGAAACAACTCCAATATTACATACCATTAACAGACTATTTTCTAATAATAAGGTACGCCTGTTCATCAGAACACAGTTTATTCATATTAACCAATTACTCTATATAGTTAATTGTGGCACCCTAGCTGTTGATAAGTAGAGGAAAGAGGGGCAAGAGTACGCAAATTTCAGTTAAACTTATATATTTTGGTAAAAAATAGTTACAACGGAAAACTTCCACATGGAGCACAAAACTTGAACTCTGCTTTACAAAATGTAAATTCAACTTTTATATACCTCCGTCCTTTTAGGAACTAGAATTTTTAAAATGAAAATATTGAAATTCGTACTCTTGCCCCTATATGTGGGGCAAGAGTACAAAATAAAAGGAGCAAGAGTACGCATCCAAAGGAGCATTAACACTTATCACAAATGAAGGTGCTCACTACGTCATGCCACCATTCATTGCACCTTGCGCACTAGATCCAGTCTTCTGTTGGGGGATCGCTGTAGATGATATAACATAATGGACACTCGTACATTACTTTCTCACTGACCTGAGGAGTTATCTTCGGTTGTAGTCTTCTTGGTGTAAGTTGATGTTTGCCTTTGGTCTTTGGAGAGCGCCGTTTCATAAGTAATTTCTGTTTGAAAGGAGGCCTCGAGAATCTCTGATTGGCCTCGAGAATATCAAGATTTACAGGTTGAGGGCTTGGTGACAGACGGAGGAGGACTGACAACCACCAGAGGAGTGTATGATTTGGACGATCTACATGGATTTCTGCTTACCTCTAAATGCATCTTTACAGGTTGAAGGTTTCGTAACAAATGGAAAAGAACGAGAAACCGGCAGAGGGGTACTTGAAATGAACAGTCCGCATGAGCTCCTGTTTGCTTCTAGTGAGGATCCAGCGTTACTGGCTAAAGCTTTGGTAACAAATGGAGGAGAACGAGCAACTGGCAAAGGAGTGTTTGATGTGGATGCGCCGCATGGGATCCTGTTTGCTTCCAGTAAATCCTCCGATGTGAGATTTTGGGCTTTATTCAGGTCTTCTGCTTGATTCGTTGCTTCAGGAATGCTTTCACCTGCAGAGCCGGCTTCTATATTTAAGTTTACGACATGCACAGTAGAGGGAAGAAAGTCTTCTTGGGTGAACACATCTGCAATCAGTGGGACAATTCCACATTTTTGAAAGCTGGGTAATGCAATACCAATGGTTGTAACTTTGTAGTAAGCCTCAGTGAACAAATTCGCAAATTGGGATTGTGTACTTGGACGGGATGGATGATTCCTGATCCATTTAGCACACACTGTTGAATACCAGGATTTCAGCGAGCCAAAAAAAGGAGCGATCTAATGGTTGCAAATCATGGCTGGTATGGGATGGTAAACTTAACATCAGAATTGCATTTTGCCTGCAGAATCCATCACCTTGATTGAAATGTTAGAGAACTGATTGTCAACAAGTAACAATATATTTTTCGTGATCAGATTTGATCGCACATGTTGGTGTAAATAATGCAGCCATTCTGCGAAAAATTGAGAGTTGATTGAATCAGAATCAGATATCATTCCCACAGAACCCTGCGGCGATCCATCGAGTAACTCTTGTTTCATTGTTTCCTGGAAAATATCAACGCATGTGAAATAAAGGAATAAGATGCACTCACACAGGAAACAGCTATGATCCACAATCATCACTAGGTACAATTTAATTTTCAAATGATTCTTAATCAACAACACTTCAGACACTTTACTTCTAAATTCTGTCCACCATCATCCTCAGCTTTTAAGAAAATTATTCTTCCAAATGTTCGAACTGTAAAATATTTTCGTTCTAGATCTTTATAAAAACAACGCCAATCAAAGTAAAATAGACCACCGTTGCACTTGCAGTTCACTCACTGAATGTATTGATTTGGAGCTGTCAAAATCAATGACAAAATCTTACAGGTGCTTGCAATCAGTACATGTGATTTTCCTGAGGTTGTACTCATCTTCCAGAAACAGCAAATGGCACTAAGATCTTATCTGTTTCTCTTTATGTCGGTGACTGACTGTCGGTTACTGACATAGTTCATGCTCCATTTCTCCATTCTGGGAAAGTCACTTACATGAAAGAAACATTTGTTTCCGAAAAATATATATACATATATTGTAATTACAAATTCGAAATGTAACGCAAAACGTTACTAAAAAAATTGTAACGAGTTACCGTTACAGTTACTTTGGGAAAAATCTAACGCGTTCCTAGGAAACGTTACTTAAAAAGTAACGCGTTACTTGCATTACGTTACTTCCCAAGACTTTGTGTACGTAACACACCCAGAAAGTTACGAGCTAAACTTTGTGTTTTTGTATGTTAATTCTGGCTTTGTATACCATATAAGGGTTATGCTATTAGGAAGAGCCTGCCACGCTAGGTGTCATGCTGAAAAGAAAAAACTCACATTAAAGTGTAAGCAACAATGGTCATTTCAAGCTGGCCGCTAAAAGTGTGAAATGACTCTCACTGGAGCCATTGATTTTTGTGAGAGCGGAGATGTTGCCATGGAAATGGCTGTAAACAGAAAGATATGTTATCCACTTGACCTCCAGTACTTCGGTGCGTATGCCATCTGAGTCCTTGACAAGTTGCAATTGCCGAGTCACAAGATCGTGCTAGTTCATAGAAGTCAGTCGTAATGGTAAAAGTGAAGACAATGGTGTTGTGAAAGAAGACAAAGCCGACATGATTCTGATATATGATTCTGAGAATGTTGGAAGAATGCCGTGTGTACGCAGAGAGATACGTATTTGGGGCAGACGGCGGCCACCACGACGTGCTTTTGGTAAGCTATTTATGAAAGTAAGGAACACCACAACAACGTTTGCGGAACAAGCCAGGTACGGGTGGGATGGCTGCAACAAATATTCTAGCCGCTGGTGCTGTAAATCCACAGATCAGCTCTCGTGCATTGTCATGACAGTGCTATGAGTAAGAGAAATATATTACGCAATGTATTTCTACACATAGTTTTATCCGTTATTTCATCATCCATGAGGGGCTTTGTGAACTGTGTTCGGCTTGCATATGGGTGTTACGCTCCAGATTTGTCGCTTATCCTCTTCACTTACCAAGCAACCTTTACCAATCTTGAAAACGTTAACCTGAGTAATATGCACTATTGGTCTCTAAGAAATCCATGTTAGCATCGACAAGTCGAACGCCAGCACCCATAGAATGTTAACGTCTAGGTGCAATAGTGGATTAGCATCTCCTTTGGTCTTCTTCATATATGGGATACTAAATGCTGACCGATACTTACACATCCTAGAAAATGAACTGCCATCACTATTAGAGCATATACAGCTTCAGACAAGAAGGGAAATGAACATGACGGATACCCAGCTCATAGTGCAGGAAGCACTTTAGTATGTTCCAATTATACGCTTTGCAATTGGAGGATAGGATGGGGTGAACCTGTCAAATGGCCGGGATGTTCTCCAGATTTACCACTGGTAGACTTTTTTCTGGGGAAACGAAAGAACGTTGTTTACCGGATTGTACCAACGACATCGGGAGCAACGCATTAATGCAGCCTGTAGGGCCGTTCTACATGCGATGCTGCATTCTGTGGAAGGATCTTTGTGTGAGCACCTCGATGCCTATATCACAGCAGGCGGTCACAATTTTGAACATATACTTTGACAGACTAGATTTACGCTCATTCACATGCCAGTCTGTATGGTTCTTCGACATACTGCCACTACACTGTCAAATAAATGGTGCCGACGATGTCTCATGTTTTCTTCCTCCCTCTTGAACGTTATACACTCTTATTTCTTCGTCTCTTTCCATGACTTCTGACAGCTCATACGTACCGCAGTACTGGGATAACTTGTTTTTGTTTTTACAAAGATTTCCATGCTTATGTCACCGCTGCTATCTGCAGTACAAGCATGAAACAAGCGACATTGTATTCCCCCACCTATGCCCTTCCTTGTTATTCATGGTTTTGTCCAACGTTCTATTAAAAGAAATAACTTCTTTCCTAATGCTATGTTTTTTCTACCACACCATATTAGGGTGGTCCTTAATTTTTTATTTCCTAATTTCTTTGGGCTTACCCCCTAAAGTGGTTCCATATGGGACTAAATTAAGGAAGGTGAAAAATTAACTACATTGAATAATATTAAATGGTGCCCCAAGCGACCTAAAATTTTGAATCTGATTACAGTACATAATATATGGGGAAAATCTGGAATAAAATCTTGTAATTTAGAAACGGCTTAAGGAAACGCAAAAATGCCCTGGATAATGGAACTAGATGAAGAAGCACACCTAATGTTCTATAGTATTGTCACAGCGGCCATCTTAAAGTCCGCCATCTTGGATTCAGATCAAAATTTTCAAATAAGAAGAGGGTCATGTGAGATATTGTTTTGAGGTGGCGTTTCACCAGAAACACAAATCTGGCACTATTTTAAAGATAGCTTTAGTCGTCTAAGAATTATTACCTGCGAAAATATTTCTCTTTTTCACAAGTAAAAACTCTTACACAACTAAATGTAAAGACATGAGTTTGGCTCGAAAAGTACAAGAGGGATATGCGCGGCTTCATTAGAAAGAGGAACGTAAAAGAAAAATGCACTTCTGAAAATGATTTGTATGAATTTTACACCAAAATACACGGAGGAAAGTAAGCATTTCAAGAAATGAAGAGGAAAACCCAGTTGAGTATGTAAGATAAAATGTAAATATGTGCCTGTGTGCGCCCGGACCCTGCGAGAGATGTTTTAAAACTCCAAGACAGATTGCTGCTCTTGATCGATACAAGTCCACTGATAGAACGAGAATACATATCCTGACAGCGACGGCAGAAACATTAGGCCATAATGTAAAGGAACTAGTGATAAATATGCATCGATGCTGAGAGAAAATCCGTAGCGAAGTTGCATAAGACCACAAAAATAATTTCGGAGTGCATCAAGTGCGTTAGTTGTGCAATGAGACGGAAAACTACTGCCGAATTTGACTGATACAGAGACTATCGACGGGTTATCAATATTTATTACAGGAGATGCTCATGATAGGCTAATTGGTGTTCTCAGTTTGTCAACATGAAGAGGAGAACGAACATATTATTTCTACTACAGTTCATTAGCTTGAAAAATGGAACTTGGTAAAGTTCGTGCAGGCAGTTTGTTGTCACACTATTCCCTGCAATATGAACGGTGTCATGTGAACGGTGCTTTCATTCTGCTAGAGCAGATGCTCCAAAATGATCTTCTATACCTTCCTTGTAGACACTACATTTATGAATTGGTTTAAAATGTGTATTTGACAAGTGTTGTGTTTCGTTTGCATCTGGACCGGACGTACCCCTATTTAAGCATTTTCAGAACGATTGGTCTAAAATAGATTGTACTAACTTTATTCCAGAATTGATGATGATAATGACGTAAGGAACAACATTTCAGATGTAAGAAATGAAGTATTGAATTTTGCTATCAAACTTGTAGAAGCAGGACACCGCAGAGAAGATACAGTAAATTTTTAGAACTGACATTCTTGGATGGCATACCTCCTCGAAGAGTTTTCTTTCGTTTGCCTGGAGCAATTCACCATGCAAGGTAGATGGGAAAAGCAATATACTGTTTAAAAATATTTCTCTTTCGCCAACATTTTCGTTTAACGAAGCAAATAGAAATGGGTCTTCGGAATGCATGAATTTTTCTGATACGACTATATGTCCAAGCTTGATTTAAATGTGATCAAGTATCCCATTCACCATTACAAGACTTGCAACTTTTGAAAGCTTTGTACAGTTATAGGAAAATAGATAATGAATTATCTGAAGTGGCTCTTTCTAAATTTTCTCGGCATCTCTGGTACTTGAAGAAGGAATACGTAGCATTGGAGTTTTTTGATGATGAAGTTAACATAGTGGAAAAACAAAAATTGGTTGAAAGAATTAAAACTGTAAGGAGAAACCATGAAGCAGCAAAGAGGCTTGACGCAAGGATAATACCATAAAAATTCTTGCGAAAAGAGAAATCAGTGATTTTGATGGCACAAACAATTTTTTCTCGTGAGATTTAAAATACCCAAAGGGTTTCTTGAGTGTGATCCGATTTCATGGTCAGATAACAATGACTATCTTCAAGGAAAGACAATAGTTAAATTCATCTCCGAAATAAACGATGCAGCAGAAAGGGGAGTGAAACTAACAGAAAATTACAACATCGTTTTTACGAAAAATGAGTATCAGAAAAAGTTTATTTTGCACATAGTGAATTCTCATAGATAATCTTTTCCTAGATGTGTCAAAAGTGAACTGTGTAGTATATAAGATTGAAAACCTATTGAAAACTTACCCCAAAGCTACAGTACTACATAAATAAAGGATATTTCAATTTCTTCCATGTTATATTTTTTCTTTTTCCTCATAATGGTCTGTGAATCATCTTGATGGAAAAAACTTATTGGTAGTTCATGGGGAAACAAAGATTTAACTTTCTCTAGCAGTTTGTTTCCACTTTATGTAAAATACTTCCAAAATTCTTACAAATCTGTGGTCCATAACTACAATAAAATAACATTACATCGAAGCATTTCGTTTTTCACACGTAATAACTCTTACAAGATTATTGGTAGCTTAAAAATAATACGAGATTTGTGCTTCTGGGAAAACGCCACCTCAAAATGATATGTAACATGACCCTCTTCCTATTTGAAAATTTTGACCTGAATTCAAGATGGCGGACTTCGAGATGGCCGCCATAATAATGCTATACAAAATTAGGTTGGTCATTTCCTCTAGTTCCATTATCCAAGATATCTTTCCATTCCCTTAAGCCGTTTGTAAATTACAAGAGTTTATTCCAGCTTTTCCCCATATACTATGTATTGTAAACGCATTCAAAATTTTAGGTCGTTTGGGGCACCATTTAAAATTATTCAATGGATCTAACTTTTCTCCTGGCTTAATTTTGTCCCATATGGAACCATTTTAGGGGGTGAGTCCAAGGAAATTCCTAAATTTATTTTTGCCCATATAAATAAGGACCACCCTAATATATATATATATATATATATATATATATATATATACAGAGAGAGAGAGAGAGAGAGAGAGAGAAACTATATATATAAAATAGATACAGCGTGAGGCATCTAAAATTACCATATGAAATAACGAATATATATAATGTAGAGACGTAGACATTCTAATGCTAATGTTTATATATAGTTTTGAGTATATGCATAGTTGTTTTAATATAATTATAATTTATTCGTCATGGTGATTATAATTTTGTAGTTAATTCCAGTCAATTAATGATTGTAAATAAATAATGGCTTGGAGTTCCATTTAAATTCTAATGAGAAATAGGGGCTGCGGTGGCTCAGTGGTAGAGCGTTCACCTCTGGTGCTAGGGGTCTCGGGTTCAAACCCTGCTCCCGCCAAGTGAACTTTGTGGTGGACAAACACCGTGTGCGTGAATTTTCTCGGGGTTCTCCAGTTTCCTCCCACTTTCTTCATTCCACCATTTCATTCATTACTCATTATCACCGTCTCCTATAGCCTAACTGGAAAAATCGTGGGACGTAAAACTCAAAATTGCATTTCATTTTCATTCTAATGAGAAATAAGTGTATTAAAATCACTTTAGTATGATGCTAGACCAGGGTTGCCCACCGTCCCGATTCTGTCCCCATTGTACCGATTTCTGACTTATTTGTCCCGCGTCACGACCGGAATCTTATCGGGACGAATATTGTTCCGATTTATCGATTTTGAAGGGCCAAGACAACATAATTAGTCATCAACCCTCGTTGAGCTCATTTTCCTAGTCACTGCCTTAATCTAGATTTTTGGGTAATTCAAATTCTGGTCACACTGTAATTTCAATCGATCACAACAATGACAATTCTTCTGATTCGTATTTTCGGGTGTAGAATAACATTATCTATTATTGTGGTAACTTACATTTCGTTATCTCTTTTCAGTTACGAAAAACGGGCAAAAGAAAAATTGTTAGCTTTTGAAAAATATTTAAGTTAGTAGTCTACCCCCTTAAGAGGGTTGCGCCACGCTAACTATAACTCATTTGTGTGTGATAAAAAAAAAACATTTTTTTTAACCGTTGTTAATGTTAAATAAATTCACGGGTGTCTCTGCCGAGGGACAGGGGGGACGCGTCCCTCCAAATATTTTAAGTACGGGATAAATGGATCAATGCTGAAAGTATTTAGATCTATATGGAAGAAGAAAAACATAGGGAAAACAAATAAAAGTTATGTCTGTTGTTAAACATTAGGTTGATGTGATTTGTATCTATCTGACATGTGCCACTTTCAAAGATTTTTTTTTGAAGTTATACTTCTTGGTTAGTCAAAGTATTCTCGGATGCGGGCACGCACTTTTTTTTATTGCTTAACCATCAACAACTGGATTCCATGACGGAGAAAGACTGGAGTAGAGAAGGAAAGGATATATAGAAAGTTGATATGTGAATTAAAAAAGGAAATCTATACAAACACAGGGAAATACACGATAGAAGTGAAGGTGACAAGATGAATTAAAAGGATATCAAAATTCGAGTAATGTATATGAAGGTAAATTTCATTCAAATAGAAGGAAGAATATAGAAAATACAGGTAGAAATGAGCCTAAATGGTCATGGAAAGAATACATTAAGGAAGCGGGATGATAGCAAGAATAAACTGTATATTTTAGGTATTGAAACAGGAAATGAAGTAAACGAGGATAGTTCAAATATGTACTGCGAAATGAAAAAAGTAAATAATATATCTTTTATGTTTATTAAGAATAGGGAAGAAGAAGGAAAATAAAAAATCCGAAATTCGCAATCGAGTCAAGACTGTCATCATAAGACTTCTTTCAGAGTTAAGATTTTGTTAGCTAAAATATCGGAATATATCAGGATTATAAAGTAAGCTGTTGCCAATGCGTTTAAGAACTGGGTAAGAATTCACCGGTAGAGATGTGAAGGTGAACAAATTATCTACGAACTATATTATAAATAAACTAATTTTATCTTTTTGGGGGGCAGGTAGTCTACGAGTGATGGAAGAAAATTACGGTGAATTGTGTTGGTAAAGGTAGAAAGAGAGGATCCCGTCAGTAAAGTAGATTCAAGTTTACATATAATTTTGACCTAACTTTAGTGGGGGTCTTCTAGTATTCTTGCCCCCCCCCCCACAATTTTAACATGTCAGAGACTCCCATGAATAAATTACAATTGCTTTGGTTTGAATTTGTTGTATGATGATAGCCAAAGAAAAACACTTGATTTTAGTAATACTTTTTATCAGTAATTCCTTAACAATGATATAAGTCACTTGTGATAAAAAAAATGTATAGTTTTCTCTCTAAACTTTATTTATATTAAAAAATTTGCAGTTATTTTGGTTTGAATTTGTTGCATATATTGCTTAAATATAGTAAAAAAAATAAGGTGCTGCATTCATTTAGGTTCGTGTTATTCGGCTGATTATTTACATTGTTTTCAATGACTCGCCGTACGCGGAGTCGTCTCGACGGGGGACGGGTAGGGGTGCTCTAACACCGATTGTCCCGTCCCGATTTTTTCTTAAGGAAAGTTGGCAACCCTGTACTAGACCAACCAAAGGGATAGAGTCGAGAGAAAGCAAAGTTAAAAATGCTGAGTATTTTAAAATAAAGTTGTCGATCGTACAACAATTTTCACAGCGTTAGCTGCTACGCCGCAGCAAATAAAGATTTCACTATGAAATGACACAGTCACACACAGAAAGTAAAAGTTCTGTGCAATGGACCCCAGGGTATGGATTAGATGTATTTTGTTACTCAGAATCAAAATTTCGAAACCCCGTGCTAAAAACGTGAGCGGTTTTGGATAGGAAGGATACACGTAATACAGCTATGCAAAAAAGCAAAAATTCTGTGCAGCGGACCCCAGGGTATGGATTAGATGTATTTTGTTACTCAGAATCAAAATTTCGAAACCCCGTGCTAAAAACGTGAGCGGTTTTGGATAGGAAGGATACACGTAATACAGCTATGCAAAAAAGCAAAAATTCTGTGCAGCGGACCCCAGGGTATGGATTAGATGTATTTTGTTACTCAGAATCAAAATTTCGAAACCCCGTGCTAAAAACGTGAGCGGTTTTGGATAGGAAGGATACACGTAATACAGCTATGCAAAAAAGCAAAAATTCTGTGCAGCGGACCCCAGGGTATGGATTAGATGTATTTTGTTACTCAGAATCAAAATTTCGAAACCCCGTGCTAAAAACGTGAGCGGTTTTGGATAGGAAGGATACACGTAATACAGCTATGCAAAAAAGCAAAAATTCTGTGCAGCGGACCCCAGGGTATGGATTAGATGTATTTTGTTACTCAGAATCAAAATTTCGAAACCCCGTGCTAAAAACGTGAGCGGTTTTGGATAGGAAGGATACACGTAATACAGCTATGCAAAAAAGCAAAAATTCTGTGCAGCGGACCCCAGGGTATGGATTAGATGTATTTTGTTACTCAGAATCCAAATTTCGAAACCCCGTGCTAAAAACGTGAGCGGTTTTGGATAGGAAGGATGCACGTAATGCAGCTATGCAAAAAGCAAAAATTCTGTGCAGCGGACCCCAGGGTATGGATTAGATGTATTTTGTTACTCAGAATCAAAATTTCGAAACCCCGTGCAAAAAAGGGGGGGTTTGGATAGGAAGGATACACGTAATACAGCTATGCAAAAAAGCAAAAATTCTGTGCAGCGGACCCCAGGGTATGGATTAGATGTATTTTGTTACTCAGAATCTAAATTTCGAAACCCCGTGCTAAAAACGTGAGCGGTTTTGGATAGGAAGGATACACGTAATACAGCTATGCAAAAAAGCAAAAATTCTGTGCAGCGGACCCCAGGGTATGGATTAGATGTATTTTGTTACTCAGAATCCAAATTTCGAAACCCCGTGCTAAAAACGTGAGCGGTTTTGGATAGGAAGGATACACGTAATACAGCTATGCAAAAAAGCAAAAATTCTGTGCAGCGGACCCCAGGGTATGGATTAGATGTATTTTGTTACTCAGAATCCAAATTTCGAAACCCCGTGCTAAAAACGTGAGCGGTTTTGGATAGGAAGGATACACGTAATACAGCTATGCAAAAAAGCAAAAATTCTGTGCAGCGGACCCCAGGGTATGGATTAGATGTATTTTGTTACTCAGAATCCAAATTTCGAAACCCCGTGCTAAAAACGTGAGCGGTTTTGGATAGGAAGGATACACGTAATACAGCTATGCAAAAAAGCAAAAATTCTGTGCAGCGGACCCCAGGGTATGGATTAGATGTATTTTGTTACTCAGAATCAAAATTTCGAAACCCCGTGCTAAAAACGTGAGCGGTTTCGGATAGGAAGGATACACGTAATACAGCTATGCAAAAAAGCAAAAATTCTGTGCAGCGGACCCCAGGGTATGGATTAGATGTATTTTGTTACTCAGAATCAAAATTTCGAAACCCCGTGCTAAAAACGTGAGCGGTTTTGGATAGGAAGGATACACGTAATACAGCTATGCAAAAAAGCAAAAATTCTGTGCAGCGGACCCCAGGGTATGGATTAGATGTATTTTGTTACTCAGAATCAAAATTTCGAAACCCCGTGCTAAAAACGTGAGCGGTTTTGGATAGGAAGGATACACGTAATACAGCTATGCAAAAAAGCAAAAATTCTGTGCAGCGGACCGCAGGGTATGGATTAGATGTATTTTGTTACTCAGAATCCAAATTTCGAAACGCCGTGCTAAAAACGTGAGCGGTTTTGGATAGGAAGGATACACGTAATACAGCTATGCAAAAAAGCAAAAATTCTGTGCAGCGGACCCCAGGGTATGGATTAGATGTATTTTGTTACTCAGAATCCAAATTTCGAAACCCCGTGCTAAAAACGTGAGCGGTTTTGGATAGGAAGGATACACGTAATACAGCTATGCAAAAAAGCAAAAATTCTGTGCAGCGGACCCCAGGGTATGGATTAGATGTATTTTGTTACTCAGAATCAAAATTTCGAAACCCCGTGCTAAAAACGTGAGCGGTTTTGGATAGGAAGGATACACGTAATACAGCTATGCAAAAAAGCAAAAATTCTGTGCAGCGGACCGCAGGGTATGGATTAGATGTATTTTGTTACTCAGAATCCAAATTTCGAAACGCCGTGCTAAAAACGTGAGCGGTTTTGGATAGGAAGGATACACGTAATACAGCTATGCAAAAAAGCAAAAATTCTGTGCAGCGGACCCCAGGGTATGGATTAGATGTATTTTGTTACTCAGAATCCAAATTTCGAAACCCCGTGCTAAAAACGTGAGCGGTTTTGGATAGGAAGGATACACGTAATACAGCTATGCAAAAAAGCAAAAATTCTGTGCAGCGGACCCCAGGGTATGGATTAGATGTATTTTGTTACTCAGAATCAAAATTTCGAAACCCCGTGCTAAAAACGTGAGCGGTTTTGGATAGGAAGGATACACGTAATACAGCTATGCAAAAAAGCAAAAATTCTGTGCAGCGGACCCCAGGGTATGGATTAGATGTATTTTGTTACTCAGAATCAAAATTTCGAAACCCCGTGCTAAAAACGTGAGCGGTTTTGGATAGGAAGGATACACGTAATACAGCTATCCAAAAAAGCAAAAATTCTGTGCAGCGGACCCCAGGGTATGGATTAGATGTATTTTGTTACTCAGAATCCAAATTTCGAAACCCCGTGCTAAAAACGTGAGCGGTTTTGGATAGGAAGGATGCACGTAATGCAGGTATGCAAAAAAGCAAAAATTCTGTGCAGCGGACCCCAGGGTATGGATTAGATGTATTTTGTTACTCAGAATCCAAATTTCGAAACCCCGTGCTAAAAACGTGAGCGGTTTTGGATAGGAAGGATACACGTAATACAGCTATGCAAAAAAGCAAAAATTCTGTGCAGCGGACCCCAGGGTATGGATTAGATGTATTTTGTTACTCAGAATCCAAATTTCGAAACCCCGTGCTAAAAACGTGAGCGGTTTTGGATAGGAAGGATGCACGTAATACAGCTATGCAAAAAAGCAAAAATTCTGTGCAGCGGACCCCAGGGTATGGATTAGATGTATTTTGTTACTCAGAATCCAAATTTCGAAACCCCGTGCTAAAAACGTGAGCGGTTTTGGATAGGAAAGATACACGTAATACAGCTATGCAAAAAAGCAAAAATTCTGTGCAGCGGACCCCAGGGTATGGATTAGATGTATTTTGTTACTCAGAATCCAAATTTCGAAACCCCGTGCTAAAAACGTGAGCGGTTTTGGATAGGAAGGATGCACGTAATGCAGGTATGCAAAAAAGCAAAAATTCTGTGCAGCGGACCCCAGGGTATGGATTAGATGTATTTTGTTACTCAGAATCAAAATTTCGAAACCCCGTGCTAAAAACGTGAGCGGTTTTGGATAGGAAGGATACACGTAATACAGCTATGCAAAAAAGCAAAAATTCTGTGCAGCGGACCCCAGGGTATGGATTAGATGTATTTTGTTACTCAGAATCCAAATTTCGAAACCCCGTGCTAAAAACGTGAGCGGTTTTGGATAGGAAGGATGCACGTAATGCAGCTATGCAAAAAAGCAAAAATTCTGTGCAGCGGACCCCAGGGTATGGATTAGATGTATTTTGTTACTCAGAATCCAAATTTCGAAACCCCGTGCTAAAAACGTGAGCGGTTTTGGATAGGAAGAATACACGTAATACAGTAAGGAAAATGAAGAACACAGTAATTGTAGAGACTGCTACCGAAGAAGACATGAAAAAAATAATAAGGAACAAGAAACTTCAGGAAATGGTAATGGTAGAACAACCCAAGAAGAAAAAAACCATTACTCATTATATACAGTGTCCCGTCTGATTTCAAAGATGAAAAAATAATAGAGACACTCATAGAACAAAACTTCGAAAAAGAAGAAACAGGAGAAGTACAAAATGAAATAAAACCAAGGTTTCGAACTGGACCCAAAAATCAAACAAAATGTCATTTAGTCATAGAAGTCACCTCTAGAATTAGAAGAAGGCTACTACAAAATGGCAGGGTATACCTCATGTATGAGGCCCATGCAATAAAAGATTTTATAACTATTCCCAAGTGTTCGGTGTGCTGTGACTACCTACACATAAGTAAGTACTGTAAAGAGGAGAGAAGAGTCTGTAACCACTGTGGAGAAAATCATGACCGGACAAATTGTCCTAACAAGGATAAACAGAAAGTATGCATCCCTTGCACAAAAAGAAAAAAACAATGTAGTGCAAAAAACGATCAAGACTGTGCAACTTACAAATTGTTATATGAGAGAACAATAGCAAGAATTGACTTTTAATAGAAGAAAATAGTAAAATAACAACAAAATCTTTGAACTATGACAAACTCATATTAACAAAATGAATAACCAAGCTAAAGAAGAAAAAATAACAGTCATTCAACTAAATGCAAAGGGAAGCAAAACAGTAATGGATGAAATCAAAGATTTGGCAGAAAAAGTGGAAGCAGATTTGATTATCCTTCAAGAACCATATACAAGAAACAAAAAATTAACAAACATGGGAACATGGGAAACAATTGTATCTAAAAGTCACACAGGAGGAGACCATAATTTATACAATACAGGTGAAAAACCACAGGCAGCAGTTATAAATAGGAACAAAAATATAAAGATATTAAATATTACGCAATTCGGAGATAATTGGACTGTGTGTTTAGAGTTAAGGTCTACTTTAGGAAATTTCAAACTAGTAAACTGTTACTGCCAATATAGCATGGATATAGAACCCTTTTTAAACAATATTGATGACTTCTGTCAGATCTACCAGGGAGACAGTATTTTAATATGCATGGACTCGAATGCAAAATCAAATTTATGGCATAGTAATAGAACAGATAAAAGAGGAGAAAGAGTGGAAGATCTAATAATGAACAATAATTTAACAATAATCAACGAATAAGGAAATCCTCCCACTTATAGAAGCAGTCAAGGAGAGTCAAATATTGATCTAACAATAGCATCAACGAAGATGCACAGCCTAATAAAAAATTGGAAAGTTTTAGATGCGGCCACTGAAAGTGACCACAATATAATAATCTTCGACATAATAAAAACAAAAACTCAAGAAATAGTCACAAACAAGGGAGACGAAAGATTTCTATATAACCCAGATAAAATAAATTGGGAAAAATTTTGGAACGAAATAAAATTACCAAAAATAGAAGATGGGAGCAACCTAGATCAACTTGGCCAACAGATAGAGGAAGCAACAAAAAGTGCAATAAAAAAATCAACTAAAACTAAAACAACAACTACTTTAGAAATAAATAATAATACATTTTGGACAAACGAATTACAAAATTTAAAGAGGAAGACAAGAAAAGCGAGAAAATTATACCAAAATACTATAGATAATAATCTAAGAGAAAGAAGGTTAAACAAGTACAGAAATTTAAAACAAAACTATCAAAATAAAATAACAGAAAGTAAGAAAAGAAGCTGGCAATCTTATATCGAAAAAAATCTGAATATAGATCCGTGGGGAGAGCCTTATAAAATAATAAGCAAAAAAGTAAAAACACCTATCACTCTTTCAACCTTCAGAAAACAGGACGGGACGTACACAAAAAACTGGAAAGAAACAGTGGAATACCTGATGAACATCTTGCTGCCAAAAGACGATCAGCGGGAAGACAATGAAACACAGACACAACTACGAAATTTAATGACGGTGACTCCAATAAAAGATAAAAATGAAGAAGTTAAGAATGAAGAAATAATAAATCACATTAAAAGATTAAAAAATAAAAAGGCACCAGGTCCAGACTGCATAAAACCAGAAATTTATAAGAAAAACGCGGATAAATGGGCACCATACTTGTCAAAGCTGTTTAATCTATGTTTTAAAAAAGGACAAATACCCAGAAGATGGAAACAGGCTAACTTAGTAATTTTTAAGAAATCTGACGATAAAAAAGATGACGATCCGAAATCCTATAGACCTATATGTTTACTAAATATTATAAGCAAACTGTTTGAAAGAACAATAACAGAAAGGATTAATCGGACGAGAGTTTTAGAAAATGACTTATTACAATATGGTTTTAGGAAAGGAAAAAACACAGAAACAGCTATTAAAAGAATGATAGACCTGATAGAAGAGGGAAAAGTAGAAAAATATCAAGTAGTGATTTACGCTGACATAAGTGGAGCATTTGATAATTTATGGTGGCCAGCTTTCTTCAACGAATTAAAGAAAATGAACATCAGTAAAACACTGTATAATATAATGTTAGATTACTGTAGCGGAAGACAAATACAAATACAAACACCGGGAGAAACCATTAAAACAATAAGCACAAAAGGCTGCCCACAAGGCTCGATACTCGGACCCTTAATGTGGGATGTTACACTACAGCCATGTTTAATTCACTTAAATAATATGCAAGAAACAATCGGTGTTGTGGGTTATGCTGATGATCTGGCAGTTGTATTTTCAGCATCATCAAGAAATGAAATAGAAACAAAAGGGAAAATAGTATTAACAGAATTAGATAATTGGTGCAAAGAAAATAAGTTAAATTTATCAGCAAGTAAAACTAAATACACGGTCTTTGGTCAAATCTTAAAGAGGGATCCAATAATAAAAATTAATGATAAAAAAATTGAACACGTAAATGAATTCAAATATCTTGGAGTATGGATCGATAAAAAATTAAACTTTCATAAACATATAACAGAAATAACAGAAAAAGCAAAAAAGGTAGCCAACAAATTACTAACAGTTGCAACAAAGGACTTTAGATTGGACAAGAAGATTTTCAAATTATATAACAAGACAATTTTAATGGCAATCTTACAGTACTGCGTGGGCATATGGGGACACCGAATTTTTATGAACATTAAACTAAAAGAAACATTGACAAGAGTACAGAGACTTATTTTAATAAGGGTAAACAACATAATGAAGACAATCCCAGCCGAAGTACTGCAATTACTTACATATGAAGAACCGATACATCTCCAAATATTAAGAAAATGTATCAAGACTTGGATCCAAAATAAAGAAATGACGAAGATATTAGAAATCACAGGAGAAATACCAAGCTGCGATGACGATATTGAAAGAATCATTAGAACAAAATGGGAAGAAGAATGGAAAAATTCCAGGAAAGGTGCCAGGACTAGAAATATTATACCAGATTTAAAAACAAGAGAAAGGATGGGAAATATAAGTAAAGATGTGATAGAATATATATCAGGACATGGACCATTTAAAACGCATTTTAAAAGACTAAACTTACAAAACGATGATAAATGCTTTTGTGGCGATCTTCACACTCCGGAACATATTTTCTGGTCTTGCGACAGATATATAAAAAACAATACAATAAAAGAAATAAGGAATGAACTGAAAGAAAATAGCATAAAAACGATCATAGAAGAAGAACATAAACTAGAAAAATTTAGTACTCTGGCAAGGCATGTTTTGGAAAACCTTTGGAAAGAAAGACGAGAAGAAAGAAGAAGAAGATAAATTTTGTGTGATACACTAAAAATAAAAATAAAATTAAATAGATTTGATATCAAATAAAACAATCAGCTCTGAGGAAGCTAAGAGCTAAACACTTTATCTGCTTAGTGTTTTAGTGTTAGTGTAGTGTTGTAGTGCAGAATGTGTAGTGTTTGTGTTCTGTCAAGAGGCAAAATTCAAATCTAGATAAAAAGTAAATAAACAATAAAGATAAGTTAATATGAGAAAATTTTTGGGAAATCTGGAGTACCGATTTCCTAACAAACAAGAAGAAAAACTTTTAGGAAGTCTGGAGTACCGATTTCCTAATAAACGAGAAGGAAATTTTTGTGTTTTTACTATCATAACTATCACTTTTATATATTATATTAATCATTTTTTATTTTTAGTATCTTTTCAGCTCTGTCTCTTTTCAGGTTTTATGTCTGATCGTCTGTGTATGTACTTTTGTAAAAAATAATAATAATAATAATTGTAATAAATATAAATAGTAATTTTAAAAAAAGAAGAAAATAAGGCATGGTTTATATAATTAGGTACCATGCCATAAAACAGAGCCTCACCTCAAATCTGTCGAGGACGAAAGCCGAATAGCAGAGAGAGAAAAACTGAAATAAAAGAGTATATGAGAGAGAAAAAAAGGCAGAGGCAAGTTGCGACTGCCCTATAATAAGACCGTAAGAAATCGGCCAAGGCAGGGGGAAGTGGAGGCTTAAAAAAAAAAAAAAAAACACGTAATACAGCTATGCAAAAAAGCAAAAATTCTGTGCAGCGGACCCCAGGGTATGGATTAGATGTATTTTGTTACTCAGAATCCAAATTTCGAAACCCCGTGCTAAAAACGTGAGCGGTTTTGGATAGGAAGGATACACGTAATACAGCTATGCAAAAAAGCAAAAATTCTGTGCAGCGGACCCCAGGGTATGGATTAGATGTATTTTGTTACTCAGAATCCAAATTTCGAAACCCCGTGCTAAAAACGTGAGCGGTTTTGGATAGGAAGGATGCACGTAATGCAGCTATGCAAAAAAGCAAAAATTCTGTGCAGCGGACCCCAGGGTATGGATTAGATGTATTTTGTTACTCAGAATCCAAATTTCGAAACCCCGTGCTAAAAACGTGAGCGGTTTTGGATAGGAAGGATACACGTAATACAGCTATGCAAAAAAGCAAAAATTCTGTGCAGCGGACCCCAGGGTATGGATTAGATGTATTTTGTTACTCAGAATCAAAATTTCGAAACCCCGTGCTAAAAACGTGAGCGGTTTTGGATAGGAAGGATACACGTAATACAGCTATGCAAAAAAGCAAAAATTCTGTGCAGCGGACCCCAGGGTATGGATTAGATGTATTTTGTTACTCAGAATCAAAATTTCGAAACCCCGTGCTAAAAACGTGAGCGGTTTTGGATAGGAAAGATACACGTAATACAGCTATGCAAAAAAGCAAAAATTCTGTGCAGCGGACCCCAGGGTATGGATTAGATGTATTTTGTTACACAGAATCCAAATTTCGAAATTTCAGGACGAGTGACCGAGTCAATTTTTTTTTATGAGCAAGAAACTTGTGTCTTCACTATGTAAAATCGCTCATGGTTTTCGTCCATAAAAATTGACATGTTCAATAGTCCTGCGGTTTCTAAATTTGAATTCTGTATAGCAAAATACATCAAATCCATGCCCTGGGATCCGGTGAACAGAATTTTTATTTTCTGTGTGGCTCTGTAATTAATGGAAAAGTGAAGACCAGAAATATTAGGGGTATTATAATTTAGTATTTTATGATCGTTCCATTATTAAAGTTAACTTATTTTATTCATATTCTTATAATATCTATCATGTGGATTGATGTGAAATCTATCTGCCGGAAAATATGACGTAATAACAATGCAAACTGGATCAATCTCATACAAAGTACGTAGAACATAGTTTCGTTATTTCTAACACCGTAATGATGATCCTTATTAAAATAATTCTTCTTGTTGCTTACAGGTTAACATAAAAATCGAAGACCTATCACCATGGCTATGTTTTTTCCCTCAAAGGTATTTTTGTTTTATTTTCAATTTGTTTAATCGAATACTTTTCACTGTTTCAGACGTTCTTTCCTCATAGCTTTGTTTTCATTTTTACTTTGTTTTGTTTACTTTTAAATTTCATACACAATTAAGGAATTTCAGAAATAAAACAAAAAATGTAATGTAAAGCTTAGTTGAATGTATCATGTTTTAGCAATTTGGTAATAATTTAGGGACAAAATGACTATACCAATGTATTCCATATACAGTAAACATCCACTAGCTTTGTAATAAGCTAATTGACATTCAATACTAAATAAAACATAGCATATGGTAGGCAATATATATAGAAAAGAAATAGTTTGGGAAAAGTTAAACAGATTCTACTAGGCATATTCCATAGTAATATTAGCAGGATGAAAAGAGCAGCTTGAAAGCAATGGATAACTGAAGCGACGCTTAAAAAGATGGAGGAACGCAGAAAGACGAAAACTGCGGATATCAAAAAAACAGAAGGCTGAATAACAAATTCAGAAGAGAGACGGACAAAGCCAAAGATACGTACTACATGATACAGATATGTTTAAAAATAATGGACTTAAATGGTGCAGCAGTTATGATTTGATGTATCACAAACAGTGGCGGAGCCAAGGGAGGGCTTGGGGGCGAGGCCCCCTAGCTGGAATTCTTGGCCCCGCTAGTGGCCCCTCCAATACAGAGTGATACTGCTATAGGTCGAGAAACGGTGAGTTGACAGTGGCCACAAGTGAAACTACTACTACCGAAACATGTCTCGACAACAGAGTTACCAACTGCAGAATACTGTATGTTGCAGTAGTCTGCGTTCCGAGTAAAAAGCTCCAGGCTCGTTTCTGTTTGTACTATAGCAAGATCTAATTCATCGAAATCTGTAAGATGCATACATTGACTTCACCATCTGAACGTTCCTTTTAACATCTGTCCTTTATCTGGTTACCTTCTTTGTTTTCGACAAAGAACCAGAAAAAAAAGGCGAAGAACCAGTCGGCATTTTCATTCACTTCTATGTTGAAAGTCGTACTAAAATAAGAGATGCTTACTTGCAAATAGCACGCACTGCAGTAAAACATTACTTGTGTTGGACGAAATAAGTCTTCGTACACTAAGTAATTAATTTCGATCGATTATGGCGACATAGAAGAAATGCATAACATCCATTAAGTATTCTTATTCTTATTCTTATTCTTATTCTTCTTCTTCTTCTTCTTCTTCTTCTTCTTCTTATTATTATTATTATTATTATTATTATTAAGTAACATCAAACCGTTTTGTTTGATATACAGTAAAAGAAGAGAGCAGAAGATTTTATTATTGCTGTCAATTTCTTTGTTGTTCATATCCCAATCGTTCGAGAAAATTAAGATACTGAATACTACCAACATCTGCTATTTGCTACTGATATTGGTTCTCCTTCTCGACTACCTTCTGGTCTTGTGTCTAGTACGTCTCTTGGCGGTGACAACTCAGTAGAAACCTTCTGCTGTGATGTTAACAAGCGATAATAGTGATCTCCAAGAAAAACGGAGTCAGCGCTTGGTGGAACTAACTAAAGCCTGGGGGACTGGTTCACAGAAATTCCTTTCAGTAAGTTCAGTCAGTAAATACCCATTTTTATCATAGATTTATATTTATTCTCCTTGAAAATATGCATTTCTGAGAAAATTAAGTATTAAGCATTTCCGAGAAAATTACGTTGTAGGAATTATGCAGAATAGTAAATCAGTAGTGTCACGAATTTTCAACAGGATATACTAATTAATACCCCTCCTTCAAATCTAATCTCAAAACTAACAATATTAACTTAGCATCGACTACAGGATAGTAGAGTTAAGTTATTTCAACTACATTTGAATTTATTTTAAGGCTTTGAAACATCCCAGACACAGAGGACAGAAATAAGGGAAATGAGTCAATAGGGCCATAAAAAATTCCCTAGTGACACGAAGAAAGAATCTTGGTAATCTCCTCAGTCGAAATATTTATCCACGAGGGATCGATCGCACCATCTTTCGATTCTTAAGCTGATGTTCTACCCTGAGCTTTGCCCATTCGGTGAGGGTGTGAAGTGTTTGTGTATTTGAATTCACGTCAAATTCTAAAAAGTAGTGAAGGTAAACAAAGAAAAGAAAGAAAAAGGCCATGTATACTTCTTTTGCTATAAGGAGTCCCGATTGAAATGTCTCTTCTAACACTGTTTGATATTGGGGAAAGAAAACCACATTTCCTCTTTCTGGTTCAAAGAGTGTTTACTTCATTATTTTAATAAAGCAAAGGCAATTACATTGCTCAGTTTAGAGCTCAAGGGTAAAAATAACAAAAAATAATTTAGTTTATCTATCAAACTACTATTTATATTATTATGCGGTATTAAACCAAATCTGGAACTTGTGATATTTATTTACTTCTATCATTCCATCCGGCAAATTAGTGTGATCTCTACGAGAGGGAATGTTTTCGGGCTGGTAAAATTGGAGGTGACTGCTGCCATGCTGTAACTTTGATTATCTCAAGTAGATGCAGAGATGTCGGAAAAGGCAATTACATTGCTCAGTTTAGAGCTCAAGGGTAAAAATAACAAAAAATAATTTAGTTTATCTATCAAACTACTATTTATATTATTATGCGGTATTAAACCAAATCTGGAACTTGTGATATTTATTTACTTCTATCATTCCATCCGGCAAATTAGTGTGATCTCTACGAGAGGGAATGTTTTCGGGCTGGTAAAATTGGAGGTGACTGCTGCCATGCTGTAACTTTGATTATCTCAAGTAGATGCAGAGATGTCGGAAATTTTTATTCTTGTAGACTCAGCAGTTCAAACTCTGTAGAAGATGAGGTCTGGAGAATATGATTCTTAACTAACAACATTCAAACAAATTTACGAAGAACGTTTGTAAATGTGCAAAGAAAATGGTCTTGAAATTCAGAGCCGGAAACAGATAGAATATCTGGGTTTCTCGTGGAAACAAACTAGACATTCGTTACCTAAATATAAATTCATTTTCGATGAATCTCTTCCTTCACTGGAGGCAGAAAACGAATTTTCTAAAGATAATATATAAGAGACATTTTTCTGTCTACTATTGATAAGGCAATAACTGAGACGGAAAAACGCTCTTGATCATGTAGCAAAATCATTAGATCAATCACCGCTCTACATCCAAAAAGTGAAAACTTCCTAAATTACAACGTTGTTGAGTCTATGGCCCAGCATTATGGAAGTAATTTGGAAATATTCGAATGTAAACTCAAAATCCTCCCAAACATATTAAGTTGCGAATACAAAAACACATTCCCAGAAAACTACAAGGTAGATATCATCTCTGTGACTATATCAGCTTTTAGTGCTACATGTGAAAGGCCATTCTTTTGTTTGAAAATATTAAAGACATATAGGTAATTCAATGACTGATGATAGGTTGGAAAAGTTAGGATTACTTTATATTAAAGAAAATTGCTAAATCATTAGATCTTGAAGTTGTTGATAAGCTTAAAATTGTTAAATCGTTAGATCTTGAAATTGTTGATAAGTTTGCTGCTGCCCACAACAATAGTAGAAAAATCCTCTGAGGCATGAACCTATAAGTTACTTCTCTGCCTGTAAATGTATATTTCTCTGCTTTTGCTTAAATAAACCAGCCACACATTTTAAATGAGTGATTAAATAACGCAGTGATTTTTCTTACTTACTTATATTAGAAATCGATTCTATTAATGTATCCTAGTTGTTTGAGGTAGTAAATTCTTACATTTTCACTGTAAAAAAATAAAATTATGAACAACAAAGGTGAAATTCACCGTGAACACACACACACGCACACACACACACTAACACACACATTTATATCTATATATATACATGTGTGTGTGAACAAAATTTTTCATTCATTGGAGATGGCCCCATCAAAATTTTCTTGAGCTTTTTACTCGCCCCTCCTGAAAAAATCTACCTATGCTACTGATCAGAAAGCACACTAATTGGGACAGAAAACTAACAAAAGTATACAAACGTTTGGAATCGAAGAATAACAAGATCATGGAGACACTGAAAATATCAGTATGATGAGAAGAGCCGCCCCAAAGATATTGCGATCGAAGCAGAGGAAGAGGTGGATGATGAAGAAAAAGGGCCCAGTATATTGAGAAAAGAAGTAGCATAATGAATTCCCCATAGTGGAAACATTGTTGCGAGGATACTGAACAGGCAGCTGGAAAGTAAGAAAGAAGAAATGTTGGAAGAAGATCAATTTGGATTTCGAAAATGAAAAGGCACTAGAGATGATATTGAGTTGGTGAGAATTACTCGGTATCAGAACGAGTTCTTGACCCGAGTTGTGTTTGTGCCTCATCGACTGTAAAAAGCTCTGGACGGGATCAATTGGACTAAACCTCCGAAAACACTTAAAGAAATTGATGTTAAACTGGAAAGACCGCCGTTCATTCACAACCTCTAGATAGGACAACGAGTGAAGTTACGTTTGAATGAAGGAGAAACCAATAGTGTTAGACAAGGAGGTAATATGTCGCTCCAGTTATTCAACATTTACTGCGAATGTTTAATGAAGGAAGCATTAATGGGAATTGGAGATTACAAGATTGGAGGACACATTGTTAAGAAAATCAGGTACGGTTATTATAGCTAGAACGAAAGGACTACACGAAACGAATGACAAAAATGACACTGGATAACTACATGGAATAGAAATCAACATCGAAAAATCGAAAATCATGAGAATACTCGGTGGAAACAAGCCCTTACAACTCAGAGTAGAACAAAGAAAATTTCAATAGGTCGATCATTTCAAGTGTTTGGGAAGTATTTTGACGAGAGATGCTTCTGCACATAAGAGATAAGATCAAGAATTGCCACACCCAAAGAAACATTCAACAAGAAAATATCACTCTCAACTAACAGGCTTGATATTAGACTGAGGAAGAAGTTGGTCAAATCCTTATTGGAGTATTTTGGACATTACGGAAGATAGAGAACAAATATTTAGAAAGCTTCGAAATGTTATAGCGCTATTGCTAAATACCCTTTAAACAACCTTCGTATAAACAGCAAAATTTCTTAGAACCAGCGCGCAACAGGACAAAATTCTTAAAATCACAATACTGTAAAGTTTCTCGCTCACAACTTTCTATATGTGTGTGTGGTTGCTCGCCCACTTTTCTCTTCGTACAACCTAATTCTTAAAAAAAAATGGCTCACCTTAGCTTTTTTCACCCTCCTACCCAAGCTGAATTGCAAAACTAAAAGGCAATACCAAACTATTTACTATAATTTACATATTTTATAAAAAATATACTTATGATTTATATTGCCATTATAACAATACTTGTATTTCATCACTGTTTATTATATCTTTATTTGTATTTGTGGGCAGAAGTACTTTAAATTATGCACAAGCTGCTAAAAAAAGGAAGAAGAAAATTATGAAGAGAAGAAAATATATAGATGTAATTTCTTTTCTAGTTGTTATAGCAACGCAGAATAAATATATAAAATAAAGGATCCATCTTGTGTACACTGCATATACAATTTTTAAGAAGTGTAAAAGTTTAATGTGTCACATACTATAATAAAAGGTAATATGATGATGTCGTGTGTAAATGGATTTCGTTAAATCAGTAGCCTTAGTTATATATAAATATATGAACTGGTGATTTCGTCGTTATATAAAATTGGTGGTCCTCGCCGCATCACCACCTTTTACATTGAAATCACAATTTAATCTCACATGAATATTTCAAACTTGGTTTCGATTAAGGTTAGTTTGATGCAGGTAAGTACTGAATTGCACCATTGATGGATTTTCAAAATTTTGCAATGTCATACCTAGATGATTGAAGTCAACGCACTGCATCATGTTCTGTAAAAGCATCATCGGATTGTTTACTAACATCATTTTGGTCTTTTCATTGAATGAATATTTCAACAGTTCCAACTCAATCGACCAATCTCTACAAGCATTGGTGGGAACACACGTTCTCTTTCTGAATTTCACGAATATTGGAATCAATTTTCTTCCTGCTACATGAACCAAAGTCGGGTACATATCATTGAACAGTTCATTCACTAGACGAAGATGACCATAACTTTTCGCACATTGATACATACCAGAATTTTCATTACAAACAGTATCAGTAATGCAATCAAAAACATTCGAATGAGGAGAGAAGTCGGGATAATCTGGTTCAATCAATACCGCAGTATGTTTTTGGAAACACTCAGCAAATTTCACCAATGCAAACTCAAGATCTACATTTTCTATTCTTTCTACAGGTACTTGTAAGTTGGTATCATCTAATCCAAAAATCTATTTTCTTTTATAAATCATTACTCAAAAATCAAACCTAATACCATTAAATCTCTTTACATTAACCATAATCCACAAAAAAACAAACCCAAATACCCTTATAATGTGATGTTGGAGAATGATGGAGAAGATAAAATAAAGAGAATAACAAACGAAGATATTTTGAAACTAATAGGAGAGAAGAAGACGCTTTTACTCAGCATCTTTCGTAGGAAGACCAATTGGATTAGGCACATCTTGCGACAAAATTTGTCTTCATACAACTATAGAAGGATATGTGGAAGGGAAAGGAGGAGTAGCAACGAAAAGAAAAGTAATCAATGATTTGAAAATAGAATAAAATATTGAGTATTAAAAGAGAAAGCTGAAGATTGAGGAACATGAAAGAAGCATTTCCAGGCAAAAGCCTAAAATTAAAAAAAAAACTCATTAGTGCTAGGACCTGCCAAAAGCCTGAACACTTAATACTCGTAACACATTGACCAATCCTTAAATATTGAAAATTGTTAAAACTTAATATTTGGTAAATGATCTCTAGGACTAAGGAATATAAGTATATCGCTGTAAATTTGTAGGGTCCATATTGTTTCCTTCCATGAGTACATAACTGCTAAAAGAATTCAATTTTCAGAAGTTTCTACCCTAATTTATCTTGTAAGATATAGTATTGTACGTACTAACATATGGTCACATGGACGAATACAGGATCTCACTTTGCTTCACTGGACATGAGTTCCCTGAAAAATTATTCTTAAATTTTGGGATGCTTACATTTGGATCATTCTCAAATTTTGGAATTGTCAAAAGTAATATTTGGTAATTTTTTTCTGGGAATTCGGTTTCGTACTTTTGTAAAATTGGATAGTCTCACGTTGGTCCCTAAATTTGGAGGACTTTTACCACCTTCTATCATATGGAGGAGTACATGAACTTATTTTTTTTTCATAAGGAAGGGTCCCTTGTTGCGTTCCATCTTAAAATTTGACAGGTGTGCAATGCCACTCTTAAATTTGGAAATTTTCAAAATATAAAAATTGATAAAAAAAAGTTTCTAGGACTCGTGTATTGCTATATCTTTTAAATTTGGGTGATTCTGCTTGTGAACAAAACTTCAATATATATATATATATATATATATATATATATATATATATATATATATATATATTGAATCTGATTCACGTGTTCTGATGTTACATTACATATTTTGTCTTCAAAGTACACCTTATGAATACAGGACTTGAAACTTGATACGTAATGACTAAAATTCAACTCATAGTCTAAGGACATTCGTGGAAAGATGTCTTTGAAAAAAAAATCAGATTGGTGGATTTGTGTTCACATTTTAAACCTTAGGATTTGAAGTCACGACTCATAGTCTAAGATGATGATATTGAAAACAGTTTGTTTCGTTAGTCGAACACTTGAAACCCCGGATAAAGTTTGATGGTTATTGTGAATCTATTATCTCACAATACAGGGTGGCTCAAAAGTAGGTACACAGTCCTGCAGTGATCAAGTATATTTTAGTATATTAAGATAATTAGTTTATTTGTTTCTGTTTCAAGCTTAAGGTATGAGTGAAAACAAATTAGGAACAAAAAAAAGGAACTAAGTCACTATCTGTGTGGATAACAGTAGGTACATGATATAAAATATCATGAGACGATCAGGACGGGACTGTATATCTTAAGTTTGGGTCACCCTGTATTTCTGCATGGCAATGTTTGTTTAGCTACAGTGAGATAGTAACTGATATCGCAGCAATGCATACACTTTCTGAGAGAATAAACAATAACTTTTTAAAAACTTTTTGTCCTAACGTCATTAAAATTTGAAATAATATGTGTGATTAATTATTACAGCTCCCATTACGTATTTTTTTGTAATAAAAGCCGACAGTGTCATATACAAGGAAAGCGTATCGCGTTTCCCCAATTAAATCTGAACCCTTCACAGCATCTCATATCCATGAGTAAGATATTTTTTTTTTTCGATTGATAGTCATGACTTCAAATGAAATCTGTCTAATCTCCAAGAACACAACCTCAAGGGAAGAAAAAATAAGTGATCTACATGGACCAAGTAAACATCCCCACCCTATTGGCACTTATGAAAGAAACTGCAGGACCCATCTTGTGATCAAGCAGTCACTGGTCCATCAAAGGGGAAGTGATCAGAAGACCCGTAGACAAGTAGTCTTGTAGTCGTCAGTTCTTCAATGATATTTACAAGATTGCTAAAACAAGAATGATACAATGGATACAATGTTGGTGATACAATGAACCTCTAGATCCGTCTATGGGAGTACCAGTTTCTTTTAATGAACTATTGGTGTTTTTTTTTCTTGGGAATTTGTACACAGTAACTCTAAGTACACATACTGACTAATGCAGTTTTGCATTCAGATTTCATTAAAGATGTGTTACTTTTTTAGGATCTGTTTTCAAAATTCTAGTTTGCGATACTTTCTCTTATGTCCTTAAACGCGAATCTCGTTTGCCAATTTTATACACATTTTCCTATTACAATCTTACATGCATTGTTATATCAATTTATACTATATCAACTTCTTTCATTTTTACCTCTCAAATCTTTAAGAATCTATTCACCTACTAGAAATTTAACGAAAAGGTCGTATCACAAAATTATCGACTTTGTCTATCGGCAAATAACATTCCTGTTCTGTAAGTTTTAACGATTTAATTGCTCTAAAAACTTACCAAATGCTGCGAGGCATACCTGGTTTTCTTTTAGTTATTCCATGTTGCATCTTTACTTACTACATGGTGGATGAGCAGTCTTTCGATTTCACCAATGTTTTCTCATCTCACTAGGTCTGTCCACCACTCTCCGTACCAATGGTGGTTCGGCGCCAGGAGTTTTCCCATTTTCTTCCGGGCTGCGTCAACACTTACCACATGGCAGACATCTTGGATTTCTTTTCCGTGTTTTTATTAGATTTTCCTTTTGCTATAGTTGATCTTTTAAATTGAAAGATTTTGTAGTTGAAAAATAATCTTTCACCATTTTTGTTTAAGAATTTATTTCAATATTTGTTATAAAATTTTTAGAATAAATCATATCACAACCCGCTAGGCTTTATCGAAACCGGAAGTGCATAACATTTACTATAAAGGTAACCAAGAAAGTTATGTCGCTTTCTTACCCACCACCTTCGAACATCAATATGTCACCTAACATGTACATGGAAGATCAGAAAAAGTTCCCATCAGCAGTGACGACCTTCTTCCAACGTTCTGGAGGGCCATGAATTCCATCGCGGTAGAACTTGTTAGGCCGTGAAGCAAAGAAAGTATCAATTGCATTTTGCATTTCTGCTAGGGATTTGAACTGGCGTCCTCTAAGGTGATTGTCCAAGGAATGAAACAGGTAATAATCGAACGTGCAATGTCCGGAGAATTTGGCAGATGTAATAGTGTTTCTCATCCAAGGCGTATAATGGTGTCCCGGGTCATCCTAACCACGTGGGGCTTGGTGTTGTCCTGTAACAGGAGGATCCCTTTGCGATTTAGAACTGGTGGCGCCAGAGTTTTGAGTTTTTCTTGAACACGGTTCAACTGCTGACAATACACAATTGCATTGATACTTTGACCAGCTGGTAGCAGTTCCCGATGCTCGATACCGCGAGCAGTCCACCAAACACACAAGATGACATTCTTCTGATGCAATACTGGTTTCGGCTGTTTTGGGACCGGTTCATGGGATGCTAACCAATTATGATGGCACCTTGGAGCTTTGTACAAGACCCACTTCTCATCACCTGTCAATACCCTTTCCAGAAATGGTTATTTCCTCAGACGAGACACCAAAGAAACACAAGTATCTGCTCAGATTTGCCTTCTGGCCCTGAGTCAAATCATGTGGGACCCGTCGACCCAACTTGTAATGCTTTCCAAGTTGGTGGCGGTGCTCCCGAATGGTTTCTCCACTCACACTAATGATAGTCCCAGTTCCTCACATATCCATCCGCTGTTCCCCTCAATTGGTGTCTGAAGATCTTTATTCTGTTGGTCTTTCAGCACATGGTGTGTCTTTGAGTGTTTCGTCAGAGCCCTTAAACTTGTTAAACCACCGCTGCACTGCACAGGGACCAAAATATCAATCTAGTCCGAAAACTCTTTTCATGATCCGAACGTCATACACCTTGTGATGATGTTACATACAATGGTCTTTATGTTTTCAATAGTCTTGGTCATGAGATAATAACAAAGGCATGATTAAGACACTCGTATGTTGACCTTTCTGTTTTAATGTATTGTATACTTTTAGCACTTGCGAGTCAATGTTTGGTTTTGACTGTGCGTGGTGGACGAAACTACGTGAAAGAATACACTTTCTAGCGTTATTATTTCTCATACACATATTTACTTTGATGTAGCTTATATAGGTCATCATACTTAGCTTCCGTGCCTACAACATACATCAACTTTGTATTCCGTGAAATAAACCTATAAAACGAAGCTTCTCTATCTTCATACAGAGTTACAATTCGAATGGCATATAATGACACAGTGATTGTTACACAATTGTTTTGCTAAAGTGTTCACTTTTAAGGTGTAGAAATAAATATTTGCCCGTAACTGTCCTTTTTGCATATATTATAACATTAAAGGATAACTCAATTATTATTAGTTAAAAAAATAACTTTCTAAGTAAACCTCGTACAAAGACAGCTCTGAGAAATTTGTCTTCGCAAACAGACAAAAGTGTATATGTATGTGTGCGTCTTTGCGACGCAGAAAATCCTTTCGCTTCTACAAATATAGTTATAAAATTTACTCCCTCTACATTCTTAACCACAGTGCTTCATTGCTATTTTTAACTATTACGTTATCCATAGTGTGGCGTTGGTGGCTGGGAGCACCTTTGTGAGAAGGCACTGGCAACAGTGCATGCATTCGACAAGAAGACGTCAAACACATAAGTTACAGAATGAAGTGCTTCGATAACTTGTAAGAAAAGTATTGATAAATTTAAGTAAGTAAATCATAACAAAAGAGAAATGTCTTAAAGAAGAGAAAAACATTGGAACGATGCAACCTGGTGAGAAGAGGATGGAATAAACTTTCTCATACAGATAAGTCAGTGTTGAAAGTGTTTTACCCTCTAAGAAGAAATTTACGCGAACGGAAACCGCGAAGTGTTCTAAAGGGCCTCTAATAAATATAAAATCGTACGATTAGAATACAAATAATTGCTATAAATGTTTAGTGTTGTCTAAATGAAACATATATATAAATTTCTAGCTATGCATGATATCTTTGTGTTTCTTTGATTTCCTGTATGCATGAAAACGAAGCGTTTTAAGTAAGCAAGTAACTCCTAGTTCCGTTCATACGTGTAATTAAATACGTAGTGTTAACGTTGTAAATACAGCTTAATATTGTGCTCTTACACTGGGTTACACAAGCACATTCTGGTCTCCGAATTCTGGGTTTAGTATTTTGGAAGTGATGGTTGTGACAGGTTAACTTTGCGGGTGCCACTAGGGTCCGGTATGCAATAAAGACGGTACTATTGCATGGTGGATCCGAGCGGGGTGTAACTGGAGGGACCCGCAAGGTAAACAATAGTGCAAGGCTGTTATGACGGTAATGTTCCTAATCACTAAAGTCAAAACAAGTACCGGTACAATAGCACCATATTATCACTCATCCATCCGCCTACAGTTTAAAAGTAAAGTAGCGGATTGTATCAGTGTGCACTAACAAAAATACCGCCACAATATTTCTTTGCAGATGTAGCAATCCCCACCTATAATATTGGCTTCGGCGACACGACGCGAGCTCTTTAACTTGCTACAGAACATCATAGATGCTAAGGATACGCTTGCAACTTACCACTGCAAGAAACTGGGAACAGATTATGTTGCAGAGAACATATTGATGTGCACATGTAGTTGTGCGGACATTCTTCAATGATTTTAGCAAGCGCTGGAAGAAATATTCCAGAACGAAAGATCGATTTCTCCAGACATACAGTGACTTGATGAATCATTAAAATTTGTTCCAAAAGTGAGTGTTTTGTTCGAATGTTCGACTAGTACAGCTGGTCTGTCAACATCAAAGTTTGAAAGACTCAAAAAAGTATTTGGGCAATGTACAGAGAAAGGGAAGCAAATGAAAGTGAAGCTGTTAGCAGAATCATACAGCCAGAAAGAATTCTGTGTCTGCAAAATATTCTCTCTAGAATTAGGGCCAGCGGGACGCAGCCTCCATTATAAAAGAGGTTACACAAACCAGCTCTCGGGGAGTCACAAAGATTAAAAGTGGTAATAAGTCTCCTATACTTCTTCCAATGCCATACACAGAAGAGAATCTCAAACCTTATCTGCAAATGGGCATGATGGTAGTACTGATCAAAGTGAATACACATATTTGCAGTTAATAGTGCTCATAATAATGCTGACATATTTATAATATCAATGGTACCGTTCTAGCTTTATTATGATCAAGATTATAACAAAATTGTGTAAAAATATTGTGGCAAAACCCATGCCCGTCGTCAAGATTCTGTAGTCGAATCAAAGTAATGTACAAGAATGAGACGAAAGAATTAGCAAGGGAAGAAATTCACATCGTTGAACGACAGGTGTCAGAACTTCACCCAACAACAGTGACCGTAAATGAAATGGATGCATCTGTTGTGACATACATGATGATGGTTATAGTTAATGGAAAGATATGCCATACTTTGACACTCTCTCACAATATTGCTATATATGCGGAGGTAAGCCATCTAAAGTTAACAATTTGGATTTAGTAAATAACCAAACGGAACATGACCCGCAAAAATATTGTTTGGCCTAGCTGTGTCCTATTCCTCGATACGACTTTTTGAGTGTATTGTTCACATTTCACACAGGCTTGAAGTGAGAAAGTGACAAATGAGAAGTTTACTTGAGAACACCCAATGAAAACATGATGTTACCCAAATCTTACGTCGAATGATGGGTTTGCTCATCGATAAATCGAAACTGAGAAATAGCGTTTCCCCCATAATGTACAGTTAGCTATGTTCTTGTTGTTCTTTAGTTGCAGGCGTATATTCTTATTTAAATGTATAGAGTCATTGGGGGTGAAGTCGGTGTATTAAGGATAAAATGCACTACACTGTGCTTATGCAGATAGTTATTTGAAAATTAAAACTCATGCTAGATACAGTGAACCTTTTACTATAAACTCAATGGAAATGGACGTACAAGTGTGAAACAATAAAGTGAGGAAAGAGAGAAAAAGGAAACTCGGCGACTTACCCGCTTCACCCCGTTTGTGGGGGTGAAGTCAGTAGGTGCATGGGGTGAACTGGGTACATGTTTATTACTAATCATATGTTCTACTAGGTACCACTATTTCGTCATAAACCATTATATCTCACTACATCATCACTAGAAATTTCCCACCTTCAAGCACTCTTTCAATTCAACATTGTCTGTACACAAAGTTCCACTACAAACATTCAGTTTAACATTTTCCACAAATAAACTGTTTTTTATAAAAAGCACCGACACAGTATTCGTGATACCATGTGTCGCAACTTTGGCACTGTATCCACTCCAAGAATTTGGTACCTGTCTCGTTGCTGTATGGTCGTCCACAAAACCCACAGATGTTTCTGTTGTTAGCAAAATCGGCAGTACGTGCCGCATTGTCTTGAGTACTTGCCACCGCCAACTGAAGAGACCTAGGTGTAGGTCTATGTGCTAACTTACCTCGTTGCCCTGTCAGCTGTGAAATATGATCGGGGGAAGTAAGTATTTCCGTGCCCTGCCTGGCTCTTTTCCCTGTCTTGTGTGAAGCTCTCTTTGCAGGAGAAGGCAGACTCTCCCGCACTCCAAGCGTGACCTGTGATTCCTGTCGTCGGTTGTTCATTGTCTAGCCTTCTTTCTTCATGAGACGCGTTCGTTACAGAGACGTCGATAATTTTGTCATCACTAATGGCCAGTCTGTTCAATGGAAATATGCCAGTAGCTGTAAAACATGCTACACCACTTCCCACTGTGGCAGCTTTCCCCCATGCCTGATTCAGTAGCTGATCGAACTGCACTTTTGTTAGTGATCTTCCTGGGTTTGAGAATACCCACTGGTTGCAAGCTTGTTTAAAGAATAAACTAAGAGGGCGAAAGACACATTTGTCTAATGGTTGTAAAGCATGAGTCGTGTGACTCGGAAGACACAGAGCTGTGATTTCGTGTTCAAGGCAGTACTCTAGTACTTCCAACGACTTTGTGTGGGCTGCATGGCCATCCATGAGAAGTAAACAAGGCCCCTGTGGCTTGTGTTTGACGAAATGTTTTAGCCACTCTAGAAACGCAACGTCGTTGACGTAACCAGAATCCATCATTAGCACTTGGGAGCCTGGTGGTAAGCCATCACGATATTCGTTCTTTAATCGTTTCCCTTTGAAAATCACAAACGGTGGGAGAAACATGCCCGTAGCATTGCAGCACGCAATCACTGTTACGTTTTCACCCCTTTCCTTGGATGTAAGCGACACAACATCACGTTGCCCTTTTCTAGCGACGACTGCGTCTGGAGGCTCGTTGTTCAGGGGCAATACAGTTTCATCTACATTGAACACATTTGCACCCTTATCTTGAAGATTGAGTTCAATTAATACTCTTTCCAGCATATTGTAAAACTCATCCAGTCTTTCCCGTGTTAAACCAGAAACCCGAGCTTGCGATATGCCAACAGGTGTCCGTATGGAAAGCTCTGGGTGGCGACGCATAAAGCTGTGGAACCAGTCATACCCTGCTCCTCGGCGCGCTTTGTTAAACGGGTGATCTATTTGCGACCATTCAGCATAACGAAAGGCTGCCCTACGAACGTCACCTGGTGTAACTGGAAATCCCCTCTGTGCCAATGTTTGTAATCGGTATGCTAGAGCATTCTCTTGATCTACACTGAACACGGGCTGGCCACCTATAGCCATGTTAACTGTGCCTATCTTACCTCGGTGTACGTGTCCGCGCAGTGTCTCGAAGGGAACACCAAAAGCCTTACTTGCTTTGAAAATGGAGTCTCCAGCTTGTACTGCCTTCACTGCTGCTTGCATTGTCGCCGGCTTCCATTTCATGATAGGTCTTCTAGAGTTGGTCCTCTTTTTGTACGTTCGTGGCATCTGAAAATTAAAATACAAAATTGTCACACAGGCGAATAGGTCTGCATTAGTATTACTAACCTAAACTACGTGAATGTATCAATTATAAACAACTCTTGTGTCACATGGACATTGGAGTGCCTTCCTCCCCTTAACGGAGTGGCTAGCATGCTTTTCTGTGGTGCGCGTAATCCCGGGTTCTATCTCTGGTGGAGGCACTCTTTTACCGAAATTTTTTGGAGTCCACTGTTAATAATTGTACATCCTGTCCTATGTAGCTTTCCTGCTCTCATAATATGTTAAAATGTACGCAAACGGAACAAATGTGCACATTGGACCGGATGACCATGCCGTGATTGCAGTGTTGAGACATTGCTTGACCATTGCTAAGGAAAGTTGCTGTAACATGATACAGGTTTGCGTTGTAATTACGGTCCAGTTGTAACTCGTTAACAATTGGAAGTAAAAGTTTCATATTTATTATATTCCAGGTTCGGTGCGTTGTATTGGTTACTGAAACACGTGGCGTAGTTGCTAACGCCTTTGGTGCGAGCTGTCCCGGGTTCAATTCCCAGTGGGGTCACTCGGTCGAAAAGGTGTAACAGCTTTATCAGGTCTCCCATCCTGAGAGATTTTTCCTGGGTTTTCCTCATTTATACCAAGCAAATGCCGGGTTGGTATCTAACAAACAGGTCCGAGGCCGCTTTCTTCCCCACCCATTCCTTTCTTCCTTCCCTTTCCCCGGATTGTATGATCGGCGAGGGACATCATCCCTCACACGTGAAGAGCTTAAGGCTATCGATTCCGCAATCCCCATAATATGTATAATTAAATTAAATAAATAAATGTACGCTTTTCAAAGTCGGAAATCAAGACCAAAATTCTACATCTTCTACTTGGATACTACTATATTGAAACATGCATTTTTCATCATTCATACAGGAGAGGTCTGGTGCTCCCTGACCCCTTGTTCTGATTATGCCACTGTGTTTGATTATCGAGTACATCTTAAGGCCAAGTTAGGTTCAAACACAGCTACAACAAACATTGTATTTATTTTCATGCTGAATGTTCATTTTACGAGTATGGAAAAGACGTACCTACTTCACCCCACACAACAGTACCGACTTCGCCCCACATAGGTTACCCCGTTGTTTCTCTGCCAAATTACTATTAGTTCATAAAGCATCAAAACAACAACTATGTACTCTCTACACAGAAACCTTATCTTACTTCACGAAAAAATGCGCAAGTCAAAACTACACGTGCAACTCATTATACAGCTTAGGTTCTCCAGAACGAAACTTATAATAGCAAGAATAAATGGCATGAGTGACTCACCTTCCACACAAAGAAGTCTCGTGGTATGCTCGTTCTGCGATCCAATTTCCTTCTTCTCACCCTCAGTCATACAGCATGACTAACTGTTTCGAAAACAAACCTTTCTTCCTTCACTCGCCTCAACACGATGTTGTCAGTTCGTCATACCTTACACACTACCGACTTCACCCGACTACCGACTTCACCCCCAATGACTCTATTCAAATTAATTTGTAGTAATCCTGTTTGGATTAACACGCCTATATTTTGGCTACATTTATTTTTGTCACACTATGTTTCTAATTACGTGCAGTACGATGATAAAAGGACTGTAATACGTTTCGCACAACATCTGTCACTTTATTGACACCGAAAGACTTCGCATATAGTTTTCAGCACAATCCAAAATACACCAGTAGCACAAGGAGGCATGATCTAGTCGCACTATAGGGTACTATAGACGATTAGATAAGATTACATATTCAATTGGGTACGAATTACTTGGTTTAATGCCGGCCCATTTATTATCCACATCAGAATTTTTTTCGGCTAAATTCCTATTTATGTCCGCGTAGTCACGACACTCCCACATAAGGGCTGGCATATCTTCCACCTCGCTGCAGCGGCGTTTGACCCCAGTTTGAACTCGTACAGCATATACGCCCTTATGACGCTCTTTGGAGGTCCCACCTTCACTCTATCCTTACGCATGTTCAGGGTATAACTGAATTGACACAACCAGGTAGTATGTTCGATATACCCACACCAACAACAGACCTTCGCCCTATCTCCATTCGCATTCAGCTCACGGTATGAGGACCAATGGTACACACCTTCATAGAAAGCGACAAAACTTTCTTCGTTACCTTTATAGTACTTTCGGTTTCAATTCTGATTTCCATAGAGTAAAACCGGTTAAACATATCGAGAAGCGGTTTCTTGCAGTCGATTAAGCTTTGAAGGAATAGGTATCATATCCTCCGTTAACCCTTTATTGAAATAGAAAATGGTAGAAAATTCAATCATTTCCGGTTTCAACGTTTATTCCGTAGACAAAGAACGGTAACTCATAGCGACTAGTGTTTTCTTTCTTTTTTGAATTGATTCAGCGTCCCTGGAAATATATCATCACTATTCACAACACTCTATTAAATTGATATTTAGTAGTACTTTGTTTTCAAAATTGATTCCCTAAGAGTAAAAATGATAAGATATATGCAGAGGAGGTTTTTAATTTAGAACAGTAGAAAGGATTATTTAATTTGAAGTAAAATATTTGGAAAATGTCTATAAAATTTTATGTTTCTTTAGCAGCAGTATAGAGTCCACGATCGAGTGACAGATGTTGAATAAAATCTAATACTGAAATTGGATAAAAACCAATTACTGAATTTATATATAATAAACATAAATTAGGACGACATGAAATAAATATTGGATCCAAATAATTTTTAGATCAAAAGATTATATTGCAATCAAAAATTTTCTTGTACTCCTTATATCTGGAGAACTACAAATAGTGTAACGAAACCCAAACTATCACTTAACTAAGTATGATGTGCTTATTCCGAGAATATACGATAACTCGATTTAGAGGCCGTTCAAAAATTTTGTGGCCCCTGATACAAAAACTAACTATTAGCCAAAGTAGAAATTTTTTGATGCATTTTTGAACATTAATAGAATTCTTAGCCAAGATCGCAATCTTTTTATCCAGTTTTTTTATCATTCCTAAAATTCTTTTGTCATTTGTTTATCGGATGTCACTTTCATAGTCAGATTGTTCACATAGTTTGAAAATATGAAATAAAACAATTTATATTATTCTTGGTAGTTTAGCTTAATCCCTGTTATCTTAATATTACTAAAGAATTCATTATTTATTTATTTATTTATTTATTTATTTATGCCGGTAGTCAGGGCCGGATTTAGGGGGTGCAAAGGTGCACTTGCACCCCCTGCGTTGTAAAGATACACTATGTAAAATAAGAAGCTAGCATTGAAAATACCAACACTTTCTGAAACTTTCTACCATAATGTTTCCGTTTGGAGGTTAAAAGAAAGCAGAGCTTTGCAAAACCAATAGTTTAAGTTGATTTTCTAAAGATTGAAGGAAAAGGGTTCACCAAGGAAAACAATATAACATTTCTGAAGTATGGAAGAAAACAGAACCCAGGAGGAGAGAAGAACATTTTTTTCCCTGCGTACCACTTGCGAACCCTCTTTAAAATACCTCCCTCCGTTCTGTGCTTCAGTGTTGTCAGGGATAAAGAATATTGTCACATGTCACTTTGAAGAGTTTCAGTGTGATTGGTTATTTTGGTAGTTATTAGTACATCTCCTCAGACAATCCTGATTCCGGCCCTGCCGGTAGTAGAAGTTCTATTTTATTTTTGAAAGTAGTAGTAAATTCTCAACTGTGTGCATCCAATTAGGCAAGTGAGAATATAAACCATACAATTTCTTTAATCTCATAGCCCTTAACCCTTTGGGGATCCCATGGTACAACTAGTGATGGGCAGTGGGAATATTCCCGGTGGGAAGGAATTTAAAAATAGGAATATTCCCGGGATTTTTTCCCTGGCCTATAAATTCCCGGGAAGGAATTTATTTCCATTTCTTTACTTTATCTTCCAAATTATAAGAACCATATGACTAGTTACTTTATTTTAATATATTATGATTTACTTCTAGGTTTTAAGGAATTTTGAGGTTAAAAAATTAAAATTATTTGACGGTACTTTATATAACTAATAATATGAGTTTTTAAGTTCCATTTCCATTTGCACTAAAAAGTAAGGTAATTGTTAGGGCAGTAGGGGATTTATACAAAACGGAAAGGTAAGTGGAAGTGATTTATGTGAGAAAAGAAGGTGAATTGTTCATAACGAAGATAGAAAACAACGTGTCATGCGGGGCTCTAACCCGCCTTCATTCGCTAACGCTCGCTCTGCAACGCTGTCTGAATTTAATGTTGGTAACGTAGTTTAACGTATGAAACCATAAAACAACCGCATCGGAATAGAATATCGCAGAAAAGTAGGTGCAAAAGCTGGCCGCCAATGCTAAAGAACAGCCAAAATTGGCAAAGTACTAAATTACAAATGACGAAAAGGAACCATTTTGTAAAGTAATTTAGAATTATGTAGAAATAGAGATGAAGTACTATTAATAAACCCTGAACCACCATTAGTAATAGACGTCGGTCTGTCTCCTCTCTCTGACTCGGATTTCAGAAGTACTCGGACTTCTTTTACATGTGAATTAACGTATCGAATTTCGAGAAATAGGTAGAATGAAAGGTCGTGTATGGCAATGTTACGTTCTAAAATATAAAGATAAGTAAGTATCTTGCAAATTTTGTGGACATAAATATGTATGCGCAAATGTTGATAAATTGGTGAGACATGTATCTTCTAGCATTTACCCAATCTAATTGGTTTATAACATTTATAAATTTAATGTGTTTATAATATCATTAATAGAGTCAAGTTGAGCAAATCCACTTACATATAAATTTAAATTGTTACTATATAATTTACTATATATTTTTTCACACATATTTAATTGATAGAACATATTGTAAATAAATATACATTTATGCGTAGTCTCTAAATATAATAAAGTGTTAATAAAGTAACATAGTACTGTTCAGAATATCCATTTTAAAGAATCCTCTGTGGACAACAGTAATCAGATGCTGTGATATAAAAATTAATTCAACTTTGAAATCATAATATAGTAATATAATGCAATTTTCTTTCTGATTGAACATAAATTCCCGGATAAATTCCCATTTTGGGAATCTTCCCGGGAATATTCCCGAAAAATATCTTCCCGGGAATTTACCCATCACTAGGTACAACCTGTACCATACGGGGTGTTTCATGGTATATTGCGTTATAACTCTCCTATTTGAGCTTTGTCGTCCGCTTTTTTTTTGTTTTTCAAGTCCAGAGGCATTGTAGAAGACATTACGTATGGTTGCACACCTTCCTGCGTCGAGACATAGGAGGTGATGACGTCATAAGTCTAAAATTTATACTTTCGTGTAATACTTTTTAGGGGGGTTTATGTAAAGTATTTTTGGCGGGCTTATTTTTGCGCGTAGAAGATTGAAATTTTGCATAAACATGCAGTCCACCGAGTAGTATTTACCAGATTTTTCTCAGATTTCCGCGTTAAAACAGGGGGGATCCAGAGGGTCAAAAAGTTAAAAAAAAGGGATATTTTTACCTAATTTTTTCGCCTTAGGTACATGATGGAGACACGTGAGTCATACCGCCTGAAAGGCAGTTTTATTATGAAGAGAATGATGGGCGAAACATGACCCTAGGGTAATTAGGGATGTCTCAGGAATTTTTTTTTTACCTGAGATCATGGTGTTTGGGGCATAGTGGGAATTCCTGATAAAATTTCTCCCGCCCTTGGTATTCAAGATAGAAACTTGAAATTTGGCACACACATTTAGTATAGCAAGTACTATTTATCAGATTTTTTATAGGTGGCTATGTTCACATAGGGCTACTCCAGAGGAGCCCAAAGTGCGAGAAAAAAATTCCCTCCGAAATTTTTCCTTTGACATCATTTTTCCCGCTCCTGGTATATGGTATGAGCATGCTAGGGGTATCATTTAAAAGCCAGCTCCATTCTAAAGAGAATGAGGTATAAACCATGATCCTAGGATAAATAGTAACGATGCAGTAGCTGCTTGACTGAAAGTCTAAAAAATAGCCCAAAACCCCGGATCCGGAGTCCAAACTTTTCTTGTTTCTGATAAGCACATAAAAAATGCCAAGCAGTAGAGGAGTTTAAGTTATTCAAGTAATTTAGTGGTAAATTGAGTAAAATAAAGTTTCAAAGAAAATATTAATTTCAATTTAGTAATGTAATGGGATTGAATGTAAAAATATCTTCAAATTTCCTTCTGTAAAAAAAAATTTCCTAACTATTTAAAAAAAAAAGGGATTTTCAGACAAATGTGAATGTATAAAAGTAAAGTAAATCATTACTTCAGAAACAAAGTATCAGATTACTTTTCATTTGAAGTTAAAATGTCAAAGACAACTAGAAGATCATCCTCACTTTTTATTCACAGTACTTTGATGTATCTTTGTTCTATGAGTTATACACGATACATGACTAAATTGTACTGTATAATTCATGTAATAGTATTTCATAGTTCTTGCAACATTTCTGCTATCTTTGTTTCTTAGCCCTTGATTTATCGGGATAATAATAATACTAATACTAATAGAATTAATATTATTATTATTATTATTATTATTATTATTATTATTATTATTATTTTGTATGCTTTGAAATAAAGTGTAACTTCAATGGTTTGACGCGGTGGCTCAGTGGTAGAGCGTTCACCTCCGGTGCTTGGGGTCCCTGGTTCTACCCCAGCTCGCGCCGTGTGGACTTTGTGGTGGACAAACACCGTGCTCGTGCTTTTTTGGGGGTTCTCCCGTTTCCTCCCACTTTCTTCATTCCACCATTTCATTCATCTCTCTCATTATCACCGTCTCCTTTAGCCTAACCGACATAAACATGGGACGTAAAACTCAAAGATTTTACTTTTTTTTTCAATAGTTTCAATAGTTTACTTTTTTTCAATACTGATTTCATCCTGAAATATATTCAGATATTTATTTTTTGATCATTCAAATTCTGTTATCTATATTTTAATATATTATCATCAAATGTAATATAAATAACATACACTTTATAGATAGCATAGATTTAGGATTTTAGGATTTAGATTTCTGGGCTTTGAACATCTAAGGCCATTTAGTGCGTTCTGTTTTGAGGGATGACGTCCCTCTTTGAGCACACTATCCGGGGAAAGGGGAGGAAGGAAGCGGCCTGAGACCTAAAAGTTAGGTACCAGCCCGGCATTTGCCTGGTATGAATGAGGAAAACTCAAGAAAACTCATTGCCGTCTTACACTTTTTCGAAAGAGTGCCCCCACTGGGAATAGAACCCGGCACGCTCACACCGAAGACGAGAGCGTTAGCGACTAATCTACGCGGGGCCACCAGATAGTATAGAAGCAATTTGAATACAGCAAGGAACATGTAAAAGAAGAAATCAGAAAAAATATATGTAAATGGAATTCTAGTTCATTGAAAAGAAAACAAAAAAATCCCATAAGTCTAAAATATAAAAAAATATAGTTACTGTATATACTGATTAGTGCAATAGTAAACCAAGAACTAAAATATTCATATCAGAATTTGAAAATTATTTTCATGCTTACAATGGCTTACATTTTACGTTTAAATATATTTCTATCACATTACGCTTTTTTTTAAAGGAAGAAGAAGTGCTAAAACCAGTGGAACAGGAAGAGGAGACCATGACTATGGATAAATTGTTAAAAATATTATGGAAGCAACTAGAATGCCCAGTATGTCTTGAAACACCATCGCCTCCCATGATGCAATGCGTCAATGGCCATCATGTGTGCAGCAAGTGTAAACGTAATCTATCTACATGTCCTGTGTGCCGGGCCTCATTCACAAATACAAGAACCCTCATTGGTGAGTTTCTTGTAAATCAAATACCATTCCCATGTCAGTACAAAGATAAAGGATGTCGACTTACAGTAATCAGCAGGAAAAAAATGGACCATGAAAAGAAATGTGATTTTAGACCATATACATGTCCTGTAGCAAATTGTAATTCACTGTTGCTCTCTGGTGAGATGATAGGACATATCAAAACATTTCACAAAGGCGTTGAGATCAGATCATTTATGAATCGAGTTACATTTGATTATCAATTCTCTAGACTTCTAACACCAGTTTTATGTATATTTGAATTAGATGCTCCACCAGCTACGTTTGTGTTAACTGTTCAACGACGTACCGATGGAAATATGTGTTTTATAGTTCAAGCAGCGAAACCACAAGCGGAGGCGGAGAAATTTTCCTTTACAGCTAGACTCTGTAGTACCTTCAGCCGGGAAATATCTTATCGAGCGCCAGTTATATCTCTTCACGTTGATAAAAATACAATAATTGCAAAGTCACAATGTTTAGTGCTTGAGAAGTCCTTGGAAGAAGATTACAAGTTTAGTTTTCATTTAATTATTATAAATACACAAACACTTGTAACGAGTCCCCACCCGACCATTGCCAACCGAGTTGTCCCTCGATCATTACTGTTGGAGTCGCCTCGGGATCTTTGCTATTACCCTATTGGAAATATAATCCATGATGTCTTTTTGAAATGAAATGAAATGAAATCTTTGTTTTACGTCCCACGGTTATGCCGGTTAGGCTAAAGGAGACGGTGATGATGAGTAATGAATGAAATGGTGGAATGAAGAAAGTGGGAGGAAACGGGAGAACCCCGAGAAAACCCACGCACACGGTGTTTGTCCACCACAAATTTCACTTGGCGAGGGCTGGGATCGAACCCGGGACCCCAAGCACCAAAGGTGAACCCTCTACCACTGAGCCACCGCGGCCCCAGATGTCTTTTTGAATAAAATGTAACAGTTTATTATTTGATTTTTTATAAGGGAATAGATATGTATATATTTTTGTCTTAATTTAATGTTAGAGTATATAAAAAGTGATATTATAATCTAATGTTAAAATGTTTGGCTGGAATTGTTCTATATTTTTAAACAGAAAAAATGAGAGAGAAAAAAAGACGTATTTGCACCTTTACTAGAGAGAATACGGAAATCATTCGAATTAAAGAAGGCGTGGCTTTAGTGCGAGGCATCGTGTCAGGAAAACCTTATTCTGGTCCCTGGCTCTTCTTTCAATGGTAGTGAGGCACGGATCTCATGATTTTGCTGCTGTATATTGTGTTCTTTGGTTGTGCGGTTGCATCGGTGTTTGTTAAAGTGACCAGCGTCGAACAAATTGGAAATGTGTGCCAAGAAGGAAAAAAGTAACTACTATCATGTCTTATGTTTCGATAAATATATTAGTTTTGAGATTATAAGTGTCATTAGTGAATTTAACTCATTTCGGAGTGCTTTATTGAAGTCGTGGAAAGAGCCGGAGCCGGAGCCAAGGGGGACAAAGTGGGACTTGCTTTTAAGCCCGCTTATATTAGAGTATTTTAGTCTTCTATGTATTCAATTAGTGAATACTGTCCTTTCCTTGGTATTCTGTTTAATTTTGGAGTTTTTGGCTCAGTGGTTATATTCAGTGAAATAGTGATATTTAAGAATTTATTCGAAAGGAAAAAATCAGAGTGGTTTGTTATCCGTGTTCCAATTTGCTATCTTTCTGAAGGCTATTTAGTGTTAATCAGCCTGAATAGAATTTTGTTCTTCAAAAGCCTAGTCCTTTCCTATAGAAAAATCTGCTCTTTACGCAGAAAATCAGGATTGGAACCGGAATTGTGTTACTATCGAATTGGCATGCATTTAACCAATATGTTCGAATGCTATGTACGTCATTGAAGTTGGTCAGAAAGATTGTGCCAAGGACAACCGTGCGATGGCAGGACTGAAGGTAATAAGGAAATAAAAAGGGAATAAAATAGGTGAGTGGAATGTTTCAACTAATTAGTCTCTAATTAGTGTCTTGTTCCATGTTTCACTCTCGTGGGGTCGTCTATCGCAATTCAATTTTGTTTGGTTTAATTGTTGATCATTCATTTTTGACAGGGATCTTGTTTCCGAGCGATAGAATTGCCCTCCCCTATATTTTTTGCATTCGCGGTGAAATGACTATGTTGGAGATTTTTATTTTCTGTAAAGCCGAAACCCTAAAATTATTCCAATATTCCTTGCGACTATGATATAGTTCTATTAGTAGTAAACACATTTAATTATGCACAGATTTAATGATTATCTTCATAACGAATGATTTCCAAAAATTTCTCTCTCGTAAAGAATTATAGAAATATTCAGATTTTGTGAAAGAAAAGAAAGAAAGTTTTTAAAGTTATTGAAATTGACTTAAATTGACTGAAGAAATTTGATGATTATTATTTTTGGAGATTTTTGTGGAAAATTTGAGAAATATATATACACAGAGTATTCGGAAAGTGTTGGACTGGAAAATTTTCATTACGTCTAAGAACTGGAAAGGTTGAATGTAAAGAATTTTAGATTGTAGATTGAATTGTATTAATTATAGATATTATTAATGAAATTAAACTATATTCAAAAGGTTAATATTTAAAATTTGCGTTTGTAATTTATATGATTCAAGTCGAAAGTTCTTTACGAAAGATAATTTTTCTCTTAGGATTTTGCTGTAAATTAATCGAAATTTGAATTGAATTCCAATATAGTGTTTTCTTAGCTTGAATTGATATTTTTAGGAACTGATTATAATTGATCAATCTAAATTTTGAACGCCAAAATATATCAGAATAATATTTAAATTTTTGACCTTTAGTTTTTTAAATATATATATATATATATATATATATATATATATATATATATATATATATATATATTGTTACTGATTGTACATATACACTAATCTAACGTATTAGTATATATACACCACCGTTAAGTTGTTGCAATAAAGTTTGTTATCTAAAATTTGAATTTTGGTATTTTCTTTATACTGTATATATATATATATATATATATATATATATATATATATATATATATATATATATATATATATATATATATATATATATATATTAATTGTTTACCCTTGATTTAAATTGATAGAAGCAAGGATTATATCACCTTTAGACGCTGGCAGAACGAGAGTGTCCGTCCTCCAAGTCCCTTCTACCAGACCGGGCTGATCGAGTTTAAATCAATTGTTATTACAGTACAACCCCTCAAATCCGAACCCGGAAATCCGAAAACCCGGCAAATCCGAACACGTTCTCAGGAAAAAAATTAACTACAGCTGGAAAATAAAAAAATAGATTTAATCACACAAATTTAGTTTTTGTTTTTAAGGTTTTAACATTTTTAGACTTAATGTTTATTCAAAACGTTATAAAATACAGTTACGTTTAGATAAAATAGGAAATAGTTTACGTCTACTTAAGTATTTCAAAAAATCCAAAACAATGAAATCATTTTAGGTTAATTGGATTACGATTCACACGAACAATTACAACACAAGATTAAACAAACACTGATTTTTCACTTGAAGTGAGTTATCTTTAACTGTCGAAGATTAGAAAATCTTCCCGCGGAGGCAATTCTAAGCCAGTGTCGCATGAACATCACGTCGTTCGGAATGGCTGACGGGTGTTCTTCCACAAAGCGTAGTGCAACGTTAAGAGCAGCAGCAGCCTCTGTGTACGTCACGACGTCCGTAGGAAATTCCTTTCCCTCACTGTCACTACTACCTACATCGCCGTCACGCTGTCCCTGGACCATGTTTATTAAGTCCTGGTCAATATATTCTTCGTTCACATTAACTGTTCCCAACTCTTCTAAGCAACCTTCTCCTTCATTCTCACAACCTGGGACTTGTTGCACAAGATTAAGGAGCTCTTGTTGTGTGACAGGGTCAGGGTCAGGTGCATCTTCAAACTGGAAATCAGGCCAAAGCTTCTTCCAACTTTTACACAGGAAGTTCTCGCTTGTGTTTTCCCATGATTCAGCTAACCAGTAAATAACGTCTTTAATTGTTATTTTTTTCAAGGTTTCACGAATAGAAAGAGAGTCATTTTCAATTAAAAAACGAAGGAGCTTCTTCGTGTAGTTTAGTTTCACGTGGTTGAGAATCCCTTGGTCCATTGGCTGCAGAAGTGACGTAATATTCGGAGGCAGGAAAATCGCTTTTATGTCCCCGCACACCAACTGCATGTCGGACGGATGGGAAGATGCATTGTCGATGAGAAGAAGTGCTCGTTGTGGTAGATCATTTTCTTTATTGAACTTCTTCACTGACGGAACGAATTGCTTATCGAACCACTCCTTGAAAAGAGTACCTGTCATCCATGAGTTGCTCTGATTTCTATAAAATACTGGAAGTGAATTCATATTTAAATTCTTCAAAGCCCTAGGTTTGGCAGATTTTCCTATTACCATCAATGGCAGCTTGTTTGTTCCTGTGACATTACTGCAAGCTAAAACTGTAAGCCGCTGTTTGTTCATTTTGAAGCCCGGTGCAGTGGATTCCTCTTGAGAAGCGAGACTTTTTGTAGGGAGAGCTTTAAAATTCAAGCCTGTCTCGTCTGCAATATAAATTTGCTGAGGCGAATAATTTTGCGATGACACTATTTCAGCAAATTCTGTAATGTAATTTTCAGCGGAAGCTATGTCAGTTGACAGCTTTTCTCCACAAATCGATAGTTGTCTAATTCCATGCGCTTTTTCCATCGATCCAACCATCCGTTGCTCGCTGAGAAGGATGAATAATCGTTCATCAATTTTTTCAGATGGAACGCTTTTTCCTGAATCAATGGATCACTAATTGATACGCCTTTCTGTCGTTCTTGCGAAAAACATAAAAATAACTGCTTCATCGATTTTCTGATTGACAGACACTGCAGCGTCATGGCGTTGTTTTAATGCCTTTTCACTTGCGGTTGCAGAAAACGTACGATTTTAGCACGATTTTTTTCCCAGTCACTTATGATGCTTTTCCAACTCCGTACTCCGCCACTAACTTGGTCAAACTTTCGCCGTCGTCTAAACGTTTTAAGACTTTTAGCTTTTGTTCCACTTTACACGAACTGTGTTTCCGCTTACTCGACTCAGCCATTACAGTACGTATTTTCAAACATCAATTCAAGCTGTTTATTAAAATACGTAAACAAATATTAACCGCACAAACGCTTAAAAACTTAACACTTAACTAACCCCTTATTTATACGCACGATCCGCACTATTCAGAAGGTGAACGCTCACTAGATAGACGAAATAATTACATCAATAAATACAGTAAGAGGAAGTGATAGGGGTAGAGTGATAATAGGCTATTTTTTAGCACACGCTCGACTAGCAACAATGACAGGTCACTGGACGTACAGTACACCCGCCAGTCAAGGTCACTGCCCTTTCGACCACTGGGCCACCCTGTCTAACCTCATTCGTTGTTTTACCGCCAATTCGGTGACGAAATAAGTACGTAATATTATATCCCGGGTAATCCGAACCCTCGAAATCCGAACAGGCTTCAGCCCCAATTAGTTCGGATTTGAGGGGTTGTACTGTATTATTATTATTATTATTATTATTATTATGCACTCGATTTGGATTCGATTGGTGGGTTAGGTGGAAAGGGACGTAACACACTTCAACACAGTTACCCACACCTCCACGCTTTTGTGCACAATCCCCCAATCCCCCAAATGTCCTTCTCAAAACCTGTATCGTTTCGACAACCCCTAGCCTGATTTCTTGATTGAGCCTCAAGATACAAACAGAACTAAGAAATATACTAACAGTGATGTGTTTGCTGTGAATTATAATAGATGGAAGCATATAATCAAATTTGTTTACATGGAATGTGTAAATGTTTTGAAAAACAACATAAAAAGGTATAATACGATACTTACAACGTACGATAGTGTACAATGTATAAGATGAAAGGTGAATGCTTTAATCATGAATACGCAAGGACATGTAGAATAACTTACAAGTTTAGATTATTGTAGTACCTATTATGCAATGCATTTTGTTCGTACTGTCTATTACTGGGTTAGAAATAAATGACGTAACATATCTGATGGTACGCAAAATTTTTGAGATTTCTTTTATTCTGACCAAATTACGAAATTTCTTCCGTTCGTTGTCTCTTAATATGTTTTTTTAACCGGTAGATGTTACGTAGCATAGTGGTGAAGATATGTGTTTCTTAGTCATATTCCGTTGTGACCGTGAATCATCCCTAGCTAAACATAAAAGACATACAACCCATAATGTTTATAATAGAGTTGAACTGTGTACTGAAGTTGAGAAGAATTGCAAGGAAGTTTGTTCCTCGTCCTCTGCACGACGTTAGACTGGACCATCGTGTCTGGGTCAAAAACTATTATTTCCATTTTAGAAAACTGTTAAGCATATACTTATCCAAAAAGTTCTCTCACGACTGTTTTTCACTCACCATATCCGTCCTACCCCATCCAATGTGATTTCTAGCTCGTCTCTAAAACGAAAGTTAAAATAAAATAGTTTTAACTCTATCGAAGATCCAAGTGGAATAGTAACAGTTCTTGAACACGACAGTGCCTCTAAACTTCAAGTAAAACTTTTTCCAGTAATGGAAAAATACCTAGAGTCATAGCATGAAAGCACGAGATGGCTACTTTGACTGTGGTAGTGAGAGAGTTGAAGAGAAGTTTTCCAATTTATAAGAGCAAATTATCGTAAGTTTTGGGTAGCGCCTCATAGACAGTGGTAATGTGTAATTTGTAATGAATTGGTAATCTAGTTCATCAGGTACAAACAGCAGTGAAGAAGTGAGAGTATGATCAAAACGACCATTTAAATCGCATATAAATACTATCAATTTACGAGTGTAATTCCAGTGTTTAAATGCAAGTGGTTCTAAAGCCTAAAGATCCTCTTGGTACAAAGATATAAGTGAGAGCTTTCAGCCACTATAATTGAATTTAGGTTTATTGAGTTCACTTTATGATTATTGCTTACAACTATCTGTATTTTCTTTCCCAATATTCTACATTTCCAGACGCATGTTGCAACGTGCAACTTTTGATTCTTAGTATGTTATCAGCTTCATTCGGTGTGTTTCAATAAATTTGTGTCATATGTTGAATTTATTTCATTTCAAATACATTGTTTCGTAATGATAATTCATTATATTTATTTATTTATTTATACTAAAATAACAGCTGCACGAAATTTTATCAAGTAACAAACATGTCAATTACTAATAGCAACTATTTCTATTTTGAAGGTTTTAAACTATATTTAATTTATGAATATTGTTTGTTTTCCATTGCCAGTTTCTCTTTTAATTCTCATTTGTTACCATGATTTGTTTAATTGTGCATCTAATTTCAAGTATGAGACACAGAATTTCGTGTATCAAGAGCTGTCCCAATATAATTTACCATATCCTCTGCTGTTGTATCATTTGTTCCCTTTCCTTCTCCAGAAAGAACACATCTTAAAAGCCAATATCTTAAGTACTGTATCAATTTGTAATTTTCGCAACGGCACTAAAAATGTAGAATTCACCTAATAATAATACTTGTAGTTTCAGTGAAAACATATAAATTTACTGTATGTCTTTTAAGAATATAAATGGATGGCCGTCCTTACTTTTGTCATTTATTATATCCCGCAAGTTTTCGTCTTGTATGGAATGATGCTCTTGAGTTGCAGCGCAGAATTTTCGTTAGCAACAGTCTTCTTAGTAGTACAACAGCACTCTTTTTCGTAGCACCCAGCAGAGAGAATCAAGTAGGCGTTGACGTGTCCCACCCGAAACAAAAGCAGTATGGTGACGCGAGTAAAAGTAAAAAAATAATCCCTAAAGATCAATTATCATCTGAAGTGAATTAAAGATTTTGTTATAACAATTTCTTAAATAAGTAAAAAGAAAAACATAGTTAAATTGGATTATATCCATATACTGTGACATTAATAATTTTTATTTGTAATTTAATATAAATCAGCATTATGGATTGGTGTAAAAGTACAAAAGTAACATAAGCTAGCCCGCAAAAAGAAGCGTGGTTCACTCCCAAACAATGGCGTCGTAGAACGATTTTAAACGAGTTCTCAAATATTTAATTAAATAATACATTGAAAGTGTTCAACCAATATTGTAATGATAAAATATCAAGTACAGATGTTATAAGATAAACTTCCAATTAAAATCATCCAACGATTACGCGAAATTATCCAAAGTAAACACCTAAGAAAGTTAAACTTGCAAACATTTAAGCATGTCATAAAAAAAACACGAAATAGAAAAATTATCATTATGTCGTCTAGCAAAGTAAAAATATAAAAAAGGCAAAACCAAAATAAAATGTGCGCAAGTGCTATATACGTGTCAGTAAAAAATAAATAAATAAACCAGCATTTCAATAAAATATCATTTTTGTTATTGAGCTTTTGTTTCATTTATAATATGGGCTATCGTAAACATAACAGTTTCAATATTCATAAACATAAGTATTTCATAAATATGTAAATTAAAACTTTTAAAAATTAAAAATATTAATTAATCCCACGTCTAGGCATTTAATTCAAACAGAGAAAAATCTCATTTTAATAAATATATTTTGAGTAAAGTCATTATACATGTGTGTTAAACGTAAATATTAAGTAATTAATTATTTATGTTAGTGCTTTCGTAAATTATTTCTTTCTTCAATCACCAAGTCGAAAACATTAATCGTACAATTGTGTAATGGTTCAAATCCTAAATTCCATATGCAACATGAACTAATTTACGCTAAACAAACCATCAGTGGTAAGTAACTAGCACAGGGTATAATATTAAATTAATTTGGGTAATGCTATATGCCAAACCCACTCTGGTTAAAAACATGCTACACTAAACAGGAATCAAACGAAATCACGTTAAAAAAAGATATACCCAACAAAACAGGAACCCATGCCGGTTAGAAGAATTAAGTTCGAGTTACAAATAAATATTACGTGATTTTTGTCTTTAATAACATTTTATATTTATTCATTCACTCAAGTGAAGAAACGAAAAGCTTACGTGAATTACCCTGTTTCAAACGAATCCCGTCAAGTTCCGTCGATGCTGTCAGCCTTTTGTTGACTTCTGATCTTTTCGAATGAAGAATCATAAAATCTCACGTACTTACACTGTCATTATTTTGTCATAGTTCATTATTCGTTTGTTTTGAAATGGAAACTTTTATTTCTTTTACATTCATAAAATCAGAAAAAAGGACCAAAGTATTCAAGTTTTTGATTTGATTGAGTTGATTTTGAATTTTACGTTCCGTTCAACAGCGAGGCTATATGAGACGTGGGCATACTGATTAACGTGGAATCCGAACCACTCGAGCTCCCGCCGGGAATTATTCAAGCTTTTATCTGATTTCTTGTGCAGATTAGATCATGGCAAGTCCTTTCAATCGACGTAAAACAATTCTAAACTCTTAGTTTTGAGAAACTACGGACTGCTCTTACAAATATTACGGGCAGTGTCAGTAAGCATAATACTGCAATAAAGTGCAATCTCCAAAGAAACGGGCCAGATTAGTAAATTTGAAGTAATATCATCATGAAATCAGATTCTAACAAGAAATGTTTAACTTTAAATATTATATACATTTCATAAATTTCAATTTTGTATTATTTATGGAAGTTTCATTGCCGGCATGTACAAATGTACGTGCTGCGCATACAATACAGCCGAACCTGTGAATAAATATCACTATCTGAATACGTGCGTCTCTTACAACTATATGTTTCTATTAGGAGTATGTGGTGCAACTATTAGGAGAAGACTAATATAACAAGTACACCACGCTAATTAGTAGTGTATTTTTAGTCATGCAGTACATAAATTAGCAATACCTTTTAGCAGAGTTAAAACTATTACTTGGTCATTTTTAGCTATAGGCAACGAACACCACCCGTTTTATCGTCATAAAATTAATTTTTCTCAATCTTCTCTAGCACTACGCACGAGAATGTGATAGATAGGAGTGTGTATGTGGTAATACAAGTAATATATTAATGCAGTTGTTTAATAACATCAAATTTTTGAAGCAATACTATTAATAAGGATAGATATAAACGATACTGAAAGTTAATAAAAGAAACAATTACTTGTTTCCTTATGAGCCAATGGGAATCTTCTAACTAATTCAAAAGTTTGTCTAAGCATCTGAACATGGATAAATCGTTCAAACTAATCCTCAGAAGCTCAAGGCTCTTTCAAAAGTTACACTCCGTAACGAAACTTCCTTATTTAGTTATTTTATTACCATTTCTTATAAAAAATTATATATTAAATAAATAAACAATAACACTGTTCAACAACGAAAATGTAAATTGAACAAAATCAGCTAATTCTTATTGATTTTGTGGTGCTGATCACGAATTTGAAAGTTATTTTCGAATATTAGCTCCACTTTTCGTTTTACAGGCATGTTTAATAATAACGCTTTAAAAATAAATATATTCGCTTCGTTTGGGGTAAAATGTTACACTGATCCGGCAACACTGGAGAAACTATATGAACGCTTGGTTTCATTGTGTTCCTTATCTCAGTAGTGTTCTGCTATTGTTAGAAAAGACAGGTTTAGTACAGTTATCAGCGTTTTGGGTGTGACGTTTGTGTAGTGCAGGACATAAAATACAACTACAAGTACGCAAAGATACTGGTATTTTGAATGTATATTTTTAAATAATTGTCAGAACTATTTCAAGTGAAATTTGAGGATTTCAATAAACAAAAATGCTGCGAAATTGTGTAAACAGTGCGGATAGCTTCTGCTACGTGTGTGGGGAAGTGACATTTTCCTCACAAAAGCAGACTTTAACATCACTAATAAGAAAAGCCTATCAATATTGCTTTGGTTGTAAAATTGGAGACCAAGATAAATCTTCGTCACCCCACATTGTGTGTAACACTTGTGCCAGCAATCTAAGAAATTGGATTAATGGGAAGGGGCGCTCAATGCCTTTTGCAGTGTCCGTGATTTGGAGGGAGCCAAGCGACCACATAAGAGACTGTTATTTTTGTATGGTTCCTTCCGTCAAGAAGGGAATTTCCACGAAGAAGAAGCGGGCCTTGATCTATCCTAACATTCCTTCTGCAATGCGCCCTGTTCCACATGGAGAAGGACTACCTGTTCCTGACCCACCTAAAGAATACGATCTTTTTTCTGATGATGATCAAGAAGTTGAAGCTCCTGAATCAAGTACTTCGAAGGACTCTACGTTTGTTGTAGAAGAACCTCCATGTGAACCACATAGACTTACTCAAGAGGAACTAAGTGGTCTAATCAGAGACTTGGACCTCTCGAAAAACAAAGCCGAAATTTTAGCGTCACGCTTAAAGCAATGGAATTTATTGCAGGAAAAATTAAATATTTCAGTGTATCGGAATAGGGAGAAGATGTTCACTTCATTTTTTACTATGGAAGACACACTTGTGGCATGTACAGATGTAAATGGTCTCATGAGGGCACTTCAAATTAATTACGAACCTACGGAGAGGAGGCTCTTTATAGATTCGTCCAAGGTGAGTTTAAAAGCAGTGCTTTTACATATTGGAAATGAACTTCCTTCAATTCCTGTAGGTTACGCAGTTCATATGAAGGAATCTTATGAAAACTTCAAACGTTTACTTCAAGCCATTAAATATTACGATTTTCAGTGGCTCATTTGTGGTGACCTTAAAGTAATAGCACTGTTGCTAAGTATGCAGTTAGGGTATACAAAGTATTGTTGCTTTATATGTGAATGGGACAGTAGAGATCGTGGATCTCATTACCGCAAAAGTGATTGGAGTACCAGAGAAACTCTTTAGCCGGGAGTGAAAAATGTGCAGCATGAACCACTGGTAGATCGTAACCGAAGTTTGCTTCCCCCTCTACATATTAAATTAGGTCTTATGAAAAGTTTTGTTAAGAGCATGAACCAAGAGGATGAGGCCTATAAGTACCTAAGAGGACAATTCCCTCGATTAAGTGATGCCAAAGTTAAAGAGGGTGTTTTCATAGGGCCACAGATTAGGCAACTATTCGAAGATCACAAGTTCGACGAAATTCTCCAAGGTGAGGAGAAAGCTGCATGGGAAAGCTTGAAGAGTGTTTGTTCACAGTTCTTGGGAAGACACCGAGCAACAAATTACAAACAACTGGTATCAAAGTTGTTATTGTGCTACGAAAATCTTGGTTGGAATATGTCTCTGAAACTCCACTTTCTTCATTCACATCTAGACTTCTTTCCCGAAGATTGTGGAGCAGTAAGTGACGAACATGTTGAGCGTTTCCATCAAGATATTGCAGCCATGGAAAAGAGATATGAGGGAAAGTGGAGTTCTAACATATTGGCCGACTACTGTTGGACTATTGCAAGGGATGCTCCAGATGTAACCTACAAAAGGCAAGCCAAGGGAAGACGCTCAAAATAAAATAAACATAATACTGTACAAGGGATCACTTGAAACTTTTGTCTATATTGCAGTGTAGTTCTTGCACAAAAAGGTATTTATACATATTTTTCATGTTTTGATGTTAATACTGATTTTTATTACGGAATTGTTAATGTTTAACTTGACCACGGTTACTTTATTTTCTGTATCGCTGTGAAACTGGTATTTGCGGAATTTTGAAAAAGTAAGTACAAGGGTATAGAAAGCTATAGGTTAGGGTACTTCTTAACTCCCCAGCTTATCACATCACAGTGAAATAGATAAAAAAAAGTGAAATGTAGGTTTTTACAAGGATTTTGCTTCAATGTTCTATAAATATTAATACATTTGTATATATACAGCTACTGTTGTACAAGGGCGTTTTTTTTTCACAACCTGAGCTAAGAAAATTTTTCTATTATCATTTCCTTTCATATTATTCTTAAATGAATGTAAAAATCGCAATTTCAAAGAATTTACATACTTTCGATCAAAATTTGTTGAACAGTGTAATATAAAATTTGGTGACACATCCATTTCTTAATGAAGAGTTTTATTTATTTCAAATATTGGAAGAAATAAGTTTAAAACATATATAGGACAATCAAAATTGGACTCAACAAACAAAATTAAAGTATGTTAAAATCCAGTAGATGTATTCTTATGTTTTGTCTGTTTAGAAATTCGTTAGTCGAATCAATAATAAAACGTTGAAAACATACTATATATAAAATTTTATTTTCATATTTACAAATTCTCAAATTCATTATATATTTTGGAAGAAAACATTCTTTTTGTTTTTTCTTTATATGAAGTCTCATTACCTCCGTGTAAGCTCAAGAATAAAATAAAAAAATACGTACATAATTTAATTGCCGAACAAACTGCTCAAGAAAAACAAATTAATATAATTTTAAAGGATTATATTTTAAATGGATTTGTTCCCTGTTTATGTGTTGCCATATAAATTATGTTAACGTAACTAAATACGATGTTTTCTCTCTCTCTTCCTACGCTGACTACTAAAAATGCTATATCAGTCCGTCATGACAATTTACTTATATCATTGCTCATCAATATCATCCAATTATAAACATTACCATACAATTCTTTAATATGGGAACATGAGGGAATGCATTATATTGCTTTATATTCAAAATTCTTTATTATTACAATAGTATTATTTTAGCAGAAATCGTGCCATATTTTACATCTTCAGGTTATCAACAAAATACCAATATACTAATACTACTATCATCTACTTAGATGAATGAAATGAGTTATGTACAAATGAATCGATGAAACGCAATAAGATAGAGTAGAAAACATGAAACCCTAGACAGCAACGAGAAAATCATAGACTTTTAATATGAGAGTACAGTAGACAAATACGACATCCTTTATATTTAAAGACAACTGATTGGGGCCAATCCTTAAATATAAAGTATGGACCCACCGTTTCTTAGCAACAACAATCTTAGAAGTATAAAGTTTTGGCAAATGCAAACATATAAGAATTACACTAATTTACTTGAGACTCAGATAATGTATCAAACGTTTATAGCGAAAACTGATTCTATAGACAGGAAAGTAGATGGATGTGTATAATACTACATCGAGAGGAAATCAACATATAAACATTCCTGAATATGAATTTTGTAGCAAAGTAAAACGATATCCTAAGAAAACCTTTAAAAAATCATAAGATTTCTCAATACTTCTTTCGTCAGTTAAGCAAACAGAAGAAAATGCAAGTAATGTTTACACTGTAAAAAATGAGGTGTTGAAACAACACAAAATGACTACCACTTTATCGTGTTACTTGTGTGTTAATTTAGCACCAAGACATCGCTTTTCGAGCATATCATTAATAACTAGTTACTACCTGAGAGTGGTATTTATCGTTTAATATAAGCAAAGCTTTGCAAAATATCTTTGTCACGTATGCCAAATAACGAATAATGTTCTATGTTATCTGTCACAATAATATTGTTGTAAACCTGTGAATCATCTGACAACAGTTACACAGATAGCTGTGCTTCCATCTGTTTTCTTTTTTGTCATTCTTGTGTCTTAGCATATATGAACATAAGATGGCAGAACTGTTGCGTAACTTTTTGTCACACGATTCACAGGTTTACAACAATATTATTGTGACCGATTACTGAAAACATAGAACGTTATTCATTACTTGGCAGAAGTGCCAAAGATATTTTGTAAAGCTTTGCTTATATTAAACGCTAAATACTAATGCAAATTTTCCCATATAGTAACTAGTTATTTTTGATATGCTCGGAAGGCGATGTCTTTGTGCTCTTCTATATGTAGCAGATATGCCACCGTTGCCACCTAACACACACATTTTTCAATATGCAGATGATAATGCATTTCTTACATTGGGCCGAACAATCCATCGCATCAGTACTGAAATTAATTCAGCAATTGAAAGCTTTCTCACCTGGTGAACGAAATGGCATTTGAAACTCAACCCAGATAAAACCCAAGCTATAGTCTTTCTCCCGCCAAAACGCAGATCTCGTGTACATCGAAATCCTTTGCTTCTTAACATCCAAGTACATAACACGCGGGTTCATCCAACTAAACATGTCACATATCTGGGAATTATTTTTGATCAACACCTCACTTGGCGACCTCACCTTCAGAATGTAATACAGAAAGCATATAATAGGCTTAATCTTCTAAAACGTCTCACAGGTACTACATGGGGACCACGAGCTAATACTGTTCTTAACACCTACAAAGTATTCCCACGACCAGTCCTGACATATGGCTTCACAGCATGGATATCCGCCCTCCAACCCCATTATGAAAAACTGAAAATACTTGAACGCCATGCCGTACGACTAGCCTATAGAATAAAGCTCCCGAGTCCTACTCAAGAGCTTTATGAAGTCCTGCCTTTTCCACACCTTCTCTTTCATATTGAAGCTTTACGATCGAAGTATACTACAAGCAGATTTGAGTCCCGACATCCATTACTCCTCGCTACCATGCAAGCAGACATTCCATACAATCCACCTCGCAAGCTATTGGAAACGTCTTTATCACTTCTGTTTGCACTTTACCGATATACACTCCCTCCTGATCATACGGATCTGGACGCAGTTACAGCATTTTCAACATTCATAGTTCCTCCATACATAGCACCATCATTTACTGCACAGTAAGAACCTTATGTCTTAACAGGAAACCCATTTTGTCTTCATTACGTCCAGAGTCGTCTCTGGACAGAAGATAGATCACATTTGTCACATTAACCATTACCTATGTGTTGTGTTGTTACAATGCACTTCATGTTTCTCATTTTCATTCTTCATTCTCTTCTCTCCTGTTTCAGATAAAGGATACAAATGAAACAGTCAACCAATAATATACAGCCTAAATCCCTTTTAATGAAATCAAAATAGAAACTTCTACTCCAGCTCTACGAACATCCCTTAGCCCATCGAAAATTATATACCTCCAATAATACGTTTAAATCTATTACCGCACACTAGGCGCAACCTTCTAACGATTGCTGGCTGATCTCCAGCATTGAGACAAAAACAACTTTGTGCTGCACTGCCTTCCTCGCCTTGGGATCGACTATACAATCTATAAACACATCTCTGCAGACAGCAATTGACAATTTCCTCCTCTGGTGTAGTAAGTGGCAACTCACAATTAATGCCACGAAAACTCAAGCTATTGTGTTCATTCTATCTAAGAAAACCTCACGAGTTCATCGAAATTCCAACCGCCTCACACTCCACGTTAATCATGCACCTATACAGGCACGTTCAACAGTGACCTACCTGGGAATTACCTTCGATAAACATCTAACATGGAAACCTCACCTTCAAACGATCATCACCAAGGCATACAATAGACTAAATCTCTTAAAGAGGTTAACCGGAACATCATGGGGCTTGAAACCTACTACAGTATTGAATACCTACAAAGCTTTTCTACGACCGACTCTAACATACGGTCACACTGCATGGATGGCTGCTACACGCTCCTTCTACGAAAAGCTTCTAGTTCTAGAGAGACATGCACTACGTATTGCATTTCGAATCAAGTTACCTAGCCCAACAGCAGAGTTATATCACCGTACTGAGTTTCCATCTCTACAGTTTCATCTTGAAAAGTTACGTCTCACCTACATAGGCAATCGTTATCAAGCACACCATCCGCTACTTCTGACAACTATGCATCATATAGCACTCCATCCATCGCCTTTTTCGATATTTTCATCCACCGATATCACTACTATATACTCTGTACTGCTATACACTACCTCCTGATGACCTAGAAATGGAGTTACTTGCAGACCATCAAATGCATGACCATCTTCCGCTTTCCGTCTTATGCTGCACAATAAATCCATCAACAACTAACATGGGCTCCCATTGTCTTCATCAATGCCTAGAGTAGCCCCTAGGCGAGAAGATAACTTTATTCGTTTACTAACTTTCCCCTGTGTTGTGATGTGATCATGCACCTCGCCTTATCCATCGTCCTCATCTCCAAAGCATATAAACGTATATAATGAGAACTAAATTTCATCATAATTACTCATTCTCTATGTCCAGACTTAACGTTCATGTACATCATGTAATAGCTTTCACATTTACCCTGCCTGATGTTAAGGCCAGCAAGTCTTTCATAATTGGGACAATATTTAATAAAGGACTCTGAGACCCTCTCAAAATCACCCACATCTACTTTTCCATACCTCAGTCCCCCAAGAGAGGGCGTAACACTCTAACAGGGCTTTAGCCGGAACGGCTAGTCACAAAAAAACTGTGCTGAATTGACACACAACTAACACGCAAAAGTGGTAGTCATTTTGTGTTCTTTTAACACATCATTTTTTACAGTGTACCTATTTTATCATCTTCCAAAAGCATTTAAAGAAATAGCCTAAAAATGAACGACAAAGCTTTCCTTATAATGTGAGAACTTACTACATGGACTGCAATTGGTAGTTAAATTTCCTTCATATATTTAAAATATGTGACTCCGAACGGTTTCAACAAGACACCATTATTGTCACACAATATATATTACTCCACATATATCAACAAAAGAAAAGAAAATACATACTTATTCATATCTCATTATAACATTATCATTCATAATAATCATTTTAATTAATAAAACACTGTCTAGAATTCTCGTATCGTAATTAGACTAATATAATAATATCTGTCGCCATTAAACCATGAATCTCGCTGTTCATAAAGTCAAACCTGATAACCCGTACGAATGAGGCAAATTCTAAGCTCATTAACATTCTTGTTTTATACTGATAGTTACGTATACAGTAGTAGTTTGAACTGTTAACAACGAAAATATACTCTAAAAAATGAAATTTTATGTATAAAGAGCATCTGAAATACGTAAATTCTAACTTGAAGTTTAAATTAAGCATTGTGCATTATTTATAAATTTTAAATCCAACTAGCTAGACTACGATAAGAAAGAGAAGGGCCTAAGCCCCTAGAAAGAACTTTCGAGTGTGTCATGTTGATTTCTTCTTGGCCTGTCATCACAAGTAATTATACAATTTCAGCAATAAAACCTTATATTAACAATTTTACGTTCACAGTATTAAGGTTGACTCCTGTCTGCTTTTTTGTATTAAAATTGGCTTTGAATTCGTTCTCCGTGACACTTTTGTAAATAATTAAGGTTGTTTAATTTAATAGTTAAAATATTAATAATTCTTCCTTTCCACATTATATCTTTCTTCTTTTTTATAAACATTTTAAAATACAGAATCTTTTTCCTCCTCTTCTTCTAGCAATTATATTATTTTTAATTAATTAGTGTAATTAACAAAATTAAACTAATATTTAATTAGTGTAATTAAACTAATATTTAATCAGCTTAATTAAATAGGTAATTAGTAATTTTGGTGCATGTAAATAATAAAGTAGACAAAAAGTTACATTAGGAATTTACGACTTTAGAAAAATTAAACAAACGATAACTATTATGAATTTCATAACATAAACATATTAACTTATAAAACACATACTACTACTCTGAATAAAATAAACTGTCACAAGAAATAAATAAAAAAAACGAACTGTTAGTGCTAGTAGTAAGGCATAACAACTTTGACTGGGATTTACGTTACAGAGTAGATTATATAATAAACCATATAAAATTATACATAAACTAGTGCATGCTAGGTATAGGGTTGCTCCCTATATACCGGTTAGTACATTATTTTTTCAATGGAAGAATTATTGAAAAATTCAAATGTAAACAATAACGATACGAAGGCACATATGAGTTATAGCGCAAACACAAATAACTGGACTCTCATGTAGATTAACAATAAAGGTGCCTAACCCATTAACACATATCCCGTATTGCAGTACAAGGTTAAAGTACCGTATACACAGCAGTAATGTAAGCAATTATACTTAATCGGTGAATACGGAACGTTACAAATTTATCTTCAAGTATCTCAGCTTGCTCAATTAGGTTGTCGTTTTGCTCGCCTGTGTCAGTTAATAGTATAGTCTAAATAGAAAGCTTAATTTTAAAAGCTAATTATAATTTTCGACCATATCTCAGCAACCATGCTGTGTATTGGTTTGTTGTTACTGTTGTATCGGAAACCTTGCTAACCGTATATTTCACAATCAGTTTTACCGTAACAGTAGATGTGGTTATTGTAAAGCATTATTTTCAGGTTAGATTAACTGGGAGAGATAGCGGCCCGAAAATACAAAATTTACGGAGAAATGAACAGAATCAGATGAAATGTTATAATGAGAGTTACAAACGTTAGAAAGGTCATTACTGCAGGGTGATTAATAAGAGAGAAAAGTTAAATTGTTGACTTGTGTGTTCACGGACTGATGTGAAATGAGGTGAGGATATGTAACTAACTTAGGATATGTATCCTGTATTATCGTGCGGACCAATGTGGAATAAAACGAGCCATGCAGGATTTCTAACCTCTTCGCTCGCTGACGTTCGCTCGGCTCTTTCGTAAAGTACGTAAATCACATTTTTGTCAGTAAAGTTGTATGTGCAAAGTGGACTAAATACCACGTGGCGTTACATCACGCTCGGGTGGTGCAACTTCAATGTAAATTAACCTCACCCTTTGAGAAGACATGATATTTAATCGGCCACATTATTTTAGTCATTAATGAGTAAAGTATAGTTTGCAACACTTGACAATACCAATTTACTAATTTCGCGCAGTAATACAATATTGTTGTATACGGATGTAGGAAAGAGTAAAAGAAACACAGGAAAGAGCAAAAGAAGAAATATTTATAATTAATAGTGAATAGTGAAGGACAGAAATGAAACAGGGATAATTGTAGGTAGTATATGAAAGTAAGAACAGACAAGTTGTAATACAATGTTGAAAACAAATTCATGTGGATTTTATTCTGGGCAGCAATCTGCGGCACTTAAATCAAAAGTTTTTTGAAAAGCACACATGAGAAATTATCTTCATCCACATCATTTTTTTCACGTCATGAGATTCATTGATTGGTATTGTAATGCAAAAATAAACAAATAAATAAAGATACAAATAATTGTTACTCCCTTCCCACCGTAATGCCTTATGCAAATTCCAAAACATATATACGTTTATGAACTACAATGCCAAATAAAATTAAAATATGTAACAAATTATATTTCATTAACGCTGAGAACAGAAACTCGAGAATAATGTCTAGGGATATTTATTCAAGTTTTCGAGTTCATGTTCGGTATTTAAATTAAAGCCCACCAATTTCTATCCGCCCTTTCCCGCCACCCGCCCCTGGCCTGCCAGGGGCCATACAAACATTGTGTGACCATAGAAAAGCTCCTTCTTTAAAAGCTTATTGTTAAAATTTGGCCCCTAACCCTCAAGGGACCGCATCCTATCGCATCCTATACAAAGGAATCTATGATTCTGATGTAACAAAAGTTCGTAATTACTTGATGAAGCATTGAATCCAGGACCCTCCAGGGACCACCACCTATACACAGCCCTGACCCACTGCAGCCTCCAATGATTAAATATTTAAAAATGAAATTATACTGTATACCTGTGTGAAAAAAGAATAAACACGCAACCCCCAGCTATACATAGGAAATATATTCCTAAATATTTTTAAAAGAAACTTGTAATTACGTGAACAACGAACCAGGGACCCCATTATTCATTGGTAGATATTATAGCACAGAGCAGAAATTGAACCCGGGACCCTTTCCGCTGGAAATTCAAAAGAGAAACTTTGTTTCGAATAGTAAAAGATGGGTGGGAATAATCTTTATTCATGCGGCACTTCTTCATTCTTTCGCTTCCGTAAGAACCTCTGAACAATCAATGAGTGTGAACTTAGAAAAAAATCCTATAGAAAGGAGTATTAGAAACAAGGTTTGGTAGGGAAGGAATAGAGGATTGGTAGGATTACAATCTTTATTCATAACTTTCATTGTTTCGCTTTCGTAGGAAGCTCTGAACACTCAATGAGTGTGAACTTGGAAAACATTCCTCTGGAAACTCATTGAACACTTAGTGTGAACTGATAAAAATTTTATTGGTTCGTATGCCAAGACATACTCTGCGAGCGTGCTAAAAGCTAGTAATTACGCGAACACTATGTGTGTGAGCGTATTAAAGCCGGAACACTGTTGTCGTACATCTTTGGCTGGCGAAGAACCAATAGATAAAACCGTTGACGCAACGATAAGTAATCATGACTGCCGACGCATAATTAAACAAGATGTGACCTTACTACCATTAGATAAACCTGTTGACTCCGCGATAACTAATCATGGCCGCGAACGCATGACTAAACCAGATGTGACTTTAGTACCATTAGAGAAATCTGTTGACGACACAATAATGAAGTTTGATTTTACATGATGTGAACACGTGATGAGTATGAAAATACTTTAAATACAGGTCATAAGAGACAAAATATTTAAAGATACATCACGCAGTCGTATGAGAAAAAGGATCACTGCAATAGTGATATTGAAGTATCATCATCATCATCATCATCATATGTTGAAACAGAAATATATGTATCATCTTCAGATAAAGAATTTGATATTGACGCAATAGATCCACTAGCGCTAACAGTTTCAGAAACTTCAACATCATCACCAACGGCATTATCAGGAACATCAAGATTTAGACTGCTGTTGAAATAATCAAAAAGAACAACGAGAAGTATAAAGAAGGCTATTGAAAAATGGAATTTCAGCGATACATTAATATGCGATGGATGTAGAGAAGGATCGTATCATGTTTATGCGCATGATTGTATGAATGTACCCCCAAAATCATTGGAAATTCGTGCCTGCAGTGTTATAGCAAGCCCTAGCGTTGAAGAAGATTTGTTTTACCTGTATGCCAACACGCACATTATTGGATTATTAACAAGAGAAAAATTTTATGAAACATATTTGGAATTATTAAATGATACAGACTATCACCCGGAATTACTAGAGGTTCTATTAAGAAAAGACAGACGGAAATCGGACATTTCAGAGTGAAAAATGTATCCGGATAGTGTTAGTGTTTCATGTGTGTTATGCACTGCTGAAAATATTAATGTAAGTTGTGTATTAAAAACAATAAAAGTATACTTACCTGAGAATAATCCGATTGAATATATGGAATGCAAATTAAATATTCTTCATGATTGTACTCGTCTTCATAATACTGGATCATTTGCAGCGAAGTATTTATCTCTTGATTAAACTCTTGGTGAACTTTTTGAAGTGTATGAACAAGAACATAATGAAATCTCATTTATATGCTTTATCCCTAAAACTTGTGATCTTTTAAAAAATACAGAATTTGTTGGTCAAATTATACCATTATTCATTCAGCGCACAAATGAAATTTCACCATGCGTAAATCAATATATTATTGATATTCAAGGTTTTAAAATATCTGATAACGAATTTATTATTCGTGAGCTTTGTTTAAGCGCATGTGATGATACACTAAATTTCCATTGCTTGGTAAAATCACCAATAGAATAATTTTATTGTCATTAGATTGCCAGAAACAAATTGATTGGCTAACATTAAAATTACACGGGGTAAACTGGGATAGTAAAAGTGGATATACTGTATCATTCATTCGCAATGAATTCGACCTTTTACTGTAAAGGTTTAGAGAAATATCTTTGGATTAACAGAATATTTGCATTAGATAATGTTATTGATTTAGAAACAAAACATTGTCCAACATTAAATGAATTGTGTGGAAATACCTTTAATGAATATCGTTTTATTCACAAAAATGCTGTAAAGAAATCAGGATATGCATATCGTAACGCACAACAATTGAATTACTGGTGGAAATACGAAAGATCAACAGCATTAACTAATACATTATCAAGATTGTAATGTGGAATTCCAAATCAAATGCATGAATATAATTTTTAAAAATTTTATTGTAAAAATAATAAAAAAATATACATTAATAAAAATGAAAAAATGATTTGTGTTTTCTTTCTAAAATTTTGTTTATATGGTTATAAACAATAATAGCATTCTTTTTAAAATTTTTGTTGTTAAACAATTTTAAACTTTTCAAATGATTGAGTGCGAATAATATGATGCGAAAGGATTAAAACAAAATATCCGCACAACACAGAATTATCGTCTTGATATTGTTGACTGTAAAATATATTTTAGTATTTTTTGATAAAAAGGTTTTTTGCTTCCTTTGGAATGTCCATACCAAGATTGTCAAAGTAGAAACCATGTTTTTCTCATCAATGTACACTGCGACCCAGTGCGAACCATTTGAATCTGATGTATCAAGATTTGTTACAAGTGTTGCAGGTGGTTCTACCATTACAGGAAGTTTGTCTGTAGGGTAAATTCCAGTAACACTTGCAGCAGTCACTATCAATCACTAACACTTTAAACAATTCGTCACTATACATGATTATTTTTCTTAATTATATGTAATTATCACTGTTATTCACATGTAAAACATAATACATATATTAAAACATACGTAAAACATAATATAAAACATACACTTTTACATATTCACTATATAGTAATGCTTCATGAACACTGCACCCTCATTGTCCAAAACGATGTTTATTATGTGAACGTGAAGTTGTGAACGTGAATATGTAATGCAGTATACATTGGACAGTCTATTTTTTCTAAATTTGTAACATTTCTTTGAAGAATGTCTTCAAGAAAACACTTCCTAGTTATTCCATATGTGTAAATACTGGTAGTATTTGAACAATGTGATTGAAGTATCTTCTTAAGATGTGTATACTCTACATCGCCTTCGTGCCAGGTAATGTCATACACATTATCACTTAGATATTTGTTTGTACTTATTAGTGGCTCAGACAACTTATTTAATGGATATGGTGATTTAAATATACAATTTTGGAGAAACGGAACGTCAGGATTTACAATTGCTAGCTCCTTTACAATAAATTCGTCATTATCATTATCGCGGGAAGCGGAGAAGTGCAGAACAATCCTCATTCTACTCAAATAAATAAATTAAAAGGTTTTATAAGTATAAATATTTCTATCTTTGTCTACTTGTGCTAACGAATCAAATTGAGCATACAAATTACATGTAACCGGTTCAGTTAGTTTCCGAAAATGACACTTTTAAATTTACAGGGGAGTCACGAAATACATCCCACATGTTATCATCTAAAGTGCCTGCTGGAGATAGAATAAAAGCATACAGAGCTTGAGTTGAGTTGAATATTTTAGTTTAGCGTCCCTTTCAGCAGCGAGACTATATGAGACGTGAACCTACAGATTAAAGTGGAATCCGAACCACATGAGCTCCCGCCGGGAATCGAACCCGGGTCTCCCACGCCAAAGGCGCGTACGCTAACCGTTTAGCCATGGAGGAGCTCTAAGCATACAGAGCATATCCATTAGGATATTCTTCAAGAGTAACAGCATGTGAATAGTTTTGATAATATATACCAGTACCTGATCTCAGAGTATAGTAACTTAGAAGGTATAAATCATTATTAAAATCAGGAGTGAGGGGATTGGGTAGGGAATGATTTTGAACCGACATGTAGTTGCAGTTTGTTAACGATAAAGTTTCGGAATTCATAGGGATTAAGAGGTGATTTCCCATTGAAGGCTGTGTTGGAAATGAAACCAATAACCAGGCCCTTAAGAACATTACTCACAAAGAGATTATCAAGATTATATGACTTGACTTGTGCAGGAATAGTATAAGATCTTGTTTCTATTCTTGTGAGACGTAACTTGGCCGTTTCTGAAACCATTCGCGTATTTAATTGCACAGCTAAATCTGCACCGACACCAATACGTCGTACCTGAAGAATAACATCCTCAAGTGCAACTTTATAATTCGCATTTTCAGGAGACATTAAGCAAAAGTTATCTTTACTGCGGTGTAGTTTTACACGTAAATTTACTTTATTAGGAAGCATACCATCTAAACTTACAATATCAGTATGAAAACGTCCATACATTTCAAAAGATTAACTATTTTTTTATTTTATTGGCACGCTTTTCAAAACCAGCATTTTTATTATCAAATTTGTTAAAATGTTTTGCAGTATCTTTATGCTACATGGCGCTGGCTAAATGTGTTTGAGTAGCATCATAAGAATAATTTAATAATGTTTCAATGTATGCGCGGTAATGATAAGATCCTGATGAAGAACTAATTAATTTATCATTTAACGAAATATCAATTTGACTAAATAATGAATGTAGGAAATTGTTTACTGGTGCAACAGTATCATCATTAGTTAAATTTGTACCATCAGCTTTTGTAATTGTAGAACGTACATAAAGATATAGATATGCAGGCTGGATAAATTCTCCTGTTTCTCCAGGAATAACAAAATCGACAGGTCCTTATGATGTTATTGTAAAGATAGGTCGATATTCAGCATTTGTAGTTGCTTCAACAGCTGTTTGTGTCATAGGAATAGAAAAGAAATCAAATTCGTTGTTACAACATTCTGAACTATCCGAATTTAGGAGTGACATTATGAAAAGATATCGTTTATATGTTCACGTTTTGTTGGTGGTCCAAAATTTACAATTATAGGAGCCTTCCTTCTGCGTTACCGTATCTTACCGCTACCAGTTAGCAACTGTTCAACTTTATTAATTGCTTTTGTCTTTAAACTATCACCAGCGTCTTTTACACGCGCACGAACAAATTCTTTAAATGGTCGAGTTTCCAATACATCACCCGCGACTTGTATACCGGTTTGTAATGCTTGACGCCCTACAGTTTTTCAACTTGTTTAAGAAATGGCAAAGCAAAACAAAATAACCCTTTAAAGAAACTACCTATAACATGTCTCCTCTGATATATAGGTCTTGAAGAATATGGTATTCCACGTCCACGATGAAGAGTAACACGTCTAGATCGCATTTTTCTTATTATTTAAAAAAGGCAAGGAGTGCGTTTACAATGTAGTGTTACGGTCAGTGTCCAAAATCGAAATGGCAAATTTCGTCCTGCAAGATCTTTTAATAGTATTTCAATTGTGTTAAAACAAAATATTGCAAGTGGCATATAATGAATATCTTGAAAGGTAATTTTTTGGAACTTTTCCATATTTAATATCAGAGATTTTTACTATACCCAATAATGGTGCTTTTGTATCACCTAAAAATTGATATTGTATAATATCGGAATAAAAAAAATTTGATGTGGGTATTCAATATCTACGTATGGTTGTTTGAATCCGCGACGTTCGTTTACAAGATCTGATTTTTCAGAAAAACCTAATTGTAGAGCTAATGTAGGAGACAATGTAATAGATTCTACACGTTCATCGCATTCAACCTGTACAATATTTGAAAAGTTAAATCTTATAAATCTTGATACCACATTTAATTCATCTATTAAATGAATCCGGTTCCACAAATCTCCGGGTGTAGATGAAATTCCGGCTGAGTTAATTTTAGCTGGAGGCGAAAAATTGTGGAACAAGATACACAAACTCATTCTCCTTATCTGGAACAAGGAAGAATTGCCACAAGAGTGGAAAGAATCAATCATTGTTCCAATTCACAAGAAAGGCGACAAAACTGACTGTAATAATTATCGAGGCATTTCTCTTCTGTCAACATCCTATAAAATCCTTTCAAATATTCTATTAGCAAGATTGACCCCATACGCAGATGAAATTATTGGAGATTATCAGTGCGGATTTAGACGAAATCGATCAACTATCGACCAAATATTTACCATTCGCCAAATACTCGAAAAGAAGTGGGAATACAATACCCCGGTACATCAACTATTTATTGATTTTAGAAAGGCTTACGACTCGGTTAGGAGAGAAACATTATACAACGTTCTTACAGAACTTCTAATACCGAGAAAGCTAATTAGATTAATTAAGATATGTTTAAGTGAATCCCAAAGTAAAGTCCGGGTAGGAAAATTTTTCTCCACGAGCTTTCACGTCGAAAATTGCCTGAAACAAGGAGATGCGTTGTCGCAATTATTATTTAACTTTGTGCTGGAATACGCCATAAGGAAAATCAAAGATAGCAACCAGGGCCTAGAGTTGAACGGTATTCACCAGGTTATGGCATATGCTGATGATGTGAATTTAATAGGGGATGATAGGAGAATTGTAGAAATAAATGCAGAGATCTTATTAAACGCTTGCGGGGACATGGGTTTAGAAGTAAATGCAGAGAAAACTAAATACATGGAAGTGCGTCGGGACCGTAATACGGCAAATTGTGGAGGCGTTAAAATATTAAATAATACTTTTGATAAAGTGGATACTTTCAAATATTTAGGATCAATATTAACAGACGATAATCATATTCACGAAGAAATTAAATGTCGACTAAAAGCAGGGAATTCGTGTTACTATTCGGTTCAAAATCTCTTGTCGTCGCGAATTCTGTCGAAGAATTTGAAGCTTAGAATATATAAAACGATAATCATGCCTGTTGTTCTGTATGGTTGCCAAACATGGTCGCTTACTCTGAGAGAAGAACATAGACTGAAAGTATTTGAGAACAGGATCCTGAGAAGAATATTCGGACCCAAGAGGAACGAGAATGGGGAATGGCGGAAACTTCATAACGAGGAACTACATAGTTTATACTGTTTACCCAACATTGTTAGGGTCGTCAAGTCTAGGAGGCTTAGGTGGGCAGGTCATGTAGCCAGAATGGAAGTAAGTAGAAACGCTTTCAAAGTTTTGACTGGAAGACCCATAGGAAAACGACCATTAGGAAGACCTAGGCGCAGATGGGAGGATAATATTAAGATGGATCTCGAAGAGATAGGAATACAAAGTAGAAACTGGATCCAATTAGCTAACGATAGAAGTCAGTGGAGAGCTTTTGTGAACGCGGCACTGAACCTCCGTGTTCCATAGGCCATAGAGTTAGTTAGTTAGTTATTAAATGATGAATGGAAGGATAATGTCCAACAGCAACTTTACTTTTCACAGGGTCTGCATTTTTAAATTTGTACCATACAACATTTTCACCTTCGGTAAGGTTATAACATGTTAATGGAATATGTACTTCACTCAATTCTACATACCAATCGGATTCTGATAATCGTATATTATTTTTAACTGATTAATAAAATGTGTTGGACTATTTGTAGGATATACATTTGTACCAGCGTTTGAAACTAATGTAACGTAAAAACTATCAACAATACTTTCAGAAATCATTTTGGTTTAAAGTGAAGTGTCGAGTTTGAAGTCCGGAAACGATATGGTATTTTAAGCCGTGTTCATCTTTTAAGTTTACTTTTATCGTATCAAAATATTTCTTTTCAACTTTTACATAATGCGATGTATGAAAACCAAAAGATTTTATATATACGTGTTGCACATTATATACACTAAGTTTTCGAACTATCGGGCCAATATTTTGTTGTTTTACAATATCAACACATACATTAATTGTATTAGGAATATTATAATCTAAATTACATTGAAATTTACCACGTGTTAATACCAAATCAACATTTCTAACTTTTGTGTATACTACATTTTTAATATCATGTGTATTTTCATTAATAAATCCAAAAATATTATGTAATCCCGATGTAATACCAATCATACATTAATCTTCTAATTTTAAAGAATGCTTAATCATAATTTGATTTTTATTTTGTAAATAATGTAACATACGAACATTTTCAGGAATTAACTGAAGAATAGATTCAATAGAAGAAAAATATGCTGGTGTTATTCGAATATGATGGGGTTCAACTTTATCATCGATAACACTAGTAATTAATATTTCTTCATTTTCGCCATCATTATAAAAAAATCCACGGAATATTAATTTCTGTTAATGCAACAACCCATTTCCCATCACTTAAATCAATAGGTTGTGCTAATTTAACGCGAAATGAAGCTGTAGTATTATTATTAAAAAGTTTACTACTGGCATTTGAAGGAAGAGTAACGTAAAATTCATGTGCAAAGTTTGAATTCATCGTGAAGAGTGAATAGAATCTGATCTAATCCACGAATTCATACTTGACGGATATCCCAACCATTTTACATACATCCACCCATTTTTACGTTTTAAGACTTTTTCAATTAGATAAGTTTTCTTTGAATCTATAATTACTTTTTGTAATTCTTGTACGTAAAATATTCCTTTAATTTCCTCTCCATTCCAATGTTTTAATTTATAAGTGACAGGATTGGATTTAATACATTTACCTACAATAAATATTTCTTGTGACCATTTAGGTAAAAATTCTTTTCACAATATACGTTTATACTTACTAACACAAACATAATGACCAGGACTAAATTTACAAGTTAAATTCTCTTTATTTACTGTATTTCCGTATAATGTTTGCCACATTGGAATCATTTACTTGCGCAGGCGCCATCTTAATAGTTGAATGATATGAATGATTATAATTACTTACAATTTGATCTAAGACATTAATATAACAATAAGTATTCTTTGCAGTAAAGTAACGATAAAATTTTTTTTAATGTTCTTGTAAAACGTTCTGCTAAAGCGCATTTAATTTCAAAATGAACACTATAATGATTAAATTCATATTCCTTAAACAATTGTTTTACATGACGATTATAAAATTCTGTATCTAAATCGGTTTGTATAGTCTGTCAGGGAAGTAAATGTACACCTATTTTTTGAGTCTGCCATTCCTGCGCTCCAACCGTGGAGAGTATGAGAATTAAATCAATCAAATGTTTACTGAGGAGCAAGAAGAAAAGTCTAATCTTAATAAGACATTGCAAAGGGGCAAAAGCTGTGAATACGAATAGTGCATAGTGTAAATAAATTACGACACCGAAAGAAAAACCCAGAAATAGCTGGTAAACGGAGAAAAAAGAGTAAAAATTGTCGAACTGGAAACGTAAAACAAAAATACAACAAACACGCGACAACTAAACATTCACCACGCCATGATCTTGGTGTAGTGGTTAATGAGCTGCTTACGAAAGTAAAGACGCCAGTTCGAAACCCCGACAAGGACATTTCTAAACATTTTTGTTAGTAATACATACAGCTCATGAGAGATGGTAAAAGAGGTAGTATTTAGTCTTTTGTAGCAATTATTATTGGTAATGTTTATTATTGATAATACTTTTTGTCATTGCGTATTGCTTTTATTCTTGCATTCATTTCGAAAGAGAAGAATATCTGGACAAATGCCATCAAAATTCATCTTATTTTGAATTAAACGCCATTTGCAATTAGTAAAGAATAAAAATTGAACGTTCCTATGTAGCTGCCTAAAGTAAAAAAGAAACATGGAAGTGGAGGGGTTCGAACACATACTCATTAAAAATACAATGTCTACATACCTTACACCTCTCGACCACGTTTCTATGTTAGCTAGGAAGAGACTTGTGTTTAGGTTAGGCTGGTCAATATGTTTTGCAAAGATGCCCGGTTTAGCTCTGACGTAGCTCAGGTGCGAGAAGGGAGAAGGGAGATAAAAACTTTTTCTCTCTCCCTCTGTGTGTCTATTTATCTATCTGTATATATATAACGCTATTTGTGAATGCCATAACCACAGTAACTTTCAGCGGATTGAGACAAACTTGGCACAAGCATAAATTGTTGAAATATCTTGAGTGAATTACTTAATGAGAATAATCAGATGAAAATGTTCAAAATGTCGGCTCTTCAAACTCTTAAAATGTTCCAAGGGAACCAAATTTCGCCCATAAATAGGTATAGGAGCCCTGTTTAGGGAAAATGTCGATAACTTATATCGAGAGAACAGGAGGTGGTAGTGAGATGGGACCAACGTTGGACACCGTGGACCCACAACGCGCATTGAAAAACTTAGGGGAGGACGCCAGCCAGCCTTACTTATTTCCACATAATAATACAAAATTATATTGTGCGAAATACACAGACGAGTTAGCTAGTAAAATTTCATATTATTATTATTATTATTATTATTATTATTATTATTATTATTATCATTATTATTATTATTATTATTGTTGTTGTTATCAACAGCGTCGTTTCATTACGTATGCATGTTTGACATAAAACCAAAGAGAACATCCATCATTCGTAGAAAGAATAAGAGTAGCCAGTTACTTTAACTGTGAAGGACGGCGAAAAATACGAAAAGAGTGACTACCTGTAGATAAAAGAAACAATACTTTCGCTCAAATGGATAAAATCAAGCCAAGATAGATTCGAACTCGCATGAACGGTGCGAAAAGCCACTGCTTTGTCAGTAACTTACTTATTGCTAATTTTACTTGCTTCACTTGCTTAACTTGCTTTTTCTAAAAACTTATAATGACAGGAACACGAACACAGAAACATCGAGGACAGTTAAAAATCATAAAGGCTCTCCCGCCCGGAATCAAACCCAAGACACAATACACCAAAGGTGCACGTGCTAGCCACTAGGCCAGCGGGGAGGGTACCGCTCACCCCCTCTATTGTTAGGGATTACTTTCACTGTATTGCCAGCCATACCTTCTGTGGGTTGTATACTATGATCACATGTTCCTTCTTTGCTGGAAGAGTTAAACCTACATTCTATGTAAAACATCAGGTATTTAGATCTACATTCTCTTCATATAATGTAATAAAAGTGTCATGCTGGGAATAAGAAAAAGAACATTCCTTGGACAAAACGGAAACTATTGGCATCGGAAATATTTATCTACGAGGCATGCACAATAGTATAATTCAGAATAGTTACTGTTTAGTTCAATAAACGAAGAAAGGGGTATAGAAAGCTAATATGTCGCATCAACGAGATCAACCAGAGTTGACAGAGGCGGAAGCAGATGTGTAGTAATACAACAAGTTGGTTAAATTGATAATTCGTTCTGTATCCTGTAGTAGATCGTATTACAACTTTACGGGAGAGCAGAGAAAGACTTACTAACGCTATCATATAGTAAGCTTTACTAACACGATCATATAGACAGAAATGGATTTAACAGTGAGTAATACAACTTGAATTTAACGAAAGCCGTTTAGATATTCAGTGGTTTGCACTGTTGTATAGGACACAAAAATATAAGACACAATACAATTCTTCATACCTCAGCTTCCAGTAGCTAGGTACATACAATTTCTGGTTAGATACTGAAACTGCTGTAGGATTTTAATACATAACGTATTGCAGGACACAAAATGCTTTGCATTACTTGTTTGTTTTTAGACAGCCACTAGTTTAGTGTTCTGAAAAGTTGTGTATAAACTAGGGATGGTCAATTCCGAAATTTTTAATTTCCGGACTCGCGAAAGTAAAACCGGACAAATTCCGGTATTCGCAAACTTCCGGAATTGGGAAAAAACGATTTTGGAAAAAATCCGGAATTCGGAAAAATCAAGAATTTAGAAATTTCTGATTTTGTAAACATTCTGAAATTCGGAAAATACAGATTTTTTTCGAATTCCTGCATTTTTCTGAATTTTGGAATTTTACCGAATTTCATAATTTTCCGAAATTCGAAAAGTGAAACTTCCGCTTCGGAAAAATGAATTTCTGTTGGTTAATCTGTAACGTGGCGGAAATAAGTCTTTGACCAGGTAATGGCGACTGCTTTAAAACAAGTGCAAAGTATGAGAATTAAATCTGTCTATCTTTAGTTTCGTGTCGAGAAAAAACTTGTGAACCAAATGTTTAAGAACAACAGAAGCTATTAATATAAAGTTTGCCGAAGATTATTCACAAAAGAAATACGAAAGACGTGTTTTGAATCGAAGAAATATAACATACAACTTTGCAAGCGGAGTCACAGAAACATAACGTAATCAGACTGAAGGCGAATCGTTTGCCGCGTAGCTTTCGCGGTTCAGTGGTCAAGGTGCTTTTGCGAATGCACCTCGCACATTTTTTTTACTTTAGGAGAAAAGTGTCAGGATCATAAGGACATATCTTCTGCATACGTTCCTACTACTAGCTAAATGTTAAAAGAAATGTTTCTAGGCAAATTTCATGTAGAAAGTAGGGCTACTGAACTCACAAGAGACCTAAGAAAATTTCCTTTTAAGTAATGGTTATGCCGGCTATGCTACAGAAGACGTCGATGATGGGAATGAAAGAAATTTTGGAATACAGAAAGTGGGAGGAAGCGCAACCCGGAGAAAACTTACACACACGTTGTTTGATCAGTGCAATGCCTACTAGGCAAGAACAGAGTGGAACAGGGTAAACCATTTAACTCACAACACTTCAGTAATAATAATAATAATAATGATAATAATATCAAAAGCCTTAAAATTTCCCTAAAATTTGGTAAAACTAACTTAAAAAGAGAGATTTCGGGGAAAGGGTTCTGTACTTTAAAGACACATCTCTGCAACCATCAAAATTTTAAACTAGAGCGTTCTACTAAAGTTTCATGTAGAAAGTATTCTTCTGTATGTTTTAAGGAAAACAACTGTAATAAAAATAGCTCAATATCACGCAACAGTAAGGCATATAATAAACTATTTTTAGGATATGCAGAGGTAAATATAAAGGTTTTGCTACAAAAATACCTACACAGACCATAATTCATTGAGCTGTGAAATACAAAGTAACGAAATAGCGTATGAGATTCAGTGTACAGAGCATTTGTTACTTAAAGAATGGACATACACTATTTCGAGAATCTACACAAGATAAGACATGTTTACGATACTTTTCGACTCGTCCCAATTCTCATCCCCAAAGCAAGACGATAATTTGAGTTAGCATTGACCCGTCTCGAATGTAAAATGTTAATTCTCGTTATTTTGTTTCGTTTAGAAACGAGATGAGAAATTCCTCTTCTCGTGGGCAACATTAAAAAAAACCGAAGTATTCTTTCCATATGTCACGTTTCTGCTTGTAATGGTATAACCTGAGCGATAGTTGCTAGCTTTTAATCTTCTACGAGATAATAATAATTATTATTACTTTATTATTATTACTATTGTTATTCCTGAAGATTTGATAGTTCAAGTATTGAAACATCCGAGTATTCAAATATCTGAATATAATAAAACGTATGTCATCGCCGATCAATCGCCATCAAAAATTTTAAAGTAAAAGAAATTGTGTGACGTGGATTCGCACAAGCACGTTGACCACTGAACCGCGATCGCTTCGCGGTATACGATTCGTCTTTAGTCTGGTTACGTCAGGTTGCTTTGTCTCCGCATGCAAACTTGTATGTTGTATTTCTTCGATTCAAAATGTCTTTCGTATTTCTTTTATGATTTCGGAAAACTTTACATTAATAACTTGAGTTGTTCTTAAACCGTTGGTTCACAAGCTTTTTTTTTCTTTACATGAAACTACAGATATGAAAGATTGAATTCTCATACTCTCCATTTCTTGACAAATAGCGTTATATATATATATAACTTCCATGTTTTTTTACTTTTTGCAGCTACGTCGGAACGTTCAATTATTATTCTTTACTAATTGCAAATGGCGTTTACATTCAAAATAAAATGAATTTTGATGGCATTTGTTCAGATATTCTTCTCTTCCGAAATGAAGACAAGAATAAAAGCAATACGCAAAGACAAAAAGTATTATCAGTACTAAACATTACCAATAATAATTGCTACGAAAGACTAAATACTTCTTTTACCATCTCTCATGAGCTGTATGTATTATTAACGAATTTTTTTTAAACTTTCCTTGCCGTGAATTCGAACTGGCGTTGTGAACATTCATTTGTCGGCGTATTTGTTGTATTTGTGTTTTATGTTTGCACTTCGACAATTTTTACTCTTTTTTCTCCGTTTAGCAGCTGTTTCTGGCTTTTTCTTTCGGTATCGTCCTTTATTTACACTATGCACTATTCGTATTCCCAGCTTGTGCCCCTTTGCAATGTCTTATTGAGATTAGACTTTTCTTCTTGCCTCTCAGTAAACATTTGATTGATTTAATTCTCATACTCTCCACAGATGGAGCGCAGGAATGGCAAACTCGAAAGATAGGTGTACATTTACTTTTCTGACAGACTATACATTAAAGACGGGTAACTTGAAATTCTTTAAAAAATGTCTTATTGCTTTTTCCATTTCAGGACCTTACTTTGTTTTAAGGGAACACAATATGCATAACGTGAGAAAATATCAATACAACATAATATATGTTTATAATTATTATTATACGTTGCAGTATTTTGCATATCTGCTAAATCCATTTTAATGCTTCATTCGGTGCACTAACATAATACATTTTCCGTTGAAAAACTTTACGAGCTGGTGCATGTAATGTATATGCATCTTGAGAAGCTAACCAATTTTTAATGTTCTTTTTAGATAATTTTGTTTTACGATGTAATGTTTGTATACTCGATAAAGAATCAGGATTTGAATAATCGTAATATATTTTTTGATAATTTTGACATTTGCCATACTATATTCTTTCCAATGTTTAAATAAATTAGGTACTACTGCAGGACTGGATGTTTTTCTTATTTTACGAATACGTGTTCTTTTACTACTACTAATATTCAGTTTTGATGCTGGTGTGACAAAAAAATTCTTTAGGAATATTAAGATCTAATAAATTTTTAAATTCATGAATTCCTATAGGGTTTCTTGAATATTTTCTTGTACGAAGAACATCATTTACTAAATCTATAATATTTGAACCAGGTATTGTTTTTCCTTGGATACGTACTTTACTAGACTTATCCCAACGAATTTTATCTAAATTCTTCAGAAGCTTTAGTAAAACTTGTTTACAAGCTGCTTTTTCTAAATCACCTTCTACTAAACTTTTTTGAACTACTGTAAAATCTACAATTTTATTGCTGCGCAAATCCATTACACTGTATGTTAAATATTTTGCCGAGAATCCTGGGGAGTCGTATTGTCCATTCCCTGACAACCAGACATCGGAACCTTGCAAAGATTTAGAAATGTCATTTGCATGTAAAAAGTAATAATACCTGATGGTGGGCTGCACAAAAGTTTTTATAATATTATAAAACGTAGTTTTTCCTACAAAGCATAAGTTCAACGTTTTACAAAAAGAACTAAAAGTTTCGAATCAATACCATTTAAATAGATGGCGGACGAGATCGCTACAGCACCTAAGTACCTTTTCTTTAATCTTGGTTCCGATTCCCAAACATAAGTATGTTCATTTTCACATTTTGTTGAAATTTTTAATGACGACCCTATAATTTTGTGCTTCAAGGTATGTACAGGAGCGCGGCATATGTAGCAAAAATGAAATAACATCTGTAAAGTTTGCCAGAAAACGAAAAATACTTTATCGATTAAATTTGTTTTATTCGCATCGCTCTCCGCAGGACCCTCGTCACCCATTTCATCATCATTGTCACTTGATACAGAAAAATTAAACGATGAATCAATGTCGTGATGAACACTGTCATCGTCACTGATTCCTTCTACAAGGCGGTATATTTCACTCCCTAATTCACATTGAATAGCACTTGTATTTACATTTATTTCTAAAACAGTACCTTCGGAATAATGAGTGACACCGTCGCTATTACCCTCTAATGACTCGTCTTGACTACAACCGGCAATCGCGTCTTGTACGATTCTTTTTCGTTGGTAACTGGACATACATCGGCGCTTGTTTAATGGCTCGGATTCTAAACCTTTTAATAATATACTTGGAACAGCATTCTTTCTCAGTTTGCGTGTAAATGTTTCTCCTGGCATTACTTTTTCTTTTAGTAAACATGACTGCTCGAAGTTGGACTCTTCAAAATGTTTCAAACAAACACGAGTGTATTTATTTGGCTCAAAAATTTTCCTATTGATCTTCTTGATCCATAGTTTATATCGATCTGGTGATTTGTCACGATTGGGAAATCTAAAAAAAGATATTTTATGTCCCTTAGTTTTAATCGCACGAGAATTACAACCCAAAACACAGCACGTGTTAGGCATTTCTACCTCACTTCACACACACACACACACACACACACACACACACACACACACACACACACATAAAGCACTGTAATAACACTTGTTTTCTACTTCGCACAACAATACGTAATCACTGCTCTCTCTCTATTTTTTTTATAGTACCGATAAAGAAAAAACAACAAACAAAAACGTCCATCAAGAATTCAACACAAAGCAAGACTGCTAAAGAACCCAAAACAATCTACAAAATCGACTGCACTATTAAAGGATTATCAGCTACGCACAAGAGAGTGGTTGCTGACTCACATTGAATTCCTTGCAGCCCACTAGTGACGTAAGCATTTGCGATTCATCAAAAACAAAGGCATATAGAAGCTGAACGAGACGGCCTATGAACATTTAAAAAAAATACGTGTCTCTTATTTCTTTTTACTCTTTCTATTGCACCAAACTTGTTTTTAAGTCGAACTGCTCGTTTAATCTTAAGCTGCAGACAGATCCATATGTTAGCAAGCATCCTAAATAATAGAGACGAATTTAATATCCCAGTTTATTGATAACCTGAAGATTAAAAGAAAACTAAAGTTACAGTTGAAGTCCGTCGGTAAATTTAGACTTACAATTACCGAAAAGGAGATGGACCGGCGAACTCCCGAGTTACACAGTACGACGTGTGTCTACGAAGTTACATCAGTTTTTGGAGACACATCACATTTATAGTAAATTCTAAAAACTTGACAAGTTTCTGCAATTTACGTCAGATCTTATGACTATGTTGTACTTTGGTCACCAATGTTAACTTTGCATATACACCCTTTTGTGCACCCAGCACTTCAGCTGCGTGCGCACATAGACTCTTAAGTATTTTTTCCCTTTTCGTACACATTTTTTTGTTTTATTTAAAAAAAATTGACACATTGATATTCAGTGCTTATATCCTCATCACGTGTAAGGCCTGATGGCCATTTCCTAACAAACATATCCAAAAATCTTTCATATCCTGTTCTGAATTACCTGTTTGACTTTCTCTCACCCTTGAAGTCTCTCCTACGATATCCAATGTTAATAGGAACTTTCCATTGAGAATATTCTAGAATTGGTATTTAAGAACACTCAAAACACACATATTGAACAGATGAAAAGAAAAGAAACATACATATATACAATATAAACAATTAGTAACTTCTCAGTTAAGAAGGGGAGATCGGCCGTCCTTTTAACATCCCGTAGCATAATTAAATATGATTAACCAACAACAACAATCACATAATATTCAGTTAAAGAGAGAAAAAAGAAAAATACAATAATAAGATGTACGGCTGTGACGCATAACTAAGGAAGGGGGGGGGGGGCAAACTGGGTTGTACCCGGGCACCGAATTGGAGGATCGCAAAACTGGCAAATATTTATTTTCACTATAAGGCTACGAAAGGAGTTTTAGCAAACTAAAGATCATAAAATAAATACCTCAGAAACAACAGAACAAGTCACCACTTTAGGGTCATATTCATAAAGCATAAGTTACTTTCAAATAGGGCTGTTCGGAATTGAGATTTCAATTCCGGAATTCGGAATGTCGATAATTCCAGAATTTTCCGGAATTCCGTTTTTCGGAATCTCGGAATTTCGGAATTTTCGGAATTCCGGAATTTCAAAATTCCGAGATCCCGGAATTCCGAGATTCCGAAAATTCCAGAATTCCGAGATTCCGAAAATTCTGGAATTCCGAGATTCCGAAAATTCCGGGATTCCGAAAATTCCGGAATTCCGAGATTCCGAAAATTCCGAAATTCCGAGATTCCGAAAATTACGGAATTCCGAGATTCCGAAAATTACGGAATTCCGACTTCCGAAATTTGCGGGAAGTTAGGGAATTCCGATTTTCAGAAATCAAATCTATTAGAGGCTTTAAATTTTAGTATAGATATGTGGGAAATACCAACTGAAAATTTTCGTTGTGTAAAACAGTAGTGCCAATATTGTAAAGGCCATTATTGACTTGAGTGATTTCCAACAATCCAAGTGTTTCAGACATACTTTGAATATTAGAGTAAACAAAGCCCTTGAGCTACAGGGGCCTTCGGAAACAGACAAATTATGAGTCAAAGCAAGAAAATGAGACATGCGCTGCAAGAAGAGTAAGATACATTAGGCCTCCTACGTAAAATACTTCCGTCATGCACGCCAACAAGATGATTGTTTACTCTCCCTTTGATGGTGGTAGTTTTAACACACCAAGAAGAAATAGCAAAAGTTCTGTCTCAAATAATACATAAAAATCTTATCCTTCAGAATGAAGAAACAGAATTATTAACTATGATTTTGTCTCTATTATCGTCCTTACAAATGCTTTGTGACAGTATGTCAGCAGAAACATCTGTTGCAGCGTCGGACATATGGGCATCATATGAACAAATTTCAAAAGAGTTTCAAGTCGAAGAATCTCAACAGATAGACGATATATCAGAACAAGATGAAGCAAGTACGCAGGAAACATTTTTCACTGTATGACTCTTTGACTGAAGAGGGATATAGTGAACAGATCTTAGACGCAGCACTCAAAGAACATGAAAGAAACATGAAAATGGAAATTTTATCTCCTCTGAAATCGCGATTCGAGAAGGATGAAAGAAGCAGAATGCTTTTGAAAATTTGTGCTTTCGTAGATCTCAGGTTTAAAGAAGATAATTTGGGTAAAAATATTGAGATAACAAAAGGTAGAGTACAGTATAAGTTGAGACTTATTCCAGCAGGAAATCCTAAAAAAATCGAGGGAATGTTGGTACTAAAAGATTAGGCAGTTGCCTAAAACGAAGGACATTTGGTGACAGGATAAAGAAGGCAGTCAAATAGAATAATTAAACCTGTACCTAAGCCCTAGCGATGCAGATTTGGAGGAAGAGCCACTACTTTGGGGAATTAACAAAATTTGGAAGATTAACAAAATTAGCGAGAAAATATACTGAGCATGCTGGACAGTTAATATTTCTGTCTATGAATAAAGCTATTGAAAAAAACACTTTAAAATACTATTGAATATAAGCTAAATTTTCTCATTGTTTCACATCGCTGGCTTAGTATAACAGGGTATTCATAAATCAACACGAAGTACAGAGTCCGGCATAATTATTCTAACATAAACATGTTTACTAGGTTTATCATTTCTATAGGTACGCAAAGAAAGTAGACAAAAATACAACTGCTACAAAATAAAGTTGAGTCTTCTACGAAATATATAAACTAATTAAAAGCATCGGATACTTATCTCCTCTACCAGAAAGGATGAAAATAGTTTGTTTACATCTGGATATCAACATTCAACAGAGAACAGCTAGTAATTAGTTATGTTCCCCTTTCTATGGATTACTACGATAATTTTTTTGAACATGACTGTACTTTTTTGTGGTGACTGCAGAGTTCATATTTCTCCACTCTGAAGAAGTTCTTTCAGATGGTCCTTACTACTAATGTGATGTTTCCCAACACGATCTTTCAGCTCGTTCCAGATGTTCTCTATAGGATTTAAATCTGGTGATTGGGTCGATATCTTCAAAGTGTGAGGAGTGTTATACACCATCCAAAGCCTCATAATTTCCGCAGTATACTTTGGATCATTGTCCTGATGGAAGTAATAATCATTTCCCAATTCTAGCTTCTGTGCACCCCTCTTAAGATTGTTTTCAAGCATCCTCTTGTATTCAAGCTTGTCCATGATTCCATCTATGAGCACCAGTTCCCCAACGCCTGATGAAGCCATACAGCCCCATACCATCACACTGTTGCCTCCATGTTTCACTGTAGCTATCATGTTTTTAGCTGTATTTGATAGCCTCCACACTATAACACATACATCACCCTTGTATAAGCAGAATTTGTTTTTATCCGGCCAGAGAATATGATCACAGAATTCTGTTGGCTTCCCCTATACAAGTTAACAAATTGTAGACCGTTTTTCTGATTCACACAATTGACATATGGTTTCCTCCTAGGAATACTGGCATTGTAACCAGCACTGTGTAAAACCCGTCCAACTGTTCTTGTGTGCATCAGAATGCCAGAATATTGTTCAAGGTTTCCTCTAATCTCAGATGCTGCTTGTTTGACTCCTGTCTCTAGTAGTAAGTTTAGAAGGAGCGGCATATCTCGGCTTATTCACAAGACTTTTAGTCTGTTTGAAGCGCTGAATGATGGAGAAATCCGTGATTTTGCTTCTGTTGACTGCACTATCAATTTCGGAGAGGAGTTTGTGTTGTTTGTACAGATTAATTACATTTCTCTCTTCGACTGTTGTCTCCTTGCCTTTACACCCCATGTCACTTGTGAATGCTTAACTCTACACCACAATTGCGATCTGCCGTTGCGAGGCACAGTATGAATACAACGACTGTGTGGTGGGGGCATAAAACATGCATCCAGTCATGTATCTACTCGTTTGGAGACGTTATGTCGTCCTACAAGTGAGACCGCAGGATAAATATAGTAGACTCTACAGATTGTGCTCATGGGCTTTCTCGGGGTTCTCCCGTTTCCTCCCACTTTCTTCATTCCACCATTTTCACTCATCTCTCATCATCACCGTCTCCTTTAGCCTAACCGGCATAACCGTGGGGCGTAAAACTTAAAGATTTCATTTTCATTTTTCTACAGATTGTGTGCTAAATACAGTACAACCCCTCAAATCCGAACCCCGGAAATCCGAAAACCCGGCAAATCCGAACACGTTCTCAGGAAAAAAGTTAACTACAGCTGGAAAATTAAAAAAAAAGATAGATTTAATCACAAAAATTTAGTTTTTTTTAAGGTTTTAACATTTTTTGACTTAATGCTTATTCAAAACATTATAAAATACAGTTAAGTTTAGATACAATATTAAATAGTTTACGTCTACTTTCGTATTTCAAAAAATCCAAAACAATGAAATCATTTTAGGTTAACTGGATTACGATTCACACGAAAAATTACAACACAAGATTAAACAAACACTGATTTTTCACTTGAAGTCAGTTATCTAACTATCGAAGATTAGAAAATAAATACGTAATATTATTTCCCGGGTAATCCGAACACCCCGAAATCCGAACAGGCTTCAGCCCCAATTCGTTCGGATTTGAGGGGTTGTACTGTACATTCATTATGATATTTTAAATATAGTTTCGGAGACACAGAATGGTAGCGTTTATATGTTTACAAATTCAACACTACTAAGTAAATATGATTTGTGTTGTTTATAATTCATACAATGTAAATAAAGTATTAATTATATTATTCCAATACTGCTGTCGGTCTCTGTATCTGCTTTTTCTTATTTTCAAAGGTATGGTAAATTTAAGCTATTGAGAAGGGTATAGTTATCAGTGTCATTATCAGTGCATAGATAGATCTGTATATTATTCATAACATTTCCTTAGATTTCATAATGTTAATGCATTATTTTAATATAATATTTCAATTAATATATTTCTTAAGTTTCATAATATTTCGTACTTTAATTTTTGTTTGTACAGTATAACATTTCCTTAGTTTTCTAGTGTTACGTATTAAACACGCGTAATATATATTGTTACTATGTTATTTGTATAACATTTCGTTATGTTTCATCATAAGTACTTTTCAATTTGTAGTTAATGTACATTTCCATTATACCTTTTATATATGTCCTAGTAAAACTAACCAGACTGAAAACGCTATGAAAGGATAAAAGAATTTTCAAAAGTTAAATTTTGTAGTAGAAATAATTTACACATACAATCAGGTTTAATGGCATCCATCAAATATATAGGATATTATTTCTAATTTTTAAAACATTTATTCTTTTGAAAATTGTCGCGAACGTAACTATCCACTCACGAGTCGGGATCGAAGAACTGATTTTGTACATCAGAGTCCAACGATATAAAGGTTGTTCACCTATATCGATATATCACCGAGTACCGTGTTCAGAAAGTATTAAAATATTGTACAATGATAGTATTGGATTTGAGGTAATGTGTATATTTTTTTAGTTTTGTAAATTAATTGTAATAATGTATATTCTAATCTATGAAAATTTATGCGAAATTTATATTGCATTAACCAACATCTTTAAACACAATAAGGTATTTTTTGTTTGTTTATTTTATTGATCTTATCAACAGGTAGCCTAAGTTATAAGAGTAAGAATCCGCTATTATATAAAGCTCTGATAGAAAAAAATTACGGTAGAAACTAAAATTGTAGGTTTCCTTTAAATTAAAGAAATATGAGAGGATTAACATTCTATTGATATGGCATTTCATTATTACTTTATGTTGAAATCTAGATTGATTGTATATTTTTCCACTGTTTTTACAAATATTAAATACAGTTATTATAAATATATTACATTGTATTTCCAATTTTCCGCAGTTCAGATCTATCATATTTTTATTTCTTCTTTATATTAACGCAAAATACATCTGACATTAAGGAAAGTTTTCATTTTGTGTATTAAAAAAGGTATCATGGTATAATTGAATTAATTTTTGTGTCATGCTATCTACAAAAATTACATAATTATGGTACAGCATTATGCAAAATCTACGTTATAAAAAACTATTTGCTGGGACCGACTACGTTATGTGAGCTCCGAACCACATGTTTCAGTTGAAAAGTTGTTTTCCTAATACAAGAAATTAAAAACTAAGAAAATTATGAGGGAGAAGAGCTAGATGCTTTGTCTTATAAAAATGGATGTATGTTTGTTCCAGCATAATTCTGGAGCACCTGAAGCAATTTCAACCAAACTTGGTACACATATGACTACAACTTGGAAACAAATTGTGACTGTAAGACCCCCTAGCTCCACAAGGAGGTAGATTGAAAGAGGGTGACATGTAAAAATAGTTAGAAACGAGTGATATTAATTCGGAATTCATAGTTTTTTCTGTCGCTGAGATGACTAATGACACTCTCTATACCATTTAAGTTGAAGTTTAGCTCTCAAGACCCCCTAGCAACTATGGTTGGAGTGGGAAGAGGTGGCATGTAACAATAATTGGAACCTATCAATATTAGTGTCGAATCCTTAGTTTTCGAGATAAACCGTGAAATCAATCGTTGAAATGTGTATCTTAAGGGGAGTTGGGGCTTCAAATATTTTTGATAAACTTAATCTCTTCGTGCGCAGAACGAGCATTTCAGCTACGTGTCCAGAACCTGACTTCTAAACATTAAGGAAGGGTGATATAATAGCAGAGAAATATCGGCTCAAGTGTGCAAGTAAATATATAGGTAATGAATACGAAACTCGCAATCTATGACTTCGCCCTGTTTCTAAGTTTTTCATTTTCTATATGTCATTTTGAAGCCACGCAGGGAAGAAACTGGTCGATAATCTATCCGTATTGCACTAGTGACCCAGCTAGCAACGATGTATAAACATGTTAGAGCCTGCCCTTGGGTAGAACATTAGAACAAGACAAGAACCAGTAAATGAACTCTTTACACTTTGTTCAATGAGTCCTTCTGCTCAGCACTTTTCGTTCTGCAGAAAGACGGAGTATTGCCGCCACTGACAATGAGTAAAAAAGAGTAAGTTTCATCATTACATTGTCTGAGTGTTGATGTCTATCTCATAATCATGTTACTTGAAGATTTCAGATTCTGACATTTCAGCATTCCGAGATTCCGATATGATGGATCGACGTACCGTTATTGGGAATTTCGAATTTCAAAGATTCAGAAGTGCTGAACCGAAGTCCTCATATTCTGGAATTCGGAAATTTCTAGCTGAAGTTTCGAGATTCCGGAGTTTCGGGTTTTCGAAATTCCGAAATTTTTAGCTGAAGTTCCGAGATTCCGAAATTCCGAGTTTTAGACATTCCGAAATTTCTGACTGAAGTTCCGGAATTCCGAGATTCCTGAATTCCGATATTTCGAGGTGAACTTTCGGAATTCCGAAATTACGGAATTTAGAGATTTCGAAATTACGGAATTCCGAGATTCTGAAATTACGGAATTCCGAGATTCCGAAATTACGGAATTCCGAGATTCTGAAATTACGGAATTCCGAGATTCCGAAATTACGGAATTCCGAGATTCCGAAATTACGGAATTCCGAGATTTCGGAATTCCGGAATAACTAAATTTTTAATTCCGATTCCGGAATTAAGATTTTCATTCCGAAGTATTCCGGAATTCCGGAATCCGGAACACCCCTACTTTCAAAGCTATGTTTTGAGGACATTGCAACAACCTTTGCAGCCTAAAAAGCTGCAAAGTTAAATTTTAGTTCCAGCTTTTTGTGTTTTCATTTAACTTACATCGACTCAAGAGATTTGCAAAATGTCCGAGCATGATACCCCAGACAACAGCTTGACTGTTTTTCATAATTAAGTGGTCTATTCTATTCCACACATATCCACATCCTGATATAATTAAAAAACATTGTGTTTTGTAGTTATTATGGTAAGACTATAAGAATATGTCAAGCATGCTACTCTCAAATTATTTGGTATAGTTTGGTGTGTTATCATGTACTAAATATTAAATTAGGCCTATGTGCTGCAATTTTGAAATCAAGCTTTACCGCTTGAAGAAAAAAGAAATGGAATAGGAAAATTACTATGTGATGCCAGTATGAGGTATAGGCGGGGAGGGCTTGGGTTTGGTTGGTCACGGGGGGGGGCGCTAAGGCGAGTTCGTGCCCCAGGCAACAACTAGAGTAGTTGCGTCGCTGGTGTCGCCGGATAATCGAACTATTCACACCAAAGGCGAAAGCGCTATCCACTAGACCTGAGGGGAAAGAATGTGTTATTGAAATGAAAGATGAAGATATACAGTACACATTGCTTGAATCATACTCTTCAAGTACATGCTCTGATCTCAGATAATAACTATGTTAAGAAAGGACCTAGGACTTTTAAAATTCGAAATAGCAATTAAGGAACTAACAAACCAAGTCCACAGCATAAAACTAATCGTTTACGCACGATAAAAACCGCACAGTTGGAAACGGGTACACTTGACAAGATTTTGATCTCCTTCCAAGAAGATAACTGATGACGTCAGGCGTCTGAAGGCGGAGCTATAGCAGCTAAATGTATACAACAGCACAGCGAGAACTGAACGGGAATTTCCCGATTTTGCAATGAAAGTGTGCATGTACCGTGACTTCTATCCTAACCTTGAGCAGGGCACAGAATTAGCACGCTCAATTAAAGAAAGATCGCCAAGTATTTCTCCCTATTCTTGTAGACATGCTTCTGATTTTCAAAATTCAGAATCTTCCAAACATATTGTTTTTCTTTCTTTTTCTTTTTTCCTTACTAATCCTTGATAGCCAAAAGGTTAATTACCAGTGTTTGCTATTCATGAGGCTCCCGGTTCGATCACCGCTGAGATTTACTTGTCTGGAATACAAACCTGAGTAGTTGTGCTGATTTACAGTAAGGTGACATTAATTACAAAGCCGAAAGTGAGACGAAAAAAAAAGCTCATCTTGGAATAAATTAATCATTCCATAGTTACTCTTTACTACAAAATGAAAATATGAGACAAATTTATTTAACTTAAAACATAAAACATATCTTACAACAAAACTTAATATAGGTACCTTGTTATGAGAAAAAAGGATCAACGCTAAAATACTGTCACTAGCTCATTAATTATTCAAAGTAATTTACTAATATTGATTATTGCAGTCATGCTGTTTGAAGTCCCTATTGCATTTAGTAAATAAAGTTAACTATGGAACTCTTGACAGTCACAACAACTATACTTCTTGATATTAAAACGTGTGAGGAAAACATACAGTATACGGTATTTGGGTAGACTCGCCATACTCCCCGGTTTTAAGGGGTTGTCCAGGCTGGTTTCGTGTTTAGTCTCGGTCAGACGGAGAAATATATAGTTCCTAGTCGCAAACTTATTTAACAACTTTTAGCGCTTTTTTCACAGGAAGTTTCATGGAAGAGTCAACAGTGAGAGGACTAATGCTGTAAAAAATGAACTTTACATTGACTTGCAGTGAATTCTTTAATAATAATAAGTGTTTTTTTGAGAAAGGTTAATTCAAGTGAAAAGTTATAAGACTGAATAGTGTGCTTCTTCTTTTCCTCCTCGTTTTGTGAATGTTAAACTAGTTACTTGTTAAATTTTGTCTTGCGAAAAATTTTTGCGATATATTTTGCTTTGCGATATACTGTATGCAGTGGCGGCGATTGGACGTTAAAAGTGGGGGGGGGCAAGATATGATCTGACTATGTGTATATCAGTGTTAGTGTTCCTGGTTGTTTCTAACACTTTGTTTGACGACAGGTTGTATAACTAATAGGATATTGTCTTTTTCGGTTAAAATACCGTATATTGTGTTTCATATTTAATTAGGTAAATTGACAAGAGCAACGCACATAGGTACTAACCCTTGATTCCTTATTCATGAACATCTTTAAATTCTGTCTGGAAAATTGTGTGATCAGATTATTTAATAACACATTTGTAAAACAAATAAATAGAAAGGATATTATTAATCATACTAATGAATAATGAGGCTTGTTTTGCAGAAGTTATATTGAAACTGGGGATTAATGAACAACTTACATTGTTAATTCCACACTTGCCATTAAATGTATGTTATTACTCTTAGAAAATAGAAGACAGTAAATACTACAAGCATATGCTACGACGCAATTATAATATTAGTTTCTTTGAATTGCAATTAAAACGCAATTCCTGTAGCTGTCTTAACTCCACGGGAAGACAACTTGTAACCAATGCAGATTTACGCAACGACAAATATTATATTGTACCATTTTTTTTCTATGAACCAGTAATATATGCAAAAACTTTACATTTCTAAATGAAACTATATACATTAACCATTTTAAATTATGGCTTTTTAAAGGTAAATTGTTGAATTTCAGTCAATCAGCTACAGCATCATCCCTATTTATCCTAGGATCATGGTTAGTACCTCATTCTCTTCAGAATGGAACAGCCTTTCAAACGGTTCCAATTACGTTTTCCTATCATCTCTTTAAGGCGGAAAATTTTGAGGGAAATCTGGATTTTTTCTGATTCTTTTCAAACTTTGATCCCCTCTGGACCCCCTTTGTTAAAGCACAGATCTAAAAATCAACTGAAAAATACGAAAGGGTGTACCAAATGTGTATTAAAAAATTCGAGCTTCTATCTTGAAAACTAAGTGCGAGAAAATGTTTATCAATGAGCTAAGAACATTCCTACAATGCCCCGGATGTAATATAAAATGTTCCTGAGATATCCCTATTTATCCTAGGATCATTGTTCGTACATCATTCCCTTCAGAATAAAACATACTTTCAAACGGTACCACTCACATGTCTCCATCATGTACCTGAGATGGGAAAATCATGAATAAACGGATTATTTATTTAAAAAATATTCCTTCTTTGTAATTTTTTGTACTCTGTACCCCCCCTGTTATAACGCAGAAATCTGAAACAAATTTGAAAAATACTAAGGAGTGTACTAAATGTGTGTTCAAAATTTCAATCTTCACAAAAGTAAGCCCGCCAAAAATAATATTTCTTCAATACTCCAGATTCCCGTATAAAATACGATCTCAGATAAAAATTCTCTGAGACATCCCTATTTATACTAGGATCATGGTTCGTACAGCATTCTTTTTAGAACAGAGCAACCTTTCAAACGGTACCATTCGCATGCCTCCATCATGTATCTGAGGAGGGAAAATCGCAAAAAAAGGGATCTTTGTTAAAAAGATATCCTTTTTTGTTTTATCTTGTTGCTCCTCTGAACCACCTGTTTTATCGCAGAAATCTGAAAAGAATCTGGAAAATATTAAGGGTGCACTGAATGTGTGTGCAAAATTTCAATCTTCTAGATGCGAAAGTAATAAAAAGTCATAAGAAAAATATTTTTAATTATGACGTCATCACACTCTACGTCTCGACGCAGAAAGGCATGAAAGCATATGTAACGTGTTCTACAATGCCTCCAGGCTTGAGAAAGAAAACATAAGTAAAAAGCCTTTTTGATACTTTTTAAAATTGAATAATGAAGATTCCAGCCTATCACCGAAAAATAGATGATATAATTTAAAAGAGTTAAGTGGTCACTTCAAAAAAGTGGGGGGGGGGCAACTGCCCCCTCTTGCCCCCCTAATCGCCGCCCATGACTGTATGCACAGGGTGGAAGGTAACAAACAACATCCAAAAATTGGGAGGTGATTCCTTATATGAAATGAAAGAAAAAGTTCTAATAAACATGAGTTCAAAAAGTCTTCTTTCAGAGTTACGAATCACCGAAAATTCGAAAAATCACGTTTCAAAACGCTCTGGCTTAGAAACTATAAGACCTATCCCAAGCGGTTTAAGGAATCATACAGCAACTAGTATGCGCTCTATCTAAATATCCATGTTTTACCATCCTCCATTATCGGCGAAACGAACTATAAAAAGGAAGTTGAGGTATACTCCTTTACGTACTAATGGTACGTTCGTTTCACTGGTACCGGTGAATTCTGAAACATGGATATTTAGACAGAACGCATACTAGTTCCTGTGTAATTCCTTAAACCTCTTGGGATAGGCTCTATAGTCTCAAACCGAAGGCGTTTCGAAACGTGATTTTTCGATTATTCCGTGGTTCATAACTCTGAAAGATGTTGTTTTTCGACAAATGTTTATTAGAATTTTTTTCTTTCATTTCATATAAGGAATCACTCCCAAAGTTTTTCCGTGTTGTACATCCTACACACACACACACACACACACACACATATATATATATATATATATATATATATATATATATATATATATATATATATATATATATATATATATATATATCAGCAGAAAGAAGTCTTGAGAGAAATTGAATTGCTTAAGCTGGGCAAGCTGGGAAAATAGAGAGGGAAGGGACAAAGAGAGATAAATAGTAAAGTAAGACAAGAGAAATACTTTACTGTGTTCAGAACAAAAGTTGTGATTAGTTTATTCACGTTAATAAAAAACGAGCCACAACCAAACACATTCACAAATTAAATTAAATATGTTGTTGAACATCTTACACTTACGCCATTTAACAAAAGGAGTCTGGAAAAAGAATATGGTCCAAAAATATTTTAAAGTCATGTTGCCATATTTTAAGATCTGAACAGAAAAACAATAAATTGTTGGAAAACTTCAGGAAGTTCTGTGAAGAATATGGGATGAAAATAAATGTTAGCAAGACAAAAGCCATAGTGCTTGGAACGAAGTGATCGGCTTCAAATATAGAAGTAGATGGGAAGAAAATAGAACAAATGACTACTTTTCGATACCTGGGTAGTATTATAAGTAGTCATATGAACAAGTCAAACTAAGTGAAACACCCTATTTTCCATCAGCAACAACTAATCAAATCATCTTTTCTCTAAATATACCATTCCAAAATAGAGGGTTATTCAAGGTGACCAGACGTCCCGTTTTAGCCGGGACAGTCCCTCTTTTCCAACTGTTGTCCCTTTTTTTCTGATTCTCGAACGGGATGGCTAAATGTCCCGTTTTTAAGGAAAAATGACCTAGTTGTCCCGTAATTATTATTCAAAATATAAATCGTCAATGCAAATTCTGCTCTCTTCCGTAAGAACACTCGTTGCCAAGGTTCAGCCGTGTCTAGTACTTCTGAATTTTTAAATGGGAATTGAGTGTTCGTGGTTCAAGTGGGAATTGAGTGGGAATTCTGAGTGTTCAACTAGTTAAAAGAATTGTTGGCTAGAACTTGCAATCGGGAACCATTATTTGTTGTGTGGTACACGTAAAGTTAGAAACGATGTGTTATCACTCTTACTTGTGTACTTTGTAAATTGAGAACACTGCTGAGTCCCAAGTCAGATACCCCCCCCCCCCCCCGTAGCCGATTCCTATGCGTCCCGTTTTTGCAAGTGAAAATTCTGGTCACGTTGGGGTTATTGAAATAAAACATCAAAATTTATATACAGATTACATTTTTTCTAACGTTCTTTCTTTTTACAGTTTTTTACTTTTCTTTTTTAATCGGAAACGTTCCATTGTGTCTATTCTTTTGCCAACAATAACTATTTTTATTGTTGTTTCATCTTCTAATGGGAAGAGCGCCCACAATTTTTATTCTTCTTTCTTTTCCTGGTTTCTACCTCTTCTTCTTCCCTTCTTTTCATATTTTTTTCTTCATTCGGAACTTGTAACAAAAGACAATCCAGTTCTTCAAAAGAAGCTATCATGTCAAAAGATGATGATTGTCTTCCCTCTGCCATCCTATAAAGACAAAACATACAAATATTATAATTAACAAGAATTTTAAAAAACGTTTTAACAAACATTTCAAATATATACAAAGTAATGACTTTCCTAAACGTTGGTTGAGAATACGGCCAAGTAAAGTGCAAAACGAGTTTCATTCAATTTCTCGAATTGGGTAAAATAGAATTAAAGCTTTTTGTCTTATTGTGGCAGTGCGGAACCCTATCACACTGCTGTAAAATTTAATTGACAATGACTAATTAGAAAATAAAAACGGGTAGCTGTGAAACTGAATTGTCATTTTCTTTAGATTGGTCCTTGAAATATTTATATAATATTTTAACCAGGGTTGACAAAATCCATGGTTTTTATTTAAAAAAAACACAAAAAAACGGTTTTTTTTTGTTTAAACCAGGTTTTTTTGGGTTTAAACCAGGTTTTTATGGTTTAAATAATTTGCTCTATATATTCATATCATATATGGACAGAAATAAGTTTGTTTCGCCTTGATGTCATTATGCAACAACCAGGTTATGCTGGAAGGGGTCACATAAGCTTAAAGCGGAATAAAAACCGCTTCTCGAGTTACATCCGAGAGAAATTGTCCTCCATTTGAACTCGGAACCAGGACTAATTGGCCACAAATGCGATACGTCTGCCGACTCACTCACGAAGGAATCCTGATTTTAAAAAAATACGTTGTACTGATCTTTACATGCTTCTTAATATAACTGTCAAGGCTAATTTCAGAAGGACAAAAATATAAACAGTTGCACAAGTGAAACCATTATGCAGAATTACATATGAACAATTTCAAAGTACTACGGAGTACATAAGAACTAATTTAGTTCAAGTTAGTTAACAACGAATTTTATTGGTCCAAATTAAAGAAATACAACGACTTAATCTGCATATCAATAAGAAAAATGAATAAAGATACGAATTATTTGAGTCCACTTTGGCACAGACTCATTTATACATAAATGGATACCAAAGATACTTATTTCACTAAATGCCTCTCGTGGGGTCTGTATGACCTCCCACCACACACACACACACAAAAAGTACGGCATTTTCGATGTATTTTATCAATAGTAAACATTGAAACGAAACAATATTTAGAATTTTTCTTCGATTGCAATTACATAACAATAACAACTACAAAAAATCACAAAATAAACATTTATAAACTTTTTTTAAAAAAGTTGCTTTTGTAGTATAATCTTTTTGAGTAATGAATGGGGAATTTAGGTCTGAATATAATACGAATAATATACGGGAGTGAAACGTAATAACCCAAAAATGTGTGTTCATCAAAATTTTACAAACACTTACACTTTTACGAACATTTTTTTTTGTTTTTTGGTTTAAACCAGTTGTTTTTTTTTTTTAAAAAAAACAGCTGGTTTAAACCTTGGTTTAAACCAGCCAACCCTGATTTTAACACTCTACGTACAATAATTCTTGAAATATTCATGACCAAGATGTGAATGGTTTTAGATAGGGAGAGGCTCAAAACCATTTCGGGGTTAGAGATCGCCTTAACAAGTACTGCAAGTCTAAAGGAAACGGTGACGCTAATAAGGAAACTGTAAAAGGAATAAAGAAGAGAGAACCCCGAGCAAACCCACGCACACACCGTTTGTCTGCCAGAAATCATACTTGTCGCACGCTGGGATCGGACCACGGACCACACTCGTCGAAGGCTGGCGCTCCAATGGTGCACTATGCCATAGAAAACAAATACGGTATTAACAATACCAACAGCCCATTATAACAGCTTTGTGCTACAATTGCAATACAATGAACGACACTTTTATTAACATCTGTCAACTACATAAATACCTCTCTTCCTTTAGGAATTAACCTCTTCCACTACGATTTATTTTCTGAAATCTGATAATTGAAGTATAAGTTATAAAAGTGTACTATAAATGATTTATCATTACATAACTTTCAAAACATCAATATAGTAACCCTACGTGAGAGGGCCGGCCTTAAGCCAATTGGATCAATTGCTCCCAATCGAGCCCCGCGCCTATGGGGGCGCTAGTATTGCCTACTTACTCTCCAGTGCCATTTTAACAGCATATTAGGCCCGAGAACAAACAAGTTGATCCCTATGACTAAAATTTGCTCCAAATACATGTAATTAATACATGCCATTCTGTTCGCGGGGCTCTCAGCCAAATGGCTATGGAACCGTTAAAATACCTCTGCTACTCTCGGTTGTCAAGTATTCACAACAACATATTGCAATAGAGGTACATCCATGAACTCCACAAAGGAGGGTACAGCTTCTCCCTAACAAGTAAATGAATAGCTTGTATTAAGTTCCCGGCCATAAGTAAATATTTTCTGATTTTAATGTCGCAGTAATTTATTTTCTTACGTTTACAACTTCTGTTGTAAAAATAAATATTATGTCCAGGGAGTATTATGCACAACCCAACATCCCTAACACTCCCCTGAATTTGCTTACATATACCCCTGGGCGTAAAAATATCGTTTTCTTTGAGTTTGTGTAAAAATGTATATCATTATTCTGGGTGCACATCTTCCATTATTTTGAACACCCTACTAACTTAATGTTCCTAGCGTTCTTACTGATTATGTCATGTGATACTGCTGTGAATACTAAGATGGCATCAAATAAATCGGGCTCAGTGCGACTTCTTTGCATATCCTTTCTCTTAATATAGCAATATTAAAAATACAAAACCAGAGGACAAACTTTAACCTGTCCTGCGAAAAATCCCGTGGATGTATTCCGCGAAAAAAAATCAAGTCAGGAAAACCAAATGTATACTAGTGCGTACTGAATTAGGTGCCTGCTTATGAAGATTTGTCTTCTAACTCAAATAATTCAATGGGAAATATGTCATCCATCTTCCATCAGTTCCTTAAGGTTTGTGATCGTCTCATCACCTTTTCATTTTGTCTGCAGTGGATAACGATTCCAGCTAATTATACCTTTCATAAGTAGCTACCTACGATGTTTTCACCAGCGTGCATTAGGTTTTCCTAACTTGAATTATTTTTCAGAAAGATAGAGCTGTAAAGAAATCTTTGAACCAACGAATTCATATTAATGTGCATTTCATCATATCTTACAACTATAAACTTATTTAAACATAGACTTCACCATTGTGTTTTCCGTAAAATTTTATCCCAATTTGATACATTACATGACTCCCTTCCTGTTTAAAACAGTCGAGCGAGATACAAAATGCTGGCCATGATAAACATAACATCAAATAGATGTCTATTTCCTCCAGATGTCAGTTAATGTGTTTTTGTTTTTCATCCCGTTTTTCAAACTCGAAACACATTGTTATGGCTTATTCGGATCAATCAGGTTTATCGCCACTGCGGGCGTCCTATTGGACGTAATACTTTAAATTTTGCTTACGTTTGTTTCTTGATATTCCACACTTCTCTGCCAAGTTTGGTGAAGAAACTAGATTTCGACATCGATAAGTTTACTTATAAGAAAAGAAAATTATGAAATACCGGTACAAAACCTCTTGAAAAATTTCGAGGCACAGGGATGAAATATGTATTTTAAGATTCATTCACTTTCTGCGTTTCCATTTGAGTTATTTCTAAAAGAAAAAATAGCTGCAATAAACAATGAACAGGGTGAGCGTTTTCACGACCACATTTTGCAGATGGGTAAACGTTACAAAGGGAAATGGAGCCCGTCCATAATGAGAAATTACCGTTAGTTTCTTCTCAAAGAGGACTCCACAACTAGTGATGAGCGCAAGAGTCTTGGTCTTGCAGTTTTTGCAACAGTCTTGCATGCAAGACCAAGACCAAGACCAAGACCAAGACCAGGAATCCCGATGCAAGACCAAGACCAAGACCAAGACTCTTGCGCAAGAGTCTTGCACAAGTACCGGACCTACTTGAATTTTTTTATAGAATGTAAAAAAGAAGGAGATGAATTTCTTGGCTTCAGTAAAAATGCTGCTGGAGTAAATGTGTTCCCAGTAGTTTATGCTATGCGTGTGAGTCGATCTGCCCCTGTAGCATATAGATACAGTACGTCGTTTTCTGAATTGGTCGTTCGCGTTTTCTGTAGATATTGCTCGTTTTCAAGCCACACAGGTGTCATCGTGCGCCATGTGAGCTTGTTTGGTGGACAAACACTGTGTACGTGGATTTTCATGGAGTTTATCCGTTTCCTCCCACTTTCTTCATTCTACCATTTCAGTCATTTCTCATTATTACCGTCTCCCTTAGCCTTGGTCATCTTAATCAAATTTTCAACATAGATGAAGTTCAGGCCTGGAGCGATTTTATATCATTTTACTTTGACGGTACAATGTAGGGGAAGGAGAGGGGGAAGATATATATATATATGTAAAAAAAATAAGAATATAAGGCTGTCTTTGTGACTTCATCACTCTTGAACCATCTGATCGATCTCAATCAAATTTCCAACATAGATGAGGATCGGACATGAGATGGTTTCTGTCATATCACTTTGACAGTGCAGTTTAAGGGAGGGGGAGGGGAAATATATTTTAAAATAATCGAAAATGACCGATATTAAAATGGAATCTATAGTTTTGGGGGTCGCTGAGATAAACAGTGGCACTTCTGATGCTGTTTAAATCCAAATTCAACCCTGAAGCTTGGCGGAGGGAAGGGAAGAGATATAAAAATGATCGAAAATGACACATAATACCTAGATAATGATCAAAACTGACCAAATATTAGTGTCGAATCCATAGTTTTTGGTGTCGCTAAGGTGAACAGTGATAATTCCGATTCCGTTTAAATGCAAATTCAATACCACAACTTGGGGGAGGAACGAGATATATAAAAATGATCAAAAATGATCATTACCAATGTCGAACTTACGGTTTTCGAAGTCATTAAAATGAACAATGACATTTCCAATGCCGTGCTCGCAACATGGGGGAGGAGAAAATACATAAGTTGATTGAAAATGACCAATATTAGTGACTAATCCATAGTTTTCGGGGTCTCTGAGACAAAGAGTGAAACTTCTGATGCCGTTTAAATCCAAATTCAGTCCCGCAACTTGGGGAGGAGGAGGCTAGAGAAATATAAAAATAATGGAAAATGACCGATATCAGACAGGGCTTTATTAATAGTAAAAAGTGACTAACTAACGAAATTTATTATTATTATTATTATTATTATTATTATTATTATTATTATTATTATTATTATTATTATTATTATTATTATTATTATTTTAACCCATCGAAGTGGGTAATTGATGCTAGTAATCCATATTCAAAAGTAAGACTTCAAATAACTTGGAGTTTGATGCTGATATTTTGTATTTCTAATACAAGTCAAAAGCATTTATATAAATTGAGTTTACACAAAAGACAAAGACAATTGAGTCGTTTTCAGTTTTCACTCAAATTATTCTAAAATGTTAAAAGGTTTTATTATAATCATTATTATTTTAATTTTCTCTCTCTTTTTTTGGTCAATATTGCTAAACATATGATCATCATCATAATAGGTATTCTGTCATTATTGACAGGTCACTTGCTGCAACTGAGAAAGTTCGACGTTCGGTGGTCCTCAGCTAGTCTCTTCGTCTTAACGTAACAATTTTGTTTTAATACCTTCCTTCAACTAGTCTCCTTCGCTCCCTCCCTCTCTTTCCTCCCACAATACCATCCAGCACGTCCCTCATAATATAGTTTCTCCTCAGCCAATATCCTAACCAGTTCCTCTTCCTCCTCTTAACAATATCTAAAATTCTTCTTTATTTCCTTACTGCTATTTTTTAACACCTTCTCATTCGTTGTCCGTTCAACACAGCTAATTCTCTTCTTTTTTTCTTCATGCCCATGTATCGAAAGCCTGCAATTTTTTCATCACTTTTGCGTAATGTCAATGTTTCTGCCCTATAGAGTACATATTGGAATCAGTAAAACAAAATCTCAATATTTAATTGGAAGTTTGTTTAATACAAGGATTAGCTAATCGTGGTTGAAAAGAAAGATCTGACGCCTTCAGAGTTTAAAAATAATTTTGCAATTCATAGTATTTCAATAATCTGGGTCGTCTTGTTTTTCTTTCATGCGTCTCAGGGGTAGCCTCCCCAGTTTGGGAACCAGTGGAGTGTTGGGTCTGTTAAAACATATTGAAAGATTACGAAACGTTGTGGTTTAGGCATATCTTATAAGTAGTGAAGCGTGGGCAACCATTAAAAAAAATAAAGGTCATCACCTATGTTGTACACTATCATCATACATACACGAAGTTAAACTATATTACATTTAGAAACATACATTGTATTTCCATTACTATTGGCGCATTGTAGAGTTTATTATTCCTCATATCCGGAGTATAATTTACGTATGAAAAGCATAAGATTTCTTAAATGCAAGACTTGCAAGACTCTTGCATGCAAGACCAAGACCAAGACCAAGACTGGGTGTGCAAGACCAAGACCAAGTGTTCCGGTGCAAGACCAAGACCAAGGCTGGATGTGCAAGACCAAGACCAAGACCAAGACCACCCCGGTCTTGGTCTTAGTCTTGCATTTGCTCATCACTATCCACAACATAGAAAGGGAAAATATTTAGAAACTGTTCTTTGCTGTTAATCATTTTTCTTAATCAAGCTTTAAACATGCAGGGTGTTCCGGGGATAAATTAACAACCTTTTGTGTTTTCAGGATCTCAATCCAAGAAAAATGTTCTAAGACTTTGATCGGAAACGCTTAATTACGAAGAGAGAGAGCTAATTAAAAGTAATTGCTGGAATTGGTCATTTTTGTTACCTTTTTATTATTACTATCTCTGTAATTAAGCGTTTTCGATCAAAGTTGCGGATTTTTTTCTTGTATTGAGGTTCTGAACACATATGCTATGTTTGTCGGGTTCTCCCAGAACACCCTGTATATAAATACGTAATAACGATATACACATAAGTTTGTAAATGGTATGTTTGCAATGTTTAGTATTACATATATGCATTTCTTTCGTTAAAACTTAGAATTTGTCTTCATAAACACCTTTTATTTTATATCTCAAATTACATTTACTCCTGTCAGCAGTTAATCATTATCATTATCATAGCAGAAAATCTGTGGGTGATACGAAAAAACTTACTGCATTTTCGTTTTCAGGACCTTTGATTTAGTAAGGGTTGCATTGTTTTATCTCTGCACATTTTTGAAAGTTGAAATTTGTAGATGTGTTATCAGTACTACAAAGTTTATTACTGAAACTTTATGTAAAAATAAATATATAAATTTAATCCGTGGCTGCTATTACTTATGTTATAGATAGTTTTAAATTAAGGTGCAATAGATTTCGCCTTTCTTTTGTTTCTTCTTCACTAACCTTACTAACCGACAAAAATAATCGAAAGAGGGCGCTAGTGTAACCTATGTGAAGGAGAATGCTGAAATGCACCCGTAACATCGACAGATTTACATTTTTGTTTCACAGAATATAAGAGTGTGACTCATCTTCGTTCTTGAGCTGTGAACACAGTTGATTGTGATTTACGATTGTTATACCATTGAAATATAATTAAGGTAAAGTGTTAGTGATCAATATATAAACTATCTCAAATGTGAAGTCACTGATTTTAGAAAGAATAGCATAAAGAGCAGCAGAAAGTGTCAATGAAACATCAGATAAAAGATTATTGTATGTCAGTGAATGTGACTGAAACAACGAAGATGAATTCATTTTCTCATTCATTCATTCATTTTCAAGTGTCTTTAGTAACGGGTGTCTTTTCATAATAAATTATACACAGGTGCTTAGTTTATTCAGTTATATTAACACACAGTGTAAGTAGGCCTATTATTTTAACCTTAAATTGCAAAACGACTTTCAAAACTCAATTCGTGTAGGGCCAAATTGACAAAGAAACTATGGTATTTACAATTATTGACATATGTACACCACAAGTGCAGGCGCTAACCACTAGACCAGCAGGGAGAGTGCTATATATATATATATATATATATATATATATATATATATATATATAGGTTCTTCTACAGACCTTGATGCAAGTTAGTTGTAAACAGGGGGCCCCGCAAAATTTTTCCAATCGGGCCCCGCGCCATTTAAAGCCGGCCCTGCTACGTGATGGTACAATAGTTTAAATTTTATAACGAGTGTAGCTCGTCATTGTGCGATTTGGCACCGAGAGGCCATGACGAGCTAGACTCATCATTTCAGTGCAGGGGGTTAATAGGTTTTCATTTAAAGTTACAGCAAAATAATAATAATAAAAAAAGGTCCGTGAGTATTCTTAATTTTCACCCTATTATTGTCAGGGCTGGATTAACCCATTTGGAGGCCCGGGCTAGGAAAAAAAAATATGTGGCTCTTACTGTCTTCGCCTAATATATTTCTGTGAAAATACAGTTGGAAAGTTAAGGGAATATGTTCTGTATTTTTGGTTATATTTTATCTTACGAAGATGATAGTACCTTTTATAATTCTCTTTAGACAGCCAGTTGAGATTTTGATCAGAATGGAGGCTCCCGTCCATGTAAAGGCCCGGGGCCACAGCCTTCCTAAGACCATCTTAATTCGTCCCTGATTATTGTCTAAATCTGATCATCTTTATATATATTAGGGCTATAACCCAAACACGCAGTAAATTTAAATGTGAAACAGGACAATCTACTGTAGTAGGTTGGGTATACTCGATGCCAGTTCAGTTGGCTGTAACCGCATAACCTTGGCTGCGATGCAGATGCAGATTTAGATTTGCTTTGCAGACAGGAGAGAAGAGAAAGGAGTCATTATAGAAGATCAAAGCACTGAAGTGAGTTCAGCTGTGTCCTTACATACGACACACTGATTAGTAAGTAATTTGTTATTTTCAAACTTTCAATATGTGTTAGCTGTTCTTACTTCCTCTTTCTTTTCATGAAATTTAAAATTGAATGGCTATGTACCGTGTCATGCGTGGGCTTTCACTCCTCCCTAGCTTTTAGGGTGATTTGCGTACAGTATGTAGGCCTATGTGGATCTAAGGTTCTAATTCCTGTTTCATATAGTTTGACGGACAGTCCAATGTAGTTATTTCTATTTCAAACCGAAGTAGGCCTACACACGCGTATTGAATATACTTTGCATTTATTCAATGTTAGGGCCCGGTAAGCTACACAATTGCATTTTATTTATTTATTTATTTGTTGTTGAACTTTCCAATGTTATGTTAAGCTAAGACATATTGTGATGAAGACATGCAGTGGCGGCGATTGGAGGTTAAAAATAAAGAGGTGGAAGAAAAAGACATGATCTGAATATTTGTATATCAATGTTAGTTTTCCTGGTTGTCTCTAACACTTTGTTTGACGAAAGTTTGTATAACTAATAGGATACTATTTTTTCAGTTAAAATGTCGTATAACGTATTTCATATTTTATTAAGCAAATTGACAAGAGCAACTCAAGTAGATACTAGCCCTTTGTACTCGTAAACGACGAAGGTGTAAGAAGAGATTTAATTCCTTGCTCATGAACATCTTAAAATTCTGTTTGGGAAATTGTGTAATCAGATTATTTAATAACAAATTTGCAAAACAAATAAATAGGATAATATTAATCATAGTAATGAATAATGAGGCTTGTTTTGTAGAAGTCATGTTGAAACTAGAGATTAATGAACAACTTATATTTTTAATTCCACACATGCCATTAAATGTCAGTTATTGCTCTTAGGAAATGAGACGGTAAATATTGCAAGCATATGGTAAGACATTTAAAGAAATTCGCAATTAATTACTTTGAATTGCAATTAAAACGCAATTCGTGTAGCTTCTTTTAACAACACGGAAAGACAAATAACCAATACGTGCTCACGTAACGCAAATATTATATGACACCATTTTTTCCCTATGAATCAGTAATACATACAAAAACTTTACATTTCCAAATGAAAATATATACATTAAGAGGTCACTTCAAAAAAGTGGGAGGGCAACTGCCCCGTCTTGCTCCCCCAATCGCCGCCCCTGATGACATGGTTGATAATTGTGGAACGAAGAAGGTGGGAGGACATGGAAAACTCCCGATGAAATCCTTCCACCACAAAGACCATGCAACTGTGCTGACATCAAGCCAGAACTCTGCGAATCAAACATGACTCTAGTGTTGCAAGCGTTCTTTTCCTGGTTAACCATCAAGATTTGCTCCAATTACTTTTATCTGAACCACTCTTAAAAGTCTAAAACATAATTCACATTAATATGCATATATGGAAGGAGAAATCTTGAGTGAGTGAAAGACTGACTGATTAACACCCAAGCCAAACCGATTTAGCTAGAAACTTGAAATTTTGAAAGTGGATAGGATTTATAACGTAAGGTACTGCCATGAAAGGCAAGATTTTGGAAATTCGATAGGGCAGAGGGGAAATGAGGGTGGTAATTATTATAGTAAAATGTCAAGGGTAGAGTACATTTTATTTGGTATTTAGACTTATTTAAAATAAAGACGTGTTTCAGCATTTTCTTTAGAAGGGAACAGAGGTGCATCTAGCCCGGGGCCGGAGAGGCCTAGTCCCCCCAGTTCTTAGAGAGACAAAAATAATTGAAGCTATTATTTGTATATTTTTGAAAATTTATAGTAAACTCATGATATACCTATAATAATCTTGGTTGTGGTTTTGGTCCCCCAGTTTTTAATTATAGATCCGCCTCTGGAAGAGAAGAAACAATGTGAGGTTTGCAATCTATACCTACGTATATATAAAAGAAGTCCTAGATGACTGGCTGATCAACGCCCGGGCCCAAAAGCTTAACCTAGAAACTTAGAATTCTGATAGTCTGGTTGGTTAACCAAGGTGGTTTAAACCAGCTGTTTTTTTTCCTAAACTGGTTTAAACCAAAAAAATAATAATAAAACATTAAAAAAGCAACAAAAATGCTTTAAATCATGTGAACTTCATGCGGACGTTTTCACATATCAAATCATCTACATTAGTTTTATCTACTTTTCACATTTAGGGGTCCCGTGTTCAATTCTTGGTCGAACCACAACCCTTCTTTCAAGCGTAAACCAAGTAGCGGTTGGGTGTCCCTTTAAGCGAAAGTGTTCTCCTTGATAACCTCGGTATTTCATAAGGATGTTAAACCACTACATACGAAACGAAACCAAATTAGGTATTTTTGCTTGCCTGAATGCCTGTTCTTTTATGAAGAATCCAAGATTGCTTAAGTATATTGAAAATTTATCAACTGCCTAGCTACGCACATTAGCTTGGATTGGACTTTGTTTTAATTTTATTGAATGATATTTACATACTACATTTGTAATTTAATACCTCGGTTTTAGCGTAGTGATTATGATACGTTAACCGTAAAATTTTACATGCAAATACATACTTCCAATGCCGTTTAAATCCAAATTCAGACCACCATAGTAATATTTATTTTTTTCTGTGATTTTTACCAAACACATGACATGCAAGGAGTTGTGCATTTCATGTTTTCGTTTCAACTCAGCGAATCGAGTATAATCAACGCTGGTTTATAATAAAGACGTATTTTGCCAATTGTTCATATTTTCCTTTGAAGAGAAGAAAAACGGATGAGAGTTGCTATTGTTAAAATAAGATGGCCATATACAGTGGCGGCGATTGGACGTTAAAAGTGGAGGGGGGCAACACTTCTATAACTAATAGGACACTATCTTTTTTGGTTAAAATACGTATATCGTATTTCATATTTTATGAAGTAAATTGACAAGAGAAACGCAGTAGATACTAGCCCTTTGTACTCTTAAACAACAAAGGTGTAAGAAGATAATTCAAAGCAGCTGATTAATATATTGAATCCTTGTAAGAAGTGAAAGTATGCTGGAATTCTTGTGTTCCAATAGGTCAATTTTTGGGCTATTTTTCGTGGCAATTAAAACGCAATTTCTGCAGCTTTCTTAACTCCACGGGAGGACAACCATCACCTACTCACGCAACGGCGAATGTTATATGGAATATTTTTTTTTCTATGGATCAGTAATACATACAAAAAGTTTACATTTCTAAATGAAACTATATACATTAATTGGTTACTTTAAAAAAGTGGGGGGCGGGCAACTGCCCCCTTTTCCCCCACTAATCGCCGCCCGTGGCCATATCTCAAAATCCCTTAATGTTGTTAGAGATCTGAAAAATTGCTCTATAAACTCCTTATTCAAAATAAATGGGAATCTGTCACAGAGTTGCCGGAAATTCCGCTTTTAACAAGAGTAGAGCGGGAAGAAGGAAGCAATATCTAATTTTTTCATAATATATAAAAATGACTTCGAAGTTGTTAAATCTTATTATCATCGGGGTAAAATAATTGAACTGTTTGAAATAAATTTTCGATCACAGCACTTGAGCCGAGATGGGGTTTTATCATTTCACTCAAGCCTAGTAATGGGTAAATTCCCGGGAAGATATATTTTTCGGCAATATTCCCGGGAACATTCCCCAAAATGGGAATTTTCTGGGAATTTATGTGCAATCAAAGAGAACTGCATTCTATTACTATATTTTGATTTCAAAAGTTAAATTCTTTTTTCTAGCACAGTATATTATTACTGTTGTCTCCAAAGGATTCTTTAAAATATACATTCTGAACGTTATTATGTTATTTTATTAATATTTTTTATATATTTAGAGAGTACTTATAAACGTATATTAACTTACAATATGTTCTGTGCAAGTAAATATGTGTGAAAAGATGGTACACTAAGTCCACATAATATGCAGTCCCCTCCTAGGGAGCTCCTATTAATATTTGTAATTATAGTAGTAATGGGGTGACCTGAGGACACTTTTGGCCCCTGGGTCCCTGCCTCAGGACCCATGGTGCCTGCTCGGGGTCAATGACCTAGAGGTACTTAGGACCACCCCCTCTAAATTTTGGCAGGGGTACATAGGACCACCCCCCTCAAATTTTGGAAATTGCCAAATCGAAAATTTGGTATGGTAGCCTAGGAAAAGCGTATGTACCTCTATTAGTATTGGGGGTCCACCTCATTCCCTTTCATGGGTAAAAAATTTCCAAATTTTAGTACAACCACGTGTTTGGTTTTGGGCCCATTTTATCCTCTTGGATGAGGTCCTATTACCTTATATGGTTTTATGGTCATATATATTGGTCCATTCCCTATCATAAGACATGGTTATATTGATGCACCCCTTTAAATTTTTGGGAGGGGTACCTTGGCCCACCCCTTTAGTTTTGGAAATTGCCCAATTTAAACATTTGGTATCATAGTTCTGGATCGTAATATAGATCACTATAAATTTGGGTTGTCCATCTCGTTCCCAATTTGATTTTTGGTAGTTCTTTACCCATGAAAGGGAACGATACGGACCATCCAAATGTATAGTGGTACATATTGAAGTCCTGTACTATGATACCAAATGCTTATATTAAACAATTTCTAAAACTGAGTGGATGAGCCAAGATACCCCTCGGAAAGTTTTAAAGGGTGCATCAATGTACCCATGTCTTATGATAGAAAATAAACACATATACATGACCATATAACCATATAAGGTAATAAGATCGCATCAAAGGGGATAAATTGGGCCAGAAACCAAACATGTGGTACAACATATTGCTTATCTTTATATTTTGGCATTTTTTTACCCATGAAAGGGAACAAGGTGGACCACCCAAATTTAATATGATACATCTTGAGGTCATGTACTATGATACCGAATACTTAAATTAGAAAATTTCCAAAATTTAAGGGGTTGGCCAAGTACACCTCCCAAACATTTAAAGAGGTGCATCACTTAAAGAGGTGTTTTATGATAGGGAATGGACCCCTATACATGATTATATAACCATATAAGGTAATAGGACCTCATCCATGGGGATAATTTGGACCAAAACCAGACACGTGGTACAACGTATTGCTTACGTTTATATTTTGGCAATTTTGTACCCCTAAAAGGGAACAAGGTAGACCACCCAAATTTATAGTGATCTATATTAGGGTTCTATACTATAATACCAAATGTTGAAATTGGGCAATTTCCAAAACTAAAGGGGTGGGCCAAGGTACCACACCCAAAATTTTAAGAAGGATGCATCAATATACCCATGTCTTATGATAGGGAATGGACCAATATACATGACCATATAACCATATAAGGTAATAGAACCTCATGAAAGGAGATAAAATGGGCCAAAAACCAGACACGTGGTTGTACTAAAATTTGGCAATTTTGTAACCATAAAAGGGAACGAGGTGGACCACCTAAATTTATAGTGATACATACTAGGGTTCTATACTATTATACCAAATGTTTAAATTTGACAATTTCTAAAATTTAAGGGGTGGTCGAGGTACCCTTCCCAAATTTTTAAAGGGGTGCACCAATATACAAATGTCTTATGAAAGGAAATGGACCACTGTATATGCCCATATAACTATATAAGGTAATAACACCTCATGAAATGGGGTAAATTAGGTCAAAACCCCCCGAAGTTTAACTTTTTTGGCAATTTTTTACCCATGAAAGGGAACGAGATGGCCCCCAATACTAATAGAGGTACATACCCTTGTCCTAGGGTACCATACCGAGTTTTTAGATTTGGCAATTTGCAAAATTTAAGGGGGGTGGTCCTATGTACCCCTGCCGAAATTTAGGGGTGGTCCAAGGTACCCCTGCCAAAATTTAGAGGGGTAGTCCTAAGTACCCCTAGGTCATTGACTCTGGGCCAGGGACCATGGGTCTTGAGGCAGGGACCCAGGGGCCAAAAGTGTCCTCAGGTCACCCCATTACTACTATTATCTTGTTTATTATTCGGTATATCTTATGTATTCTTAGTTAGTATAGATTTAGAGAGAAATACCAGCCGGGTAAACTATTACTACAGTTCATATAATCTATATTTTTATTCTTGTCTTTGTATAATTTTGTTTTCTGTAGCTAGTTAACTAACAGCAGTTTCCTTCTTTCTCAAACAGGATTTTTTAACAGCTCATTTAGGAGAGAGCCAGAAACGAACGCTAATCTTGTCCGTTTATATTTTTTTTCGTTAATTTTAAAATATTTAAACCAAGCGTCTGGCTGGTGACCGTTGGCTGTTTTACTATATAAGAGCAGGACAATCATAGGTGGGAAAGGATTCCAGCTCGACCGTCTAAACAGGTAGATAGCTAGGGTTCTGGCAAAGAGATGACGGGATCTCTTTTCTGGAATTCTCAGTTTCTCAGTCGAAGAGGCGGCTGGAGATTGACATGGTACAGCAAGAGGGCTATATCGCCGTGATGCAAAAAATATAGTTTGACATATTTTCAGACCACAACTCTCCCTATAGGAACCTGAGATTGTTTTGAAATATCACTTTGACTGTGCAACTTAGGGGAGGGAGAGGAGGACAAACATTCATAAATGATCAAAAATGACGCCAGACCTATAGTTTTATTTTTATTATGATATTAGTGTCGAATCTAAAGTTTTCGGTGTCGCTGAGATGCACAGTGACACTTCTAATGTTGGTTAAATCCAAATTTATGACCGCAACTTAGGGGATGGGAGGAATGAGATTTATAAAATGATCGAAAATTACCTATATCAGTGACGAATACATACCTTTCTGGGTTACGTTTTGGATGCCGTTTAAATCTCAATTCAGCCACGCCACATGGTGGAGAGGAGAGGAATTTTAAAAATCATCGAAAATGATCGATATGAGAGTGCACTTTAGTAGTAGTAAAAATGACTGATTAACGGAAATTATTATTGTAGTTTTTTCTTAATTTAACTCAGCGAAGCGGGTAATTGATTCTAGTTTCATTATATACTGTATGTTGAGAGAAATAAAAATACTGACCACACATAAATCCGAAAATGCTTGAAAGTAAATGAAAATATCAAATCTTGAACAACTGCTGAAAATAAGTTTGTAAATCATTGCCTTCATTCACAGACCTATTTCAATTCTCATTATTACAACATCTTTTTCTTTCTGTAGAAGAATAGAAAGAAGTTCAATGCGCTAACCACTTACCTACTGTGTCACTTCATTTTCGACCCAAACTATTAACTAGTTAAAATCGTCGCATATAGGGCTGTACACAAGATACTAATGCTCGTATAAGGAGAGAATGTAAGGTAAAATTATAACATCTCAGATAGCAATAATCCCTTGTGATCTAAGTCTGCAGCGGGCTTATGTGAGTGGTCAGCACAACTACACCCAACGCCGCCGTCTAAATTGAAGTACGCTATCTTTTAGTTTCTCAACTTTTGTCTCGAAGTTTGGTCAACAGAACAATGTTTGAGTGCCACACCGGGAATTAAATCCTGGATGACGCACACTGTATCACTTTCGCTAATCATTTGGTAAAACTCAGGTTAGGGTGTTACTGAATTATTTTTGGAATATGACATTTCTCATAAGGTAAAGTTCAAAAGTATTGTGAACTAATTAAAAAGCTCATTATCAACCACGTATTCTAACCTCTAATATTTCTAAAAGTTTTCGAGATATGTGTCAAAAATGATTGAAACACTTGAAGTTAGTTTAGTAACTTGAAGAAGATGGTGGACTTATACATACATGATTAAAATTGCCCCAATTTTAATTTTTATTCTTCTTTCTCGTAAAGAAATACAAAATCATAATTTCAACCATTTTGCTACATTTTTCATAATTTCAAGCGCGAACAGCCGGTTTCTTTCCTTAAGTTTTGAACTTGGGATTTATATTCTACTTGTCACTTATCGTGAAAGTCATATAATGACATGGGTCCCAAAGTTAGAATATATTATGCGACAGAGGCAATGACAATTTTTGTCATTTCATCTCTCAAGATCTGTTAAATTTGACATTTATTGGACGACATCAGTTTTATAATACGAATAAATTTTTCGGAATAAGGTGCATATAGTGGTCGTAAGAAATGACAAAAGCTACCATTGACCTTTATAGTTTGACTGATGCTTTTTCGATCATGGTGTTCCCTTTAAATTTTGTAGAGGACAGTATCATTTTACTTATCTTGGCCTAATTTCCTAAAGTCTCTCATTCGTACGCTAAAAGAAGGATTTCTATTTTTTATGTATAAGAATTCAGGGAATGCAAATTTATTCAATATTCCGTTACAATTAAAGTCAGCTAAACAGATATTCCTTCGAGATTTCTGTATTTTGAAAAAAAATTCACGATTTCAGTTCTTTGTCTTTACTTGTTTCCATATTTTTTTTATATCAATACTGTATGATCAGTTCCCAAAATTACTCTGGTTCCCCGGTAAATCCATTTATAAGAGGCTCCAAATATTGCTACAATTTTAATGTGGTTTCGGGAGAATGTGCATATCTCATCCTTTTGTTACTCTCTATATATTCATCTAATATGTAAACAAACATCAGTAAAAGAAAGAGGCAGAGAGCTAACACGTGCTCCGTGAGGAACGTTGTCATTCCTTTCACGGGTATACCGAGAGTCTAGTGTTGCCACGAGACAAGACGAGAAGAGACTTCTGGCTGTGTCGTCTCGTCTAGATAAGATGCGACCGTCTTGTATCGTATCGAATGGTTCTGTCTCGTCTCGTGGCAACACTGGAAAGCCTGAGGCACACAAAAAGAGCTGTTATACCAAGTTTAACCAAGTTTGATTCGGTTAACAGAGCACAATACACAACACGACTGCAATCTTCCAGGAACGACTGCTTAGTTTCGACTGAACCAGTAATTACTTCGATAGGAACATTTGTCAATACCGTCAGTACAATCGAAAGGCAAGATTTCCCCCATTTATTCTGATATCCTTTTTTCAGAACCCCTGGCGCCACTTCAACATATAAGGAGGCCTATGTAACTTTCCCATTTAAAAATTGGTTTAGCTTCGAATAACTTCATAAAACAATAAAAAAGAAAAATTTTATTGTCAAATCAGCATCTTTTCAAAACTCAGTATCAAGAAAGTCTGACATGTTTCTGTCTTGGTTCGGAACGATAAAGACCATGAAACAATAGTTAGTTACTGATAAAATTGCCACTTCTACTTGTACTTCTAGAACAGGATTTTTATACGTAGATATCTCCACCAGCCTCGGAATAAAATCTTCTGAAACACTGATCTCAATGAATATTGTATTTGAATCTGGAGCACTATCACAAAAACATTAGCTTGAATCGATTGAAAAATGGAAGTGAAAGCTTTGTGTAAGAATCATTTTTAAAAAAATGCTTTAGGAATTCCCTGTTCTTTTAGGATTTGAAACATTGAATCATTTGGATTATTTGAAATAATAAAAGATGGTATACATTTCGAAGGCAAATAATTTATTCCGAGCTAATAATTTTTTAAGGAAATTCAGAAACTGTGTTTGTATTTCTCGAGACACGAAACGAGACATTTAAAGAAACGTTTCTTATTGAATCATCTCTCGCCTCAAAGAGTCCTGTCCCGTATCGTTGCAACACTAAAACAGTCTTACGCATTCTCTTTCCAAGAAAATGCGCTAGAAACTTGAAAAGCACATTCAGTCAATTGTTATCAAAGAATATACTATGGGCATAGCCACTGATCTGTAGAAGGTGACACAGGCGGAATTTGTTCTTATGGAGCCCATTGGCGAGTTCGAGCCGTGGGGCTCTATTATATGGATTGGAAAAATTGGCTCAAAAATATTTTACATTTAGTATACATACATGTACAGAGGTTGGACAAAAAAAATCTAAAACGTTAGCAAAAGTGTGAAAATCATACTTGGTATGGGGCCTCCTTTTGCGTCCAAAACAGCTTGGATCAGACGTGGAATGGACGTATACAGCTCCTGAATCGTGGTGTGTGGAATTTTGTACCATTGTTCCTCCAAAACATGCTCCAGTTCCTTAAGGGATGCTGGTGGAGGGTAAATACCAGCTACCCATTTAGCATGCCATAGATACATACAATAACAATCAAATCCCACACAAACTACTCTACCCATCAAATATTTTAACATGGAAAGTTCTTTTACGCAACGTACTTCGTTTGTTTAAAATGGAATAGACCTAAATACAACTTTTTTTTTCTTAATGTTCTGCTGGAGACTCGATAACGAGATCGCTCACATCAAAAAATGAGAGAATTAGAGCTCTGACAATCTGATAGAAATACAACATGTCGTATATACATTATTGTGATAACATTGCTATTTATTCAATGATTATTTTGATTAGAGCTTTCTTACTCTCCAGGGTACTCTTCAAGGGTATACAATTACTCTTCACTTATGTCGCGAAAAAATATTCAGCTTGCAAATTTATTTCGAGAACTTCTCATTCCCTAATAAATGTTTATTCTCTAATTTGTACGTGCGTAAGCTAGCCTAACAGCCGACAAACTTACACAGAATGACAGTAGAGTTCAAATGTGCTGCGTCTGCTGTGAAACACAGGTCAGTTATATGGGAGGGGCTTTTAGAGTGCAATTCTAGGAATGCTGTAGAGGACCATCCTGATCCGCGTGAGACAAAAGAAAATCTAGCGGCACACAACTAATTTTACACTGGTTACAAAGCAGGCGCAATAAAGTTCTGAATGAAAGACGTTTTTTTCACTATTCCATTTTCCGAACAATAACATTTACCGACGACCTGTTAGCCCTTTCACCACCGCCACCACGAAAGCAAATTCAATCGGAATTTGTCCAGATCGTTTGATTACGAATAATTATCGTTTGATCCCAACGCATACTGACGAATTACACATTATTTGGCAAGGAGCTTGTTAGCCCTTGATAATCGACATGTAACATTCCATAGATATTTCAATCGGATATAGGTAAACAAAGTTTGGTTGGTTTCTAGTAGCAAGTATGGAAAATACAGTTTACTGTTTATTTAATTGGTAGCCTCTAACAATGAAACTAACAATAATATGTGAAATCGATATGTACCATCCAGTAGATATTTCAAACCTAAATAGTTACGCCAAGCGTTATCAGTTTCTGGTACCAAGTATGAAAGATAAAGTTGATTTTTTATTTAACAATGGTGGCCTCCAACAATGAAACTAACAACAATATTTGAAATCGACATATACCATTCTCTAGATATCTGAATGGTAAATAAATATGTCAAGTTTGTTCAGCTTCTGGTAAAAAGTATGGAAAATAAACTTAGTTGTTTATTTAACTGATAGTCTCCAACAACGAAACTGACAACATGTGAAATCTACATGAACCATAGGATAGGTATTTCAATCTTACATAGGTATGCAAAATTTGGTCAGTTTCTGGTAGAAAGTGTGGCAAATGAAGTTGATTGTTTATTTAACAATCGTGGCCTCTAACAACGAAACTAACAACAATAAGCGAAATCGACAAGTACCATTCCCTAGATATCACACTGGTAATCTGATTGGTGTGCAAAGTTTGGCCACTTTATGGTAAAACGTATGGCTGATAAAGTTGTTTGTTTATTTAATAATGGTATCCTCTAACAAAAAAACTAACAACAATATGTAAAATCGACATGTACCATTCCATAGATATCTTAATCGTAAATGAGTGTGCCATGTTTGGTTATTTTGTAGTAGAAAGTATATCAGATAAAGTTGATTATTTATTTAACAATAGAGAAATCGAATGATTGTGTACTTAACAATGGTGGTTTTCAACAATGAAATTAACAACAATATGTGGAATCGACACATATCATTCCCTAGATATTTAAACCTTACATGGGTCTGAAAAGTTTGGTCAGTTTCTGGTAGAACGTATGGCAGATAAAGTTGATTGTTTATTTAAAATCGTTTCCTCTAACAATGAAACTAACAACAATATGTGAAATCGACACATAAGTATTCATAGATATCTCAATCGTAAATGAGTGTGCCAAGTTTGGTTAGTTTGTGGTAGAAAGTTTAGGAGATAAAATTGATTGTTTATTTGAAAATGGTGGCCTCAAACAATGAAACTAACGACAATATGTGAAATCGTCAGGTAGCTTTCCCTAGGTATCTCTGTGGTAATCCAATGGGTATGTCAAGTTTGGTCAGTTTGTGATAGAAAGTGTGGCAGATAAAGTTGATTGTTTATTTAACAATTGTGGCCTTCAACAATGAAACTAACAACAAAATGTGAAATAGAATACGTACCGTTCCCTAGATATTGTAATCTTAAATGGGTGTGCAAAGTTTGGTCAGTTTTTGGTAGAAAATATAGCAGAAAAAGTTAATTGTTTATTTAATAATGGTAGCCTCTAACAATGAAATTAACAATATGTGAAATCGACACATACCATTCCATAGATATCTCAATGGTAAATGACTGTGCAAGGTTTGGTTAGTTTTTGGTAGAAAGTATGGCAGATAAAGTTGATTGTTTTTTTAACAATGAAGAAATCCAACGATTGTTTATTTGACAAAAGTGGCCTCGAACAATGAAACTAACAACAATATGTAAAATCGATTGTACCATTCCCTAGATATCTCAGTGGTAATCCGATGGGTGTGCCAATTTTGGTCAGTTTGTATTAGAAAGTGTGGCAAATAAAGTTGACTATTTATTTAACAATGGTGGCCATCAACAATGAAACTAACAACAATATGTGGAATCGACACGTACCATTCCCTGGATATTTTAATCTTAAATGGGTATGCAAAGTTTGGTCAGTTTCTGGTAGAAAGTATGGCAGATAAAGTTGATTATTTATTTAACAATGGTGGCGTCTAACAATGAAACTAACAACAATATGTGAAATCGGCACGCACCGTTCCCTAGATTTTGTAACGTCAATTAACAAGATTATATCCGTTTTTGCTTAATTTTTGAATTATTTGTTTTATTTTTGATTGTTTTAATTTTGTTAGTTGTATATGTTAACATTGGTGACGGTGGGGCCATCTACCGTTTTAGACACAAACTATTTGGACGTTAAAAATAACCTTAATTAACTGGAGCATGTTTTGGAGGAACAATGGTACAAAATTCCACACATCACGATTCAGGAACTGTATTCATTCCACGTCGGAGTAAAGCTGTTTTGGACGCAAAAGAAGGCCCTACACCATACTAGATATGATTTTCACACTTTTGCAAACGTTTTAGATATTTTTGTCCAACTCCTGTATATCTTTTCAGGTATTTCTTTATAATTATGTTCTTTCATGAGCCACTAATTTATATTGCAGATTGTCGAGTTCAATATTTTATCCAGTCTGCTCGTTATTGAGAAATCAAAATCTCTGACCGTTGGCCCGAAAAGCCACGATGTATGTTTTTATTGACCCGTGTATTCAAACGTACTTTTTTAATAACATTTTCTGTTTATTACATTATTTTGTATGGAAGTTTATTTTTGTGAAATGTAGAAAAAAGAAAACTTACAATGTAAACAACCTGAAACTCAAGCTGCACCAACCGTCTCCTTTAGCCTAGCCGGCATAATCGTGGAACCTAAAACTCAAAGATTTCATTTCATTTCTTTTTCAAGCTGCCCATGCCGAAAGCGTCGGTGGGCCAGCGATGAGCAACTAGCGACTTCTTGGCAAAAATTGGATGCCGCGGAGCGACGATCAGTGGTGACCCCACTTCCGTTTTGAGAATTATACCACTAGTGCCCCACCAGCGGCAAAGGCGCGAGGAAACGTCGATGAAGCACAAACTTACTTCTCCAAAATATGTTGAATCGCCTATATGCATGATTTCTTTACGTTAAAACGAGTCTAAAAACACTTAGAAAAGGACCTCTGGGTGGGCAAAAACCACCAACCTCATCATCACAAGGCGCGTGTTGTTTCGATTTCGCCACGGAGGCGATGAAGAAAACGTCGCATGTACACGGATAAATCGTTGAGGTATTTTTTTTAATTTGGCCAATCAGATTGCTTCCTAATGTAAACAATTTGAAAATCAAGCCATTAGCTTGTAAAACCCAAGGAAATAATAGCAGTTGTATGAATGGTATCCATTATGGAAAAAATGATAAAACAAGGATATTTTCAGATTTGCCAGTTGTCCATATAAATTCGAACGGAGTTTTAAATTCATATTGAACTTTCAAAATTGAGGCAACTACAAAAACTCCGTTTTTGGTATTTAACTTTTACAAAAACGTTGACACGTTTTTTTAAAAAGTGATTTTTGGAAGGATATTACTCTCATTCTTTTAATTGTTGCCCGCAACGTGATACCCAACTGCTCAAGTGACCCGAAGGGTTCAAAACAGCAATAGTCAATAGAAAGACTAACTACAGTCTATCCAGACGAGAAATGTTCCAAAATGTTGGTTAAGTGGTTAACCAGTTTGAGTACGGTTTAAGTTTCAAATCGAAAGTCGGTTTATTTCAGGAACCAAACCATAATTACTTCTGTTCGGTTTGAAACAGACAGTGGATTGAACTTTTTGAAAATATTCTTACATATTTTAAAAGAAAGCCCAAACGATATGTAATGATTTCTTTTTAGATTAAGTAATTGTGGATCTGCTATTTCACTTTTGAACGAAATTACGATTTCTCATGTCTTTCTCTGAATAACTTACACTGGAAGAACACGTTAATGATCAATAGAAAATAGAAACATTTTTCAGTTCGGTTTGGTTTGTGTTAAACTTTTGAAACCCGGTTTATTTTGAAACTGAAACTACGGTTTACGATTGAAAACTATTTTAGGGTTTAGGGTTTCCTTGGGTTGTAAAGGCCAAATACCCCATGCCATAAACGTCGCCAACACCTAGTGGCACACTTGCCGGTAAATGTTTACAGTCGATAGTGCGACACGTCGAAGGATTGCTGCTAGTGTGTCAATGACGGCTGGGTTTTGTCGAGTCGAAACAGATAGCGGCGTAGCAGCGAGAACATCATTTTGGCCCACATTGATGTTGTCTAGAGACAACATTAAAATCACCTGCAAGTATTATGTTATTCGGAACATTCGGAAACAATGGTAAGATTTCAGTAGAGTAAAACTGTTCCCGTGCTATTCGATTGTTAGTGCCAGAATACGAACAAATATTAATGATCGTAATATTGTCACAAGTAATGTTAATACCCATGCCAGACGGCAAATGAATAACATTTGAGACCTCTATACCTCGTTTACATAATATAGCTGTACCCCTGTGCGGTGGTCCTATATTGATATATGCAATATATTGGGGTAAAAAGTCAAATTCTGCAAACGCCACTTCTTGTAATAAAATAAAGTCAGTCGATGTTTGGCTGATAAAGCTTCGTAATAGATTGCGATTAGCATCACTTTGAATTCCATTCAGATTTAATGTAATATACGATCGAACATTGGGCTTACGAACTTCTTGCATTGACCCAGATATAGCGCACAGGAACAGTAGAAACAAAAAGAAAGAAAATGACCTCTCTGGTACGTTTCTTAACAGACGGCACATTTGTAAACAACCTATATAACAGCATATAATAAAAAGACAATGTAAAGAAAGCTGTCGTATCGCAGTCACTATTACGTAAATCTTACTTTAGAGTCAAAATTACTACCAGACCGTGAAACTATCAACCTTGGAAAAAGAGAGAGAGAGAGAGAGAAGAGCTGTGCGGTGTGATGTTGGTCTCGTGTCTGAAACGTGTAAGATCGCAGAACGATATAAACACGTGGAACATGTTGTTTTTACGAATTCACTGGCTAACATTGTTTTCACCATTGCTGGAGTGAGGGAAGACACTGCACTAGAAGGCCACATGGATAAAGCACTTGTTACGTAATTCCGTTCATTAGATACTTTTGCTTTTCTTTTCTTTGACACGTTTTCACTTTGCACTGGCTGTAACGGAGGCTCTAATACAACAGGGGGAGTCACATGTGCCGCTTGGTTAATAGCCACTTCAGGCTGGTTACAGTCGGGCGAGAGGTCCGATGACAGGGTCGTTGCAGGAGTGGGAATCATCTTGGAGGTGGCATGAGGGGCACTTCCCTCTTTACTCTGCTTCTCGGATACAGCTGACTGAAGAGATTCACTTTTGAGGGTCAACTGGGGAAAATTCCTCTCATCCTGTAAATTAGGAGCCGAAGGAGAGGGGGTGCTTTCTAGGACCAATGATTGGGCATTAGAAACCGTTGGCAATTGTAAATCGGTTGAAGAAGGGCAATAACTAGGAGTTGTCGGCATCTTACCACTGAAAAGTTCAGTCACCTTAAATTCAGTGGTAGCTGAAGTAGATATCACCTTGGGTTTAACTTTCCGTGGACATGCACTAGCGACGTGGTTAGGGGCCAGACAAATAAAACAGGTAGGCGGCTGACCTGGAGACATGACACTAGCACGACACCCACGAACCACAATTTTAGAGGGAATATGTTTCCCTAAAATCATTTGAACGAGTCTATTGCCATTATAAACTGGAAATGGTAACGTACTGGACCACATTTCCTCCGTGACATGTATCACTTGTCCAAAGGGGCGAAGCACCACTAAGTTCATCATTAGTGATTTCCATGGGGAGATCCAATATGCGTACACGAGTATATTGTATACTTACACTGGACAACTGTACTTGACTTATTGTGCCATTTTCATGCTCAAAATTCATGGTTTCCGGGTGCTGACGAAGAAAGGTGTCAACGTGATCTTGACATTTAAACTTGATGTACAAACTATAATCCTCATTATGAAGTTAAATCGCTGCAATATCCTGAATATGTAATTGCAATTCGTTAGTTAACCAAGCCTGTATCCTGGCTACACTGGGCCTGATATTACGCGTCATCTTGTCAAATGCAATTCGAACTGTATTTTTACGTAAAGCATTCATTGTAAGTGGTACAAAACTATTGTAGAGTGACACAACAACTAAGATTCACTAAACAAAACTATGCAGAAATCCGGGTTAGGTACACTGACAGACACACAACTGAAATTGTATCAAACACAAAGGCCGTCAAGGCGAACGTATAACCAAGTTACAGCGGAGCTCACACACGAGGCGCACTACACCGCGTCTCACAACGAACTGCCACTAATTCCTCATATTAAGGTAAGAGAATAAACTAGTAGTTATGGAAGATAAATATAGAACTTTCTATTTCTGCACGTGTTGACAAAATTTAAAGAATGCAAAAATTTCTACCTTCTTTTCTTCTTTGGAAATTAGAAGTTAAGGCAAGAAAACACTGTAATGTAAATCGGGACCATCACTGAAAACGATAACTAGCCTCAGCTTGAAGAACGTTTCGTGATGTTTTCCTCATTAAAGAAGGTCTATGTAACTGATTTTTGAGTTAAAGAAGGAATTCTCGAGTAAGTCATTGTGACACTCAGAAAAACAACGTTTCCTTATACGATCATGAGTATCTTGTTGCTAATGCAATATTTTTCCCACCACACCATACCTCCGTTTGAAGAGCCCTATTTTTTCTTGCTGTTTACCGCAAACCGTACTTCGCGACCAATTCGCATTTCTTCCAGAGATGTAGACATTACTGTTAACTAATGCTGAAGGTTTACTTGGTTTGAGTATATATAGTTTTAATATAACCATAATTTATTCACAATGGTGATTATAATTTTGTAAAATCGTTCCACTTCAGTATGATTTGAAGTTTGATTTAAATTCTAACTAGAATCATGTGTGTTAAAATCATGTTAGAATGATAATAGGCCAACCATAGTGATAGAGTTAAGTGACAGCAAAGGAAAGAAGACACCAGCTAAGAATGTTGAGAATTTTAACATAGAGTATTCAATAGTAGAACAATTTTCACATTGTTAGCTACCACGCCTCGCAAATATGGTTTCTCAAGGAAGTAATTAATGATAATTTAGTAATTTGTTACCTTTCCACTATTACAGCTATTTTATTTTATTCGTTATTTTTAAAATGCCTAACAGAAAGTGGATTGATATGAAGTTTTGTAATTATCAAAAGTATTACATAATAACAATTCAAACTGGATGGATCTCTTGCAGAGTTTCGTTAACGTTTTAACATGAAACGTAGATGATAATACTTACTGATTTGTTTCTTCTCATTCCTTACAGGTTAACATAAAAATCGAAGACCTATCATCGTGGATATGTTTTCTTCCTCAGAGGTACTTTTAACTTCAGTTTATTTAATTTAAGTTTTTCAGTACTTAAAAATCACAAACTTTTCATTGTTCAGACGTTCTTTCCTCAGAGGGATGTTTTCATTTTTAACTTCTTATGACTACTTTAAATTTCTTATACAATTAAGGGGAGGAACGCCAGAAAGAAACATACATATAGTGTAAGGCATAAATGAATGTAACAAGTTTAAGCAATTTGCTAATAATTTATGAACAAAACGACTATATTCGTCTATGTTATACATCGAAAATAGCCATCAGTTCTGTAATAAACTGATCAAAATTCAATATTAAATAAAACAGTTGATTTGATTTGATTTTTAGTTTATCATCCCTTTCACCAGAGAAGCTATATAAGACGTGCACCTACAGCTGAATGTGGGGTGCGAGCTCCATGAGTTCGCGCCAGGAATCAAGCCGAGGCTTTTCATGCCGAAAGTGTGTACGCTAACTGCTTAGCCACGAGAGAGCTCATTTAAGTAGAAGATAGAATTTCGTTTTTCTATCAAACTATTTACATCACATATGTCAATATCTTAGAGAAATATTAACACCAGGTGGAAAAATAAATTTGTATAATCAAAGATAACATGAGGTCAGAACGAATACATATAGGAATGAAACTCTTACCATTACAGTAAACTTATCAAGCTGAGATTTTAATGAAACTCGTTTCGTCACGAATCTCTAACTCTTAGTTTGTATTTGTTGTGGTTTTCTATTAAGGCATTCACCTCTCACATGTCTTCTTAAAAAAAAAAATAATTGACGAAGATCTACCAGATGCAAAATTTTGTGCTGAAGCTGACTTGATATTTCAAAATAACTAACAATAAAACTTTTGTTTGGAAAATTGAGATTTGAAGTTATCTTTACTTGAGTTGCCGTTCTCTTACATGTAAATAACCTTCGGAAATAACTTGTAAAATGTTGTTAGGATATTCTAATGAATACTTTATTAAATGATTATTCATTACAAAGAGATGCGGAGTGATTTGAATGATGTAAATCATTTCTGTTTCTCTCTGTATTTTGCACTCGAGATATGTAGGTTCAGTGTAACTCAAGAAACAAGGAAGTGTTTTGTGGAGTTGTGTAAGCTTTACTGTATAACTAGGATTTACATATTAAGGACTATGCTTCTATCTAGGTTTAGCGTGCAAAATTATGGTTATACATCTACAAAAGACTAGCAGAAAATATATAATAGTAAAATAGAAAATAAAAAATAATTAGATTTAGAAAGAGAACTCCAGCATGGTACAAGGCCTTGGTGAATATAGTTTCAGGAAGAATTTATTATCCTTCGAACATGTGCATGTTTCCGGGGTCATAAGTTAATAGAAGTTTACAGACCTGTAGCTGCTCCCAATAGTGATGGGTAAATCCCCGGGAAGATTCCCAAAAATGGGAATATTCCGGGAATTTATGTACAAACAAAGAAAATTGAATTCTATTACCATATTATGATTTCAAAGGTAAATTCGTTTCTTATTACCTATATTATTACTGTTATGTCCAGATAATTCTTCAAAATGTATATTCTGAACGGCATTATGTTATTTTATTAATATTTTATTATATTTAGAGAGGACCCATAAATGTATATTTACTTACAATATGTTATATGCAAGTAAATATGTGGAAAAATGGTATAGCAAGTCCACATACTTTTACACCGCTAAACAGTTTAAATTTATATGTAAGTAGATTTTCTAAACTTGACTCTACTATTGATATTATAAACATTAATTTTTTATGTGTTATATACAAATTTGGTTGGGTAACCGTCAGAAGACACATTTGCGCATACATATTTATGTTTACAATATTTGCAAGGTACTCACCTAGTTTTATAACTTAGTACGCAACATTGTAACACATTCTTCCTACTTATTTCTCGAAATTTTATGCATTAATTCACATGTAAGAGAAGTCTGAGTACGTTTTCAGAAATTTGAATCAGAGCCAGGAGACAGACCGACGTCTATTACTAACGGTGGTTTGGGGTGTATTGATAGTACTTTATCTCTATTTCTACATAATTTCTACATTGCTTTACAAACTGGTTCCTTTTCATCATTTTGAAATTAGTACTTTGCTACGTTTTAGTGCAAATGGAACTGGAACTTTAAATATCATATTATTAGTTATTTAAAGTACTGTCAAAGTATTTTATTTTTTTAAATCTCTAAATTATTTAAAACCTAGAAGGAAATAATAATAAATGAAAATAAAGTAATTAGACACTTGGTTCTTATAATTTGGAAAATAAAGTAAAGAAATGGAAATAAATTCCTTCCCGAGAATTTATATGCCAAGGAAAAAAAACAGGAATATTCCCAATTTTTATTTTCCTTCCCACCGGGAATATTTCCACTGCCCATCACTAGCTCCCAAAGGCCTGAAAAAATCGTAAAGTTGGAGAATTATGCCAATTTAGCATATTTCACTGTCCAATGTCTCCAATGAGCCTGGATAAAAAAAGGCTGAAATTTTGAGAATAGTTAGTCCTTTAGTATACCATAACACACAGCAAAGCGTGTTTTGTGTTTTTGAGCAGAAGGGGATCAAAGTACTAAGTAATGGCGTCATACTGTAGAAGGTGTTTTGTTCATAAAATCTACTGAAATTTGTCAGTGTTTACAGCGAGTAAGTGTTCACTGACTTGAGAATGTAGATCAAAAGAAAGAACAACAGTCTCCTGCATTAGTTGACAGTTAAAATAAGAATAAACATGATTGAGTATCATTGATATACCAAGCAGCAAGAGCAAGAAATACTTGCGGACTTTTTTGTCAAGGGTGCATTTTGACTTTCCTCGCCTTCTGTTGATAGCAGCATTCTTCACTAGTGCTGGTGAGGGTCCGATAACACAATGTTACAACTAGATAAAAGAAACGAGCTTGAGAGCCTTGATTGGACTAACCATTCATCCTACTTTATTTTACTTCACAACAACAAATTTCAAATAGATTTTATGAACAAAACACCCATTAGAGTATGACGTCATTACTTAATACTTTGACTCCATTCTGCTCAAAAACACGCTTGTTGTGTTTTATGGTATACTAAAGGACTACCTACTCCCAAAATATCAGATTTTCTTTTTATCCAGACCCGTTGGAGATCTTGCGAAGTGAAATATTCTAAATTGGCTTAATTCCCCAACTTTACGACCTTTTTCAGGCTTTTGGGAGCAGCTGCAGGTCTGTAAATTTTTGTATATTAACTTATGACCCTGGACAACACGCATTCACAAATTCAGATCTTTACGTAAGTTGTTTCCTCTTCCCAACATGTTTTCAATGTTCAAAAAAGATTTTATGAACAAAACGGCTGCAATGAGATTGCACACACTTTTCCAGTTTTATCAGTTTTATCTGATAAGCCATTGACAAGCTGTCATTATATACAGGATTGCGCACAGAAAAATTAAGCAATGTTGTCAGATGGAAAACATTTTCTCTTCTGTTATGTAAATCTGTAAGAAAAGAGCAGCGGAATACCCGAACTAAGAGTCGAATAAAATTACTAGGACTGAGCTAATTTAGAAAATACAGAACACACAAAAATAGAGGAGCTATATACTGCATTCGAAAAAAAAAAGATCTCACACCAGTTCTTCCGAGAAATATTACAGAGGCTGCTTCAGTAAGTGATTAACAGAGAAGTTGAGTTCAGTTATGATGGAGAAAAGTTACTATTTATAAATGAAGAAGCTAAGATTATCGTCCTAACTTGTGCGAGTAACATTAGGTACGAACAATGATAGCATTTACTGTGCATAGTCGTAGTGTATGTTAAAAAAATGAGAAAGAAAAGAAAGAAAAGAAACTAGCAGGTAGCTACATAATACTGTTTCTAATTATATATTCTAACTAGATTTAGGAAGGTGATTTAACATATATATTGACAGATTCCATATTATTAATAAGTAAATCGTGTAATTTTGCAAGGATTATATTGGAATGCAGTGTAATTAGTATGAGGAAGTAGTTTACTCACATCGTTGTATTATACTAATAATATTGTAATTTAAGTTCATTGTATCGCACATATTATTGTAACAAGTATCCTATTATATAACCAGACGTTAACGACAGACCTTAATAAATTTACCAAAGCAAAACTTTACGACAATGGAGAAAATTATTTACTTTTTCAATTTTCAATTTTTCCATAAAACTTGGCTAGTAGTGGGAAGTATGTATACTATATTACTATTCCTACTACTACTACTACTACTATTATTTTTATTATTATTATTATTAACATTAAGAAGGTCATCATAAATGTTTGCTTTGTTTTATTTAGGTTCCCTCCTAGAATATGGGCTTCAGAACCCTCAGTAGCTCCTCGAACGAAAATAGGGCAGAAACATTTCACAAACATTACAATTAATAATTATATTCACTTGGTCCAGATATTTATAAGGTGATCTCTTCTTTGTTCAAGATACAATCAGAAACAAAATTGAAATTAAGATCAATTGCGAAAGGAAATACCAATACACATAAAGAGGAAGATTTAAAGAAACATAACATATTGAAGCAGTATGAAATGCTTCTTAACCCTTATAGATTCCGGCTTTTTAAGGTAAATTAGAGACTTTCAGTCAAGCGACTACAGCATCATCCCTATTTATCATAGGATCATGGTTCATACCTTGTTTTCTTTTTACAATAGAGCAACCATTCAAATGGCACCATTCACATCTCCTTATCATGTCCCTGAGGCGGGAAATTTTGAGAGAAATCAGGATTTTTCTTTGAATTTTTTTTAAATTGAGCCCCTCTGGACCCCCACTGTGTTAATGCAGAGACCTAAAACTCAACTGGAAAACACTAATGGGTGTACTAAATGCCTGTATAAAATTTCAAGCTTTTATCTTGAACAGTCAGGACGGGGAAAATGTCAATAATCTCCACAATGCCCTAGATTACTGTAAAATACCTTGATCTCAGGCAGAACATTTCATGAGACATCCCTATTTATCCTAGAACCATAGTTCGCCATTTATTATCTTCAGAATAAAAGTGCCTTTCAAACGGACCCTTCACATGTCTTCATCATGTATCTCAGGCGGGAAAATCGCGAAAAAAGGGATTTATTAAACCACAAAATCCCTTTTATTTACCTTTTTGCCCCTCTGGATCCACCTTGTGCTAATACAGAGATCCGAAAAAAATCTAATAAATAGTACTCGGTGGACTGAATGTTTGTACAAAATTTCAATCTTTTAGGTGCGAAAGTAAGCCCACCAAAAATAATGAAAATGGGCCTATCAAAAATATTTTTTAAAGTTATGATTTCATCACCTCCTATGTCTCGACGCAGGAAGGCGTGAAACCATACGTAACGTGTTCTACATTGCCTCTAGATTTGAAAAAAAAAGTAAAAAGCTTTATTGGTTCTTTTTTAATCGAATAATGAAGACGCTACTTTAGTACTTAAAAATAGGTACTAGAACTCCAAAGGGATTCAGATTATGAGACAAGAAAATTTTAACATTTGGATTGTAAATTTGGAGGTATCATGACTTCTTGTATCTACTGACCAAATTATATTTAGTTAATCCTCAATATATCAATTTTATTTCTAATTTCTGTTTCTATCCTAGTCTGAAGGAAAACCTTCTTTGCGCACAGATTTTAAATCTACCATTGTGGCAACGTTGGGCAAAAATTTGTGTTCGGAAAGACCAACAAAGATTTGTGCGCAATTCGGGATCTATAGTGTGCGCAATCCTGTTGCTCCCAACAAAACACCTCCTAGAGTATGACGTCATCACTTAATACTTTGACCCCGTCTGCTCAAATACACTAAACGTACTTTGTTGTGTGTTATGGTATACAAAAGGACTAACTATTCCCAAAATTACAGACTTTTCTATCCCAATATCAAGCCCATTGGAGATATTGGACAGTGAAATATTCTAAATTGGCTTAATTCCCAAACTTTACGATTTTTTTCAGGCCTTTGGGAGCAGCTACAAGTCTGTAAATTTTTGTATATTAACTTATGACCCCGGACAACATGCATTCACAAATTCAGACTTCTACGTTAGATGTTTCCTCTTCCCAAACATGTCTTCAATGTCCAAGAATGTTGCTATTGTAGGCCCTGATTTCACTCCCTTCAAATGGTTGTAAACAAAAGTGTTAAGAGATCAAAGTTTTAGCTCTGCACGAGTTGGAGACGTCCAGCAATTTTCAATTTGTTAAAACTAAAACATGCTGAGATATTCAAAACAATGTAAACACCTAAAATCGAGAGAAACACAAAATGGCGGCAGCCGTTGCGTCGCCATGGGGTGTTGCGAAAAATAATTAATTGTGGTTTTGAAGTACCCTGTTATAGGATAAACATTCATGAAAAAAAATAGACTTTTTTGAAAAGGTCGAGCGGCAATTTTTCTTTTTTCTCGATCACTTTGCATGGATTGACTCAACTGTTAGCATCCAATTAGACAAATAAGAATACAAAGTAAATGATTAATTTTAATCTTTTAAATTATTATAATTGCCTTTAGTGTCCGCAAGAGAATGCCACTGGGTCGAAGACATCGTCCTCCACGAATTTTCATTTTCTCTACCAAACATATGTTTCATCAAATAATCATAAATCTGATATCCAAAAGTTGTATTACTTCAATTATACTAACAATGTAATAAATGATTAGGTGAAATGAAAAAGTTAATGCAACAATTTTTTATATAAAATACTTTTAACTGAGTGAAATATTTAACATTTATAACAATTTCCAAAAATAGAACTATAAAATTTAAATTTAATATCTTAAGAAAAAATGTAAGGTATGGTAATAGAAATTCAAACTAACAAAAGACCGTATGATCAAACTGCTTAATGAACATAATTAACGTACTAATAATTTAACATATTTTTTTTATCTTGTGGGCAAAATTGCAGACCAGCAAATGAATTTAGAGTTACAATAATAAACATACAAGATATGAACACACCCAATATAGCTGTACGGCATCCACATTTAACATCTTTAATAATTCAAAATAAACACGCAATTAGCGAACATAGTCGTAATTTAGAACTATTTTGCATTTCAATAATTATTATAGCTTTTGACAAGTAAAATTTGCCCCTGATTAGGGATGATACCATACCGGGACCAAGAACCTGGGGAAAACCTATATATCGTCTGAAAGCTCTTGCCATGAGAAGTACGAAACCGTTTTCAAATCACGGGCAAACCCGCAACGTGATCTTATAAGGGATCAGTTTGTTGGTGTTTGTGCCCCTATGTATAGCATTTTGGACACAAGTAAAAATGAATGTTACATGATGCATCACGCTTAAGCGCCTGAGCCCATCATGTTCCTTTTTGGCTCATTGCTAGAACGTGACTTAGGAAAGGGTTTGATAATATCATTTTGCACCCAGACGTACCCATTTGGTCAGTGTTGTCAACGAGTTGTAAATACAATGTGATGGATGTTTTTTAGTAGCACTGGATGTATATTCATGAAACGTGGCATAAACATTATTCCTCGCTAGAGAAAATATACTGTGGATGTATTCTTCTCCCAAGGACCCCAGCCTTCTTGTGTTGCCAACCAAGTGAAAAAATAAGTTGTAAAACAGAATTCGTTCGATGGAACGCTCATACACCAAGTTTGACAGAAACATCATACGATACTATAGCAAAAAGACGTTGAGTGTGACCGTCTCCCAACCATTCTAGGTTTCCAGTGTTGCCAACCAAGTGTAAACATAACAATATTGATAATGGCGTGACAAATATACTATAACAGATGTGACTGAAGCAGCACTGAACAACGGAAAACATAGTGTGAGTGTCCTCGTCTCCCAAACATCCCACTGTGGTAGTGTTGCCAACCACTGTGAACATTCAAGATTTTCGCATGAAGTTTATAGCATTGGCGGACAAATTAGATTGTGACCCATACAAGGTTTGTAGTATGTTAGTGTGGACCCACAAGCACATATGTTGTCAGTGTCTCCAACCATTCTAAAATACATTTTTTCGAAAGATTGCCTGACCATTACATGCATAGAGACAAAACTTCACATAAACATCATTGGACGCAACAGAAAATGTACTGTTGTTGTTACCACTCCCCGATAATCCCAGTCTGTCCGTATTGCTAATGTTTTCAAAATGGAAGTTCGTCAAATAGTAGTATACTAGCTTGATGGTAGTTTTATATACCTGCACCCTCAGGCAACCTATCAAGAAAATGTATCTTAGAATAGTTCGAGACGCTCGCAACATGCATGCCTGTGGGTCCAGAGTAACATACTACAAACCTAGTATGGGTCACAGTCTAATTATGTCCTCCAATACTATAGACTTCATGCGAAAACCTTTATGTTTGCAGTGATTAGCAACACTACTACACTGGGGTTTTTGGGAGACGAGGACACTCACACTATGTTTTCCGTTGTCCAATGCTGCTTCAGTCACATTTGCTATATATTTCTTCAATAACACGCATGCCATTTTCAACATTGTGATGTTTACACTTGGTTGGCAAACACTGGAAATCGGGAATGGTTGAGAGATGGTCACACTCAACATCTTTTTGCTATAGTGTCGTGTGATGTTTCTGTCAAGCTTGGTATTTAAACGTCTCATTGAACGGAGCCTATTTTACAACTTCTTATTTTTTCACTTGGTTGGCAACACAAGAAGGCTGGGGTTCTTGGAAGAAGAATACATCCACAGTATATTTTCTCTAGTGACGAATGATGTTTATGCCACATTTCATGGATATACGTCCAGTGGTACAAAAGACATCCGCCACATTGTATTTACAATTCGTTGGCAACACTGAACAAATGGGTACGTCTGGGTGCAAAATTGATATTATCAAACCCTTTTCCGAGTCACGTTCTAGCAATGAGTCAAAAAGGAACATGATAGGCTCAGACGCTTAAGCGTGATGCATCGTGTAACATTTTTACTTCTGTTGAATATGCTATACATAGGGGCACAAACACCAACACACTGGCCCTTTGTAGGATTACGTTGCGGATTTGCCCGTGATTTGAAAACGGTTTCGTACTTCTTACGGCAAGAGCTTTCAGACGATATATAGGTTTTCCCCAAGTTCTTGGTCCCTGTATGGTATCATCCCTAGTGAGATGTAAATCCAGAGGCGAAAGAAATCGAACCATCTAGTTCCAAAAATATCCGTTAATGGCGCTCCAATCGATCCATCTCTACTCACCTGTATTTCAAATAATTGCAAACTATTACATGATATGATTCACACGTTGTATTATAAACATTTTTTTGATGTGTATATAAAACAACTTTGTTAAGTATATACCAGACGAATCCCATTGGGAAGGACAGAAATCATTTTGTACCAAGCCTTCATTTGCTTCTTCTCTGTTGGTTACACACTTGTCGAAAGGTTCCATAGTAAACCATAAAATATATATATATATATGTTTAATTTATTTTAATACGTTGAAATACGCATCTGTTCACGTTCTAACAGTAGTATTAGAAAACTTCACAATTTGTTTACTCTTTATTCGTTTATTAGTAGCTCAAATTTTTCTTGTACCTCTAAATACACCAAAATAATAATAATAATAATAATAATAATAATAATAATAATAATAATAATAATAATAATAATAATAATAATAATAATAATAATAATACAAGACAAAGGAGTTATTAAAATAATTTAGTAATAAAGTGTAATAAATTGAATAGAGTATTAATTTACTAATTAGCTAATGTAATGGGATTAAATGTAAATATAGCTTCAAATTTCCGTCCGTAAAACAATCTCTCGTTACTACTTTCTTTAATCTTAAAAGGATCTTCAGAAAAAAATGAATGTATAGAATAAAAGTGAAACAGAAACAATGTATCAGACTACTTTTCATTTGTGGTTAAAGTGTAAAAGACTAGAATAACTTGAAGTTCGACTTTAATTTCTATTCATATTTCTTTCTTGTGTCCGTGTCTATGGGTTACACACGTTACATAACTAAATTCATGTAACGGCGTTTTATGGTTCATCAACTACCTGCACCATCTTCGCTTATTAGCCCATTGATTTATGGTATTATTATTACTATTAATTTGTATGCTTTGAAATGAACTGGAACTTCAGTTATTTGATTTTACTGATTTTGTCTTCAAACCTATTTAAATACCCACCTTTTGAACACATAATTTTGGTATATATAACTTTAATCTATTATATAAAAGAGAACGCACAAATCCTTTGTTAGCTCATCACGCTAATACGGCTGAACCAATTTCTTTCATTTTTGGGGGGTTATTAGGATTTGGACCCTAGATGGTTTTTATCATATCACTTTAATTTTTAATTACCAGTGTCTTGAGATAATTGACCATTCAAGTGTCCATAACGTACAAATCCTTTGTTAGTTCATCATAGGTATAAAAATAAACGTATTTATATGCAACCCGCATGACCGTGTCACTCGGCGGGTTAACATAAATGACAGGCGCTATAATGTTAACATTTACTGCAATTTGAAAGCGAAAAAGTAAAAATTATCTAAGTAACAAAGTTTATTGCGTTCCGGGGTGACCGCAGCGAAGCGGGGTGAACGCTGCTAGTATGATATAATGAAATTTAATTTAAGCAATGTAAAGTTTACAGATAACATAGAACCAATTTGAAAATAGCAAGGGACATTTAAGAGGAAGAAATCAGAAAAAAATACATATTTAAATTTTCAGTTTATTCAAAAGAAGAACAAAAAATATAAAGGATGTACAAAAAAAAAGTTACTGTAGATACTCAACTTCGCTAGTACCAAAGTAAACTTCGAACTAAAATATTCAAATCACAGTTTGAAACTTATTTTTACGCTAATAATGGCATATATTTTTCAGTTTAAATATATTTCTAACACTTTTCATTTTCTTTGAAGGAAGAAGAAGATGAACCAGAGGAAGGAGAAGAGGAGGCCAATACTACGGATGAATTGCTAAAAATATTACGGAAGGAATTGGAATGTCCAATATGTCTTGATATACCATCGCCTCCTATAATGCAATGTGTGAATGGCCACCATACTTGCAGCAAGTGTAAACCTAGAATAGCTGCGTGTCCTGTGTGCCGAGCACGACTCACAAATATAAGAACACATATTGGTGAATCTCTTGTAAACAAAATACCATTTCCATGTCAGTATAAAGATAAAGGGTGTCCATCTGCAATGATCAGTTCGAAGAAAGCGGAACATGAAAAGGAATGTAATTTCAGACCATACGGATGCCCTGTAAGAAATTGTAATTCTATGCTGTTCTCTGATGAAATAATAGGACACATCAGAGGACTTCACAGAGGCGTTGAGATCAGATCATTTAATAATAAAGTTGAATTCAATTATCAATTCTCTAGACCTCTAACACCAAATTTACGTATATTTGAATTAGGTACTCCACCAGCTACGTTTGTGTTAACTGTTCAACGGCGTTACGATGGAAATATGTGTTTTATAGTTCAAACAGCGAAACCAAAAGCTGAGGCGGAGAATTTTTTCTTTACAGTTAAGGTTTGCAGTACTCACAGACGGGAAATATCTTATCGAGGGCCAGTTATATCTCTTCACGTTGATACCGATACAATAATTGCCAATTCAGAATGTCCAGTGCTTGAAAAGTTCTTCGGAGAATATTACAAGTGTACTTTTGATTTAACTATTACAACTACACAAACACCACAATACAGTTTCCAATCCCCCCAAGGGCTTAAACGCAGTTGTCAATATCCTGTGCATCCGTGTCTTGGCCCCCAATATTCTGTATCATTCTTGTCAAAACGTGCCCGCCAGTCAAAGGCTACATATCCTGGTTGGAGCTCAAGATACGATTCGAAATAAGAAATATGCAAACAGCGATGTATTTGCAGTGGATCATTATAGAGTGTAGCATATAATCAAGTATATCTACATCACGTGTATTTAGTAGTGTGTAATGGTTTGAAAAGCAACATGAAAGCATATAATGCGATACTTACACTGTATTATAACGTACGCTGCGAATATGATATCTCTCTGCGTTAATGAAGAATCCACTAGTACGTTACGATGACTTTACAAAAGTTTAAGTTATTGTAGTACATATTATGCAATGCGTTTTGGAACAACTGCCTATTTCTGGCGTAGAAATAAGTGACATACCATATTTGATGCCACACAAAATTTTTGAGATTATTTTTTTTATTTTTACCATACTAGTAAACTCCTTCGATTCACCGACTCTTGATATGTATTTTAACTGGTAGACTGTTAAGTAGGATTGTTGTGAAGACACGCGTTTCTTAGTCATGTTCCGTTGTGTTAGTCATGTCTCTTAGTCATGTGTCCTATTTGCGTGCGTGAATTTATCATTAAACAGAAAAGATATACAACTGATGATGTTTGAAATAGATTTGAACTATGTAGTGAACATGGGAAGTATTGCAGAGAAGTTTGTTCCTCGTCTCTTGAACGACGATAGACGAGATCATCTTGTTCGGGTCATAAACCAGGAAGGTATTGGAAGTAATAGAGGGTATACGGCGTATCACGACCTAATAATTTTACAGTTTAGCGTATATTTACTTCAAGCCATGAATGTAACGGATGAGTATACGCTGTATTTTAGGAAACGATTGAACATATAATTATCGAAGATTCTAGCAATACATCACTACCCAAAGGTGCCTTGACCACCGTTCCTCACCCACCCCACCCCTCCGACCTATCCCATTGTGATTTCTAGCTCTTCTCTAAAACGAAAGTTGAAATAAAGGCGTTTTAATTCCATCGAAAAGATCCAAGCGGAATAGTAACAGTTCTTGAACACCCTGCAACTAGTGAACATCAAGCAAAGCTTTCTACAACAATGCGAAAATATTTTACCTATAATCGCTGCATGAAAGGCCAATATGGCTGTAAACGTTAAGGGTTTAAGATAAGGTTTCGAATTTGTAAGAGGAAATTATCTTAAGTTTTGGGTAGTACCTAACTCATAATGTTAATGTTTGATTTGTCATGAATTGTTAATCTAGTTGCACAAACACAAAAATAGCACTGAAAAAGTGAAGAGTGCCTAAAAGAACATATAACTCGCACATATATACTATAATTTACAAGTGTAATTACAGAGTTTATATACAGGTGGTCTTAAAGCGTAGGGATCCGCTTGGTACAGAAGTAGCTGCGGCAGCTTTCAGCCACTACAGTTGAACTGAAATATGTTTAATTCACTTTATGATTATAGTTAAAACTAAATGCATTTTATTTATCAATATTCTACATTGTTAGATGCAGGTTGCAATATGTAACTTTTGTTTTCTAGTATGTTACCACGTTCACTTAGTGTTTTTTTTCAATAAATTTATATCCTATGTTCAATTTACTTCATTTCAAATATATTGTTTTGTAACCTAGACTAACTTTATTTATTTATTTTTGAATATGAGTCCGACAAAGTTTTGTCAAATAGTAACCATGTCAATGACTGGTAACAACTATGACTATTTTGACTATTATAAACGACACTTAATTTATGTATATTGCTTATTTTCTATTGTCAGTTTCTATTTTTAATTGACATTTGTTAACTTAATTTATTCTATTGTGCATCTAATTACAAATATATGTCACAGTGAGAGTTTTGTGTATTCTGAGTTATCCCAAGACAATCATTTGCCAAAGTTTCCTTCTCAAGAAGGAACACATTTTGAAAGCAATATTTTAAGTTTTCTTTACCAAACCATAATTTTAGTTGAGGCAGTTCACGCAACAGCAATAATAATAGTTGTAATGTTGATGAGAACGTGTAAAGTTATTGTATGTTTCTTAGGAGTTAAGTTTGAATTATAAATAAATATTACGGGATTTTTGTCTTTAACCCATTTCTGTGCAAATTAATTTTTTGTTGAATATTTTGATTTCCTTCAAACATCTATTTATTCAGGGCATAAGTGAATGCATGAACTAATTTTCCAGACATTTCACTGCATCCTGTACGAGATATTAGAAGTCGATATTTGTCGACAGGGAGTACTAAAGGGTTCTTTTGAAAATGAATTTCTCAATAGTAATTATTTTTATTTGTGTTTACAAGGATTCTTTCTCTTCTACACTACTATTTCACATTTCAGAGAGCGAAAAATACTATTCAGTTTTGGAAGTAGAAACAACAATAGTAAAAGAGGAAAACATTTCGAATAAAAATGATAAAATACAAAATCTGAAAGTGCAGGATTAAAAAGATTTTAAACGTCTCACTGTAATTAACGTAACAACCAACTTGGCATATCTTATTCTTCTCTGGAGTAGCTTTGGCCTCAATATCCACTTCTTATTTTTGTCGGATTTGTTTAAAGGAAGTGAGGCTTTTCACAAAGTGTACATCTGAAAGAAGAAATTCAGGACTTTGAATTCTATTTGAACCCTATGTGGAATATCAGTTCTTCTGGTTACACCTTTTTGGGGAAGTATTAGATTTTTCCCTTGGATCTAATAGCAGTATGTATCAAAATTATATTGATCACTTATGTAGCTACTTGCAACCGGAAAGTAATATTCTCCTAATAGATGATTGGAATCAACCGGAAATAACAGGAATTGATTTTGATTTTCTTAATGCTACAAGCACTTGTAGGGAATTGTTTAATTTTATGAATTTATATAATTTAAAAACTCTAAATAATATTAAAAATGAACTCAGAATAACGTTAGATCTTTCAGATATAATCGTTATTGAAGTGACACGTGAATCACAACTTTTAGTACGGTACCTGAAGATGCTCATCACTCTGCATTGGTTATTGATTTTCGCTATACAAAAAGAACCCGTACCAAAATCTACATACTAAATTGATTATAACTTTTACAAAGCTAATTTTGAGCAGTTATATAGGAAAGTGGCATCTGCTAACTGGAAAACAGTAGGTAATAGTCCTACAGTTGATGAGCCTGTTGATATTTTCTTTAAAATAATGAATGATAATTTTGATAAGTGTGTACCAGATAAGAAAATTAATAAGAAATATACTGTTTGGATCACGCCTGGCATAATCAAATTGACAAAGAATAAAGAGTAATTCCGAAGAAAATGGAGACAAGGAATCGAGGATATTACGTATTATTCAAATAAATTTAAAGAATTACGGGCAATATCTAAACGGGAAATTTCAAGCGCTCATGAAAAATACGTAAACTATTGCGAATCCAATCTTCTTGCAAATCCATTATTTTGGACCTACGCTAAAAACAAGGAACTTAATTCCTACAGCAAAACTGAATTATGAAGAAAGTTAATTAAATACCGAAATAGATGTTGCTAATGCATTTATGCAACACTTTCATATAATAGATTTCAGTATGATTTTGAGCCTTTATCACATCACGGTAACTCTGATCTATCTGCTTAATCAGTTTACATTCTCTACTGTTTAAGTTTAAGAAGTTGTACATGCTATCAAGCGGCTTAGGTCTCGAACCTTCCTAGGACATGACAAAATCCTACCATATATAAATAAGGGTTGCTGCCATTTACTTTAAACACCCATTGCAGGTCATATTTAATGTCACCAGCTAGTTCTCACTTCCGAACAGAAAGTTGCTATATGTCCAATTCCTAAAGCAGTAGAATTGATACTGATGTAAAAAGTTATAGACCAATAGCTATAATTTCTGCACCTGCTAAAATATTTATTATTCAGAGAAAAATATGTTTCCATGTCTCTCCTATTATTTCGCAAAGTCAGCATGGTTTTCTACCCAGTAATTCAACAATAACTAATCTTGCCCAGTTCATTCACTTATTAGCAAGAGAAATTGACAATGAAAGTCAAGTTAACACAATTTATACAAACTTCAGTAAGGCGTTTGATGTTATTAATCACGATATTCTTCTTACCAAACTTGTAACATTTAATTTTTCTCATACTCTACGTAAATGTTTATCTTCTTTATCGTCATATCTCCGTGAACGCAGACATCGTATTCGGTACAAACATGTCCTAATCACTGAATTTTCAGTTCTCTCAGGTGTTCCACAGGGCTCGCACTTAAAACCTTTGCTGTTTCTGTTATATACTAATGATCTACCTGAAGTAATAAAGTCACAAAAGCTGTTATATGTAGACGATTTAAAAATGTACTGTGTCAGACACTCGGAAAGATACTGCATTAATTTGCGAAATAACATCAATGCACTTCTTGAATGGTGTGAAAGTAAAAAGCTAACATTAAACATTGAGAAGTGCAGTGTAATATCTTATACAAGAAAAAGATCTTACTTGGAATTTGAGTATCATATTAATGGCATACCACTGCAAAGAGCTGACCAAATAACTAATCTTGGCGTATCAATAAGATCATATCTCTTGTTTGATATTCGCCTAAATCGAATTGTATATGAGGCTTACAGATATCTCGGATTTGTGATGTGTCTTGGAAGTGAATTCAAGAACACCAATGTTCTAAAAGTTCAATATGCTGCATATGTACGTACCAAACTGAAATACGTGTCCCTAATATGGAATCCTAGTGCGCAAAAATATACATACCACTTAGAAGCAATTCAATCAAACTTTGTTCGCTATTTAATATAAAGACACGGGGATCTATTCTTGATGTGAAAAGTATCTTGAACTCTTACCAAACTATTCAATGTATTCTCTTGAAGCAAGAAGAACTAATTTCCTTCTGTTTTTGCATAAACTTATATATAATGAGATAGATTCGCCAATATTATTGTCAGAAATGTCCATGTTCCAAACAAGAAAATAAGTTCGCGGTTGCAAACATTTCATGAACCACCACAGCGTACTAATGCATTAAATATATCGCCTATTAGGAGAATATGCGCAATAGTGTCCAAATAAAATGTCCTACAGTAGGTATATTTGATGTACATATAAAACAATTCTTTGACTACATAGTTTAGCATGTAGAACAAAATTATATATTCATTTAGTATACCGCTGAATATAGGTAAACACCTGTTGTGTTCAATATACAATAAATAAATAAGTCGCGATGCTTTCGTCCTTGGACCCTGTAAGTCACGGTCGTTGTTATCTCTTTCGTGCTCAGAAACCTCAAAATTACCAGATCTTCTTTGTTAAATACCATTATCAGTTACTTTATACAATACAAACTCTGCTATTGTTCGAAGCTTATATTCTGACAATATGTTCAAAACAGCTGAGTTTTTATCATAATCGCCGCTGTACATATCACTTAACAGTGGATTTTCTGGAGGTTCTGAGTATATTTTAGAATCAAATATATTCCCAATTTCGTCATCTTCTTCTACAATGCGGGTAATGTGTTTAGTAGTCACTAACATTATAGGATATTGATCATTTAGTTTTACAAATATATGAAGACAGAATGCTAAGAAAGAAAGAAAAGAAATAAATAAATATAACCAGTAATATACGATCAAACCAATATTCAATGCCACTTTCCTCCCCATAATATATATTATAACTGGAGTTTCAAAAATGAGTGAAATTAACAGCGGAAGCTCTGAATTTATTACGCATGTTGCTCCTTTGTACTCATATTAGAAAAATATGATTGAGGCATAGTTCAAGATGAGGTTCAAAAAATGTAAGCATCATTTCTAAAATGATGCTATCCTTCTTAGATAGACTAAGCCATATGCGTTTTCGTATAATACATCAACTGATACATAATGCTGAAATATTAACTATATGTAAAACATGACACTAAGGGAATATTGACTCCAACAACCTTAAATGACGCCCCCTGTTTTCAAATAATTTAAGGTTATGCTATTATTGTTTCATTTTAGTTTCAAACTGTCATAAAACATTATTCATTTTGAAAGGAATTATATTTTATCACTAAATGTTACTCCCTCCAATTTTAGCGGAAATGTATGTGAAACCTGCACTTAAACAACCAATCTATGATCTGTTATGTAATACAGCAAGGAATAGACTCTGATAATAAAATAACCTAACCAAAATAGAGGTAAATTAAATGTTAGGTGTATTTTCATGTTATCGTATCGCATCAATATTCTATCTATTCAAAATACAATGAAATGAAAATACAGCTTCATGTTGACTTCCCATCTTGTGCAAAATAATAAATACACTGTAATTGTTATATTGGTTCACTACTGTATTGTTTTAAAATAGAATCCTTTCCTACTTTCTTGTTCATAAAACCAGAAACAGGGTCAAAATAGTCTAGCTTTTGTCCGATTTCAAGTGCAGTTCAAATCATGGTAAGTCCTTTCAATCAACGTAAAATAATTCTGTTTTTAGTCTTGGAAAACTACGCGATGCTCTTGCGACTGTTGCAGACAGTATGAGTAAGCATAATATTGCAACAGAATGCAATGTCCAAATAAACGGACAAGTAAATTTTAAGTAAAATGATCATGAAGTGAGATTCCAGGAAAAACTATTTAAAAAATACATTTTTTAAATTCCAGGTTTGTATTGTTTATACCCGTTTCTTGACGGCCAGTGCACATATATATATAAAGAGAGAGAGAGAGAGACAGACAGACAGACAGAGATAGTAGATGGATCGGTAGGTAGATAGATATAACTCTCTTAGGAATCAAACCATGTAAGGTAGACAAAGGCGAATTTTTACTGGATACCACAAGTGACATGTAGCTAACTACACAGTATCCTAATACAAGGCGATATCACGAAATTAAGTAGCACTGTGAATATGTTGAAAACGATATCCAAGATAGATGGTTGGAATGACCTTAATTCAGCAATGAATCAACAATTGTTTATGCTGGTTACTGAATTAAATCTGTGTAAGTAAAGCGTTTTTTAGTTTCTTTTCAAAGCTTCAATCATCAAGATGTTCCGCCAACTGTGTCACGAACGAAGGGAAGCAGTATTATAATGATATGTTACAACAACGTAAAAGAATTTCCCAAGAGGCAACGAATTTAGTGACCTATCCAACTCATCGTAATCTTGCAAAATTGTGTTTGAACTACATGTGCCAAACGGGACAATTTCAGCCAGACCACCATCATTAGTTATCCAAGAGAATTGTACCAAAAAATAACGGCTCCAAATATATAGCTAAATCCCATTTTTCCAGTGAATGATATATTATTATAACTTTACTTGCAATTTGAAGAGAACATTCTAGTTTAAAACGAAATCTTCCACTACCGTCCAGGCTCGATTCAAATTTATAAAGATTTAGAACTGATTCAAGCCAGTCTCTTACTTCTTCACAGTGTTAAATATATTCGCACATGGCCATCTGAATGCACCATACAACTAAAGATTTTTCTTGGCTATATGAGGAATGATATACAAGATATCGAAAAAAAAATTCTATATCAGAAAATACGTGTACGTTGTACTAAAATACGAGAGTCACTGCAAAAATCATGGCAACTATGCTTCTCTCGAAAATGGAACGATTAAAAAAATTCTAAAATATACAAATGGAAGGTTAGTTCATGTGTAAGCATTACATGTAGGAAAATGGATGGACACACACACCACCATAAAGATATAGCACAAGAGAGAAGACGAAAACAATTGTCCTTTCAAACGTGTTTTACAGTCAATTGCAACAGCACCCAGTACTACATTTCAAACTACGCGCATTCCATGGAGTCTCCCCAAGAAGACACAAGATGGCAGGTCATCATGACACAGTAACGTGACGCTAGATGGCAGTCTTGTCCAAGAGAAAGAAACGTGAGTATAATCTTAAAATAAACCGAAATCAAGAGAAATCTTATTCCTCGAATTTAGCTTTGACCTTCACTAATTTTTTTTTTTTTTTTTTTTTTTTTTTAAGATTTCGGTACTAATATAAGTTCAACCGAACTCATCCGATCAGGATTAAAGTTAACATCGAGGTAACCTTTGCTTGCTATATGACAGAATGAAATATTATGTTTTGCAGATTTACGATTTTCCAGTTGTGGACGGTCAAATTTTGCATCTTGTATTCCAAAACAAATAGCAAGCGAAAACAGAAACTAATCCGATCGGATCAAACTTAGTGGTAGACCTTAATCTATCTCTTAGCGTGTGAAGTATAACGTAGTGCAGGCCTTGAGTTCAAGAGTTATACACAAGCGAATTTCTAAATGACTGGACATAACAGGAACCTAGTAAATGCCATTTAAATAGCAAAGGTCAGTCTTGGGCAGGAGAAATATAAATCTATATGTATTTCACTTGGAATATTATTAACTATGAGTTAGTTTAAAGATGTAGCAACATATAAATCACACTACACTGAAGAAGTCGTTGTGGCGATGATTCGTACTGACGAAACTCTTTCCTAAGCAAGATTACGTCCCATGTAATTCTCGTCAGGATACACAGTATATATCCCGTCCCGCTAGGTTTGGTACCGAAAGGTTTTAGCCAGGAGAGATATTTGTATGCAATGTTCTGGCCAGTAGAGCCTTCGGACATCAAGATTTTTGCACGTAAGATTTCATTCCAGCAATATTTTGGCATGCAACGTTTGGGCCAGGCGAGATTATGGCACGCGAGGTATTTGATCAGGTGATACTTTAGGCTGTGAGATTTTGGGCGGCGGCGGTTTGGGGACGTGAAGTTTTAACCTGGGAGGTTCTGGCTGCGATATTGTGGCCGAGATATTTTGTATTGAAACCATCACGATCCTATACTACTATACCTAATTCCTAATTTTGACAATTTGAGAAATTTAAGACTGGATCAAAACACTCCTCCCATATTTTCATATGACAGCAGCAATGCAGCCATGCGTTATGAAAGAGAATTTGTCTGTGTACACTCATATAATCGTATAACGTACTAAAGGCTAATCCAAGAGGATGAAAAAGCCAAATTTTCCATAATTTGATCATTCGGTGATTTTTCCCCATAAAAGTGAACAAGATGTTCGGGCTAAACTTATATAGGTATATACTGTGGTCCTATACAACGATTTCAAATTTGGCGATTTTCAGAATTTAAGTAATCGTGTTATTTAATGTTCGGAAATTTAACAGGATTGTATCAATGTGTACATGTCCCTTGAAACAAAATGGATATGTATAATCATCCCTATTAACATATAAGGTAATAAAATATTATCCAATAGAAAAAATGTCAAAATGCTCCAGATTTTAAATTTTTGTTAAGTTTTTACTCATAAAGGGGAACAAGATGGATCAACCTAACATAAAAAGATACCTACTATTGCCCTATTAGATGAAACCAAATTTTTAATTTTGGGAATTTCCAAAGTAGAATGAACAAACATACCCTTATCTAAATTTGAAGAGGTGAGGCAAGGTACTGATTACCAAATTTCAGGAAGGTGGTCCTATGCACCTTCGGCCATGGCTGCTGCATCAGAGACAACGGATCATACTTCTGAGACCCAGGGGTACAAAAGTGAGCACAACTGTTAATAATACAACTTTCTGAGTCTTTTCAAAAGAAATAGCTAAAGAACAACATCATCTGATTCTGATTGATAAAACTTATACATGAATTAATAAAGAAATCGGTTTATCAGTTTCTACAAAGGTCGTCTTTATAAATCTCACCTCAAGAATAAACTACCCCGTGTAAACTTCCAGAAGAAACAAGTTTATGTGACATTGTACCATTGTTAACGAAATATATATATATATATATATATATATATATATATATATATATATATATATATATACAGATGGTTAGAAAATAATAGAAACATCTGGAGTTCGGAATACGGTCACATGTGTGGGTTGGCGACGGTCAGGCAGTCAGAAAGTTGAATGTCTCCGCTGGCCCGTCCAGTGCTTGGACCTGAATATAGTTGAACATCTGTGGTACGTTTCGCAGACATGCATTTGCTGCAGCTTTACGCCTCCGTGCTCAATCACAGAGCTGAGTAATGTTCGACTTTCTACCATTCACGACGTCTATGGAGTGCCAGATTTATACGTATAAGTTAAACAAGCTATAGCTTAGGGCCCCATTTGCTTGCCCCCTTCCCCCCCAAAAAAATTAAAGAAACAAACTGGTTGCAATGTAATTTGCAAATAACGAGAAAAAACAAATAAGATAAAGCGCACATACAACAATGGTGCTTTGTATTGTTATGTACTAGACTTTTATGAAGTAAGTAATAGGGCTTTATTTCTCAGCCTCACTTATAAGTTATCTAGTCCCGCTTATAATGGAGACTCTGTTTCCCAACCCTGCTTGTAATGGGTCCTTGTTTTTATTTCGATATCCATGAGGAAGTATTTTAACGAAAGCCGCTTACTGCACCAAAGAGATCAGGTCAGGAATTGCCATAGCTAAAGGAGCATTCAACAAGAAAAGATCACTCTTACTCGTAACTAGCAGGCTCAATATTGGACTTAAGAAGAAGTTGGTCGGTGCTGTCAGTCAGTCAGGTTGGTCAGTCAAGAAGTTGGAGACATTCTAACTTGAGTTCCTTCCCAGGTCGACGTCGCACATATTGTGAACATTTATGAGACACGAAGACACATGATTGATTATTGAAACACATTATTTTCCAATCATCCAATCCAATGTTGTAGGCCTCGTGCCCATTCGAGACGATTCTTTGTCATGATTGGAGTAATTCTTGCTTTCTTTCTTGGCCTGCCTGATTTTATTCCGTCAGCACAAAAAATCCTTCGAACACTTTCAGGCAAAATATGGGCACCATACTCAGTCATTTTTATGCCTAAGTCACTAGAAGTTGCGTTTCTGTTTCCCAGAGCCAATCTTTTTAGTTTTCTGATATCTCTTGGTTTCCTGATATCGCGATAGCTTTGGTTTTCGCCCACACTTCCCAACCCTATTTTGCTGATACATTTGCTTCTTGCTCATTGCAACAGATATTCTACTCACAGATTTTTGCCATATCCCAACTATACTAACAATTTGTCGTTGTGTATATCTTCCTTCCGCCAGAAGTGTTTTGACAACTTTTACTTTACGCGGAGAAAGGCCTCTGGCTTTCAACATTATGCCACAATTACAGGACTTCACAGAATAAAAGATTAATACACAAAACATGTCACGATCACATTAAACTGGTCCATTCGAACAGTTGAACGATTTGAATGTCGTAACTGCTTACGACTGCAGCCACAACACTTCAGACAGTAACTGTTGATAGCAACCACAATAGCTGTCTACTACTGAAACACCACTTTCAGAACTTTTCTTTCCCACTAACGCCATCTGCTGTTCAAAGGTGATATCACCACTTCAACTGTACGTAAACAAATTAAAGATCCTATATTAGTGGTTTAACCATTAAATTGCATGTTTTAGAACACAGAAATTAGGACTAATAATTTGAAGACGTCTGAAATACAGCTACCCGGCCTTTGGTTCGGGAGATCCGGGCTGTATTCCGGGGGAAGCTCATGTGATTCGAATCCGACGTTAAGCAGTAGATCCACGTACCATTTAGCTTCGCTACTGAAATGGAATACATACATTCATATACACCACCCACCCCACCCTACACACACACACACACACACACACACACACATATATATATATATATATATATATATATATATATATATATATATATATAGTGTGTGTGTGTGTGTGTGTGTGTGTGTGTTATACGTGTATACAGGGATGCTTGGACCATATGTACAGCAATTCTATCATTATAGTGATCTTCACTATCACTTCTCCTTGTATGCTCGGAATGGTAGGTAACACCTTGGAAGAGAGAGGGAACGTTAAGAGGTGTGTGTTATTCTTAACGCCAAAATGCCACACCTTTCTTTTTTTAGTTCTGTATCCAGTATAATATGTAAATCCCACCGCTCATACACAACATCCGAATCTGCTAATATATAGACCTATCGCTACTTTCTTATACTATTACCATACATCATAACAATAAACTTAGGAGTTACTTGTGGTAATAACTAGAGCTAGGACATTTGCTCAAAATAAAAGTATTTAAATTCATCATCATAGGTATTCTGCCATTGTTGGCAGGTTATTTGCGGCAACTGAGAAGCTTCCGTGCTCCACGATCTTTCGTTAATATTTTCCTCTTTACGTATGATTTTTCTGTTTTGATGTCATTCATTAATTGTAGTCTTCTTCTCCCTCTTCCTCTCTTTCCAGCCACTATACCCTCGAACACGCCCCTCATGCTACAGTTCCTTCTCAGCCTGTGTCCCAACAAGTTTCTCTTTTTCTGGTTAATAATCCTAAAATTGCTCTTTTTTCTCCCTCACCATTTCTAACACCCTCTCATTCTTTTTTCACTCGATCCAAATAGTTCTTTTCATTCTTCTTCATACCTACATTTCGAAAGTTTCCAGGCTTTTTCATCACTTTTGCACAATGAATATGTTTCTGCCCCCATAAAATACAATATACCACACGACGCATTTTATGAGTTTTCTTTTTCTTTTCTTCTTCTTCTTCTTCTTCTTCTTCTTTTTTTTTTTTTTTTTTTTTTTTTTGTCAATTCTTTCTTTAAGGCCCTACAAAATAGTGTTTTCTTCACCCTAAAGGCTTCTTTTGCCATTCGTATCTTTGCTTTTATTTCACGTTTCCTTTTTATATCATCATTAAAAATACTACCCAGATGTCGAAAAGTAATATTTTTTTTTCTATTTTCTCCTCTCCTACTTTTATAGTTTGCACCGACTGCTTCCTTAAATTTGTTTGTCTAACATGTATTTTCATCCCATATTCTTAACACCCCTTTCTGAAGTTTTCTATCATGTTATTGACTTTGTTTTCAGATTCCGCAACAAGTGCTATATAATCTGCAACTGTATACACCTACTCTTTCTACCTCCTACCGAAATGCTGTCTTCATTATGCTGGTTCTTTTTCAGTAACTCTTCTAGATAGCTATTCATGATGGTGAGAGACACATTAGTGGCGAACTCCGCCTCCAATTGCATTCTCCTCTGTCACTTTCCCCCCTGTTCTAAGACTAACTTGTTGGTTCACCATATAAGTTGCTTATGAGTCTTCGATCTTTCCATTCCAACCCAACCTTCTTTAAAAATTCCAACAACACTTCCCAATTCACGCGGTCAAAACCCTTTTCTAGACCAATAAATACCACAAACACCACTTTTCCTTTTCTATAAACCTTCTTCCGATCACCCTTAATAATCGACTTGCACCTCTCGTGCCCTTACCTTTCCTGGATCCGAACTGTTTCTCCTCAACATTTTTCATTTCTTCTTCCATACAACCTTCTGTTCAAAATTCGAAGTAAAATTTTTGCTGCATGAGATATGAGCAGTATTTTTTTTCAGAGGCACTCCTCTCCGAATAGCAAGTGTGGCCCTGGAATATTTTTTTTTCTAAAACACTGGATATGAGATTAATCTTTCTAGAATCCTCATCTCTTTCTGAGTTCGATTTCTTAGCCATCGGTATCATTATCGTCTTCAGAAAGTCTTTCGGCCACTCTCTTGTTTCATATATTTCATTACAGAGTAAACACAATTGTTTCTTCCCTACATTCTTAATGAATTCGATTCATATATTATCTATCCCAATTGTCTTTGTATTCTTAATCTCGGATATGTCGTTCCCAAAAGTAATGAAATCACGAACTAAGAATGAAGAAGATCATTATTAATTTTATTCGTGAAAATCATAAAATCAATTCTGTGGGTGAAACTGAGTTAAGATTTTGTAATATCTTAAATTTTGTATACGTGAATAACATTATTTTCAAAGACACAAGAACAGCATTTGTAATCTTTCTCAAATCGTTGGAAGGAAGGTGTTTGCCTATAGTCAAAAAGCGCCTG